>NW_022436941.1:8502412-8537958 GCF_009761245.1 Sapajus apella
GCCTCGGCCTCCCAAAGTGCTGGGATTACAGGCTTGAGCCACCGCGCCCGGCTCTATGAAATTTTTTAACGGCACTTTTGCTCCAGGAATTTTACTTTTATGAATCTATCTGTGAATCCAAATATACGTAAGTAAATTCACAAAGGGTGTAGGAGCATAGGAGAATGTTTGTTGTAATGTTCTTTGTAGTAACAAAAACCTGGAAATGACCTGCATGTTGGAGCGCAGTTAAATAAATTATGTGTATACAGATACAGTATTGGAAGAACTATGTACTTATTTTTAAAAGAACATAAAGGAGCAATATGTAACCATTTGGAAGGATATTCTGATACAATGTTAAGTTTTGAAAGTTTCAATGTATATAATGTTATTTGTGTGTTTATTATTTTTATATTATTTAATTTATTTATTTGAGATGGAGTTTTGCTCTTGTTACCTAGACTGAAGTGCAATGGCATGATCTTGGCTCACTGCAGCTTCCGCCTCCTGGGTTCAAGCAATTCTCCTGCCTCAGACTCCCGAGTAGCTGGGATTACAGGTACCCGCCACCATGCCCAGCTAATTTTTGTATTCTTAGTAGGGGTTTCACCATGTTGGCCAGGCTGGTCTCCAACTCCTGATCTCAGGTGATCTGCCTGCCAAAGTGCTGGGATTACAGGTGTGAGCCGCCATGCCTGGCCTGCTTGTGTGTTCAAAATATTTTATAGCCACCACCCCTCATGCTCCATCTTTGTCCATGCCATTAAAAAATTTCATAGATATTGCAAAATATGTGTACATGATGTTGTGCAAAACAAAATGTCTATAGGGCTACTCACCAAACAGTTCATTTTGGCTTTCTAGGGCTCCTCCTGGGAGAGGAGAGGTGAACTTGTACTTTTTTTCCAGAACATTCTATGCTATTTGGAGTTTTCACAATGAAAATATTTTATATTGAAAGCTAATTTAAATGAAGGATAAATGGACAAGATGCAGCTCACCAAGGTAAACAAAGTAGGGGGCAATGATGCTGCCCACTCTGGAGGCCATGGATGTGACCCCCACCGCCATGTTCCTGACCAGGGTTGGGTAGAGCTCCGCAGTAAAGACGTACAGCATGGAGAAAGCAGAGGTGATCCCAAATTTTCCCAGCATGACCAGACCAATAGATAAGAAGTAATAATCTGGAAAAGAGACCTGGTGTAAACAAGGGTGCTTTTAGAAGTGATACTTTCTTATCTCAGTTGTTTTTATTATCCTTTTTGCTTCAGTGGGAGTGCTTTTATTAACATAAATGTATTCCCAAATAGCCTTTTCTCTTCAAATATCCTAATACTTGGGCACAGGCAAAGATGGAGTGTGAGGGGTGGCTTTGTACTTTGTTCTCCTGTTATTCTAGGTCATTAGTGCATTCAGTGACCTTTGTCCACTTGTCTTTTGTTTGTTACAACAAACAAAATTTCATGGTAAGCTATTAGCATGTTAATATAGTTAAGTTTTATCTTCAAAGAGGAGGGCCAATCCTTTCTATCCTGTTATTATCTATCTTATTATAAAGAAATGTGTATTTCTATTACTATCAATAATTTTTTTTTTTTTTTTTTTGAGAAGGAGTTTCGCTCTTGTTACCCAGGCTGGAGTGCAATGGCGCGATCTCGGCTCACCGCAACCTCCGTCTCCTGGGTTCAGGCAATTCTCCTGCCTCAGCCTCCTGAGTAGCTGGGATTACAGGCACGCGCCACCATGCCCAGCTAATTTTTTGTATTTTTAGTAGAGACGGGGTTTCACCATGTTGACCAGGATGGTCTCGATCTCTTGACCTCGTGATCCACCCGCCTCGGCCTCCCAAAGTGCTGGGATTATAGGCGTGAGCCACCGCGCCCAGCCCTACTATCAATAATTTATTGATATTTTAATATTATGAGACCGTCAGACACAAGGGAAATAGGGAAGCATATATCCTTTTGTGCGCTATTTAACTACTTAAAGATTAAGACCAGAAAACCACTGAATGTATCCTGGAACCAACATGTTCTACTCACTGTAATACTTAAATATACACCCAGGGAAAAGGTTTGACAGTAGCCAAAAATTAGGAATCATGACTGTGACTCAAAGGGAGATTTTAGGTGAGTCTTTAGTGAAGGGGATGACTGGGAGAGTTACTCTTCCTCTTTGGTGCTTTCTGCGTCTCCAAGGCTGTCTCTTCTGTTTGTTGAACACAGGAAACAACATTCGTAGTGAGCAATCACCTGTCCTATTGACTTATGAATAGCTTATGATGTAAAGGCTGAATAAACAGGGAGCAGTGAGTCAGAAGCAGCCTAGTCAATATGTGGGTCTTTTCTGGTAAGCTGTTCATCTTGGTTAACTTCTTACCTGCAGGTACCAGTTGAATGAAGAGAAGCACACCTCCTCCCCAGAACAGTACTGCAGCTATGATATAACGCCTGGGCAGGGTTCGCAGTAGCAGCCAGGCTATAATGTAAGCTGGAACTTCAATCAAGGCAGAGAGGAAACAGTTCAGGTAGGCATCTCCATGTAAATTAGGAGCATCCAGAGACAGAGCAAAGTAACCCACTGAGGTCAGCATCCTGAAAGAAAAAGGCAAAAATGACAATGGGATGGTGTGAATCTCTCTAAGGTTTTGTGATGGTCAAGAAATTGTCTATATCTTGCTGTCCTATAAGTAGCCACTACCCTCATTGGCTACTTAAATTTAAATAAAGTAAAATTAGGCCGGGCGCGGTGGCTCACGCCTGTAATCCCAGCACTTTGGGAGGCCGAGGCGGGTGGATCACGAGGTCAAGAGATCGAGACCATCCTGGTCAACATGGTGAAACCCCGTCTCTACTAAAAATACAAAAAATTAGCTGGGCATGGTGGCGCGTGCCTGTAATCCCAGCTACTCAGGAGGCTGAGGCAGGAGAATTGCCTGAACCCAGGAGGCGGAGGTTGCGGTGAGCTGAGATCGCGCCATTGCACTCCAGCCTGGGTAACAAGGGCGAAACTCTGTCTCAAAATAAATAAATAAATAAAGTAAAATTAAATAAAATTACAAATTCATTTCCTTAGTTACACTAGCCACACTTCAAGTTCTTAATAGTCACGTGTAGCTAGTGGTTGCCACATTGAACAACATAGATATAAAACATTTCCATCATTGCAGAAAGTTTTATTGGACAATGCTAGTCTAGATATATACCAAATTCAACAATATCTTTTCTCAGTTAGTTGATTTCAAGTTTTTCTATTTCCTGAATAGTTTGTACCTCCTCAATCTCTTAGAGCTATTATTTGAAGAAAAACTATTAGTCACATCAGTGAACATAAAATCCAGATTTCATTCTTTAACAAAAAAGAAGATACAAGGGTCATACTGTGGGATCCACTTAGAGTAAATTCTAATTCTCTTCAGGCAAATAGGAATGTCCCTTAATGCTTCCAAGTATCAGAGTGCAGCCTGTATATCCTATCATTATAGCTAACTTCCATGTAGAAACTTCTCCGTGGGCTGGGCATGGTGGCTCACACCTGAAATCCTAGCACTTTGGGAGACTGAGGTAGACAAATCACCTGAGGTCAGGAGTTTGAGACCAGCCTGGCCAACATGGTGAAACCTTGTCTCTACTAAAAAATACAAAAATTAGCTGGACATGGTGGTATACACCTGTAATCCCAGCTACTTGGGAGGCTGAGACAGAATTGCTTGAATTCAGGAAGCAGAGGTTGCAGTGAGCCAAGATCACACCATTGTACTCCAGCCTGAGTGACAAAGCAAGACCCCAGACCCCATCTCAAAAAAAAAAAAAAAAAAAAAGGTTTCCCTGTGGAAAAAATTACTATGTAACTGAGTACCCTCATTTTTTCTAAGAGATAGTTTATTCTCTCTCTCTTTTCTCATCCCTCCTTTTCCCTACTTTCTACTTGCTCTTTAGAAGTGCCTTTGTTTTGTTTTGTTTTGTTTTGTTTTGTTTTGTTTTGTTTTGTTTTGTTTTGTTTTGTTTTTGAGATGAAGAGTCTTGCACTGTTCCCCAGGCTGTAGCGGAGTGTCACAATCTCAGCCCACTGCAATCTCCACCTCCTGGGTTCGAGCAATTCTCCTGCCTCAGCCTCCCAAGTAGCTGGGACTACAGACGTGCGCCACCACGCCCAGCTAAATTTTTGTATTTTTAGTAGAGACGGGGTTTCACCATGTTGGCCAGGATGGTCTCGATCTTCTGACCTTATGATCCACCCGCCTTGGCCTCCCAAAGTGCTGTGATTACAGGCGTGAGCCACTGTGCCCGGCCCTCGAAGTGCCTTTTAACTTCCTCTTCACTGGACACTCCCTGCAGGGCAAGTTTATCTATGTGCTTAGAAGCTCCAGAGTGGGACTCTCACCCCCTAGAAGATTTCCTCAAGATATAACAGTCAATTTCCAACCCAAAGTGTGCCTGCTAGAGTTTTTGGCCATATGTACAGCCTATTTCTGCCCATTGAGGCACCAACTCAACTGCCCAGTAGATAAGGTAGCAAGCTAGCACTGGGACCCTCACCTGCTCACGTCCTCTCCTGCCTTTTTAAAGTGCCTGTTTTCTCGTCCAAAAAGAGAAGCAGTACCCTTCAGGCAGGAAGCCGATACCCTTCCCCCTAAGCTAGCTTTGGAATAAAAAGTCACTTTCCTTACATCAGACCTTGCTCTTGTTAATTGGACGCTGCAAGCTGTGAGTGACTGAATCTGCGTTTCTGTTACAACTGCACTATGCAGACGCTCCTGTATAGAAATTTGCTTATTATTAACATGACCGAGAAGCAGAGGATATTTGAAAAATGCTTTCAGGAACACTGATGGGTCTTTTTATACATACTAGACCCAAATCAGATAACCATAAGGACCAATTCATAAACAAAAGAAATAATTAAACTTTACTACTCAAGGGATCTTAGTGATTTTCCCATTTAGCAAGTAATAGGAGCAGCTTAGATAGAGCTAGCGACTAATTTTTTATTAGCTTAATAACACTATTACCTAAGAACATTTGCATCAGAGATATATGCTGAAATGTAAGAACTAAGAAGGTCATGTACCTGGGACACACTTGCTTAATTCAGAGGCATAAGTTCTGTCACCGATCTCTTTTAATTACCAAGTAGGATGGCCCTTAAAAATAAGCTTAGACTGGCCAGTTGCGGTGGCTCACGCCTGTAATCCTAGCATTTTGGGAGGCCAAGGTGGGTGGATCACCTGAGGTCAGGAGTTCAAGACCAGCCTGGCCATCATGGTGAAACACCATCTTTAAAAAATAATAATAATAATAAACTTGGACTAGCTGCAGCTTCAATCTACCAGTTCTGATGATCTTTTGTGTATGTGTGTGTATAAACTGGAACTTCAATCAAGGCAGAGAAGAAAGAGTTCAGGTAGGCATCTCCATGTAAATTATGAGCATCCAGAGATGGAGTGTGTGTGTGTGTGTGTGTGTGTGTGTGTGTGTGTGTGCGCGCGCGTGTGTGCACTGCCATCATAGAGTAGGAATTTTCTTTTTTCCTTTCTCTTTTTTTCTTGGCAGATAAATTATTAAATCTAATGTATAAAGCCAATTCATTATTTCTGTGCCTTAAAGCCACTTGTTAGTTTGCTATTGGCAAGTGTAAAAAGCTTATCAAGGCTCCAATCCACTTAATGGGGATTTAGGTTATTGTAGCCTCACTGTTCAATTGCCAGGTCAGTTTTAGGAGCAGGAGCTGAATTAGCATCTCTGCCTCAGGCACCAGGGATATCAGTAGTCTTAATCTCATAATTTTTGGTGGGGAGGGAACCCTTACCCAGGGACATCAATGATATCTCAATCCCATAACTTTAGGAGAGGGGATCTTTAACTTTGGGCCCCAGTACTGCAGACTTAAATACTGTTCCATGTGCCTTTCTTTTTTTTTTCTTTTTTTTTTAAATAGAATGTTGCCCTGCTGCCAAGGCTGGAGTGCAGTAGCACAATCTAGGCTCACTGCAACCTCTGCCTCCTGGATTCAAGTGATTATCCTGCCTCAGCCTCCCGAGTAGCTGGGATTACAGATATGCGCCACCATTGCCAGGCTATTTTTTGTATTTTTAGTAGAGACGGGGTTTCACCATGTTGGCCAGACTGATCTCAAACTCCTGCCCACCTCAGCCTCTCAAAGGGCTGGGATTACAGGTGTGAGCCACTGCACCCAGTGACATTTTTTCAGCATCCAGTCCCATGAACTGAATCGAGGCATTTCAAAATAATTTAGAACTTTATAATCTTAATTTTTCCTCAGGAAAACCCAGATGTTGCCATAATGTTCCTCTGAGTCAAAGAAAATCAGTTGCATACTTACATGCTGGATGTCTGCATTTCCAGGTCACTTACTACTTACCATAGCAGCAAAGACATAATGGTCATTATGGCAATATTCTGAGTTCTGAACAGGTCCATAATGAAAGCTTTTTGCTGCTTCAGGGTATTTAGCTCCTGTAACTAAAATAATGCAAATAACCATGAGATTAAGAAGTAGTAAGAAAGTATCTTTGGCTATGATGCATGGGGAAAACATATGCATGCAACTCTCACTTCACCCTGACTATGCTTAGAAGTGTGGGAATTGGAGGCAATAGGGCATCTACATATATGACGCTTATTCTGACACTTTAAAATGTTTGTAGCCCATTTTAAACAGAAGCCTTTTAAATATATGATACCTCTTCCCCTGTCTCATTACACAAAGACTGTTGGCTAACACAGCCTTTTTGTGATTGACAGTCATCACTATGAATGACCTTTACCACACTGATCTGTGATCCTCAGAAATGTCTATTGAAGGGTAGGGCCATGTAGTCCCTTCCTTGAGGCTACCTCTGCTTTTTACACTTCTCTGTTTTTTGTTTGTTTGTTTTTTGAGATGGAGTCTTGCTCTGTCACCCAGGCTGGAGTGCAGTGACACAATCTCAACTCACTGCAACCTCTACCTCCCAGGTTCAAGTGATTCTCCTGCCTCAGCTTCCTGAGTAGCTGGGATTACAGGCAGGCACCACCACATCTGGCGAATTTTTTGTATTTTTAGTAGAGATGGGGTTTCACCATGTTGGCCAGGCTTGTCTCAAACTCCTGACCTCAGGTGATCCACCCACCTCAGCCTCCCAAAGTGCTGGGATTACAGGCGTGAGCCACCAGACCCGGCCTATTCTTTCACTTTTAATTTGCTGATAGTAACTTGACATGAGTTATGAATCAAGGTAACCAAGCTGAGTAGAATTGAAACTAACAAAAAAGTTGTTAGGCTCTAACTTCCCCTTAGAGGTGGGGAATCTCTAGGGGATGAAGTACCAGGACTTGGTGACTGTGGCCCTACGGTGCATGCGCAGTAAGAGACTGATGGAGGAGTTTCTGCTATGAAGAAGTGAGAGTGCCAGGCCTGCCTTGACAGCAGGTGCTCTCCTTTCTAGGAATAATCAGACACTTACACAGCTCACAGCCACATTGCCTTTTCTCTCCTGCGCTATTTGGATTGCAGAGCCCCAGAACATGCCCTCAGCAGAATAACCCTGGTATTACAACAAAGCAAAGCCACTGCATAAACTAGTGGGAAAGACATCGTCTTGGAGGGTTCTGGGGTGGTACACACAGACAGGACCTGTGGACCAGGCCTGTGCTAACACTTGGTGGTTCCATGGGGCCCTTCTCAAATGCAGATTGCCAGGTCCCTCCCTGGGCTTGCCTACTTCAACTCTTTTATACAGAGGCCTGAGAATCTGTATTCTTAAAGCACTTGGGTGATTGCGATGAGCAACCAGGATTGGAAACCTCAGAACAAGAATATCCTTCTCTCCAGTGGTTGTCCCTGGCATCAGTCGAGCCACCAAAATGTCTTTGGATCAGGTACCAGGAGCAGGTTGAAGGTACCTCTTCTGAAGCCAGGGTGCTCAAGACTGCTTTCTAAGACAATACTCTGTATCTTTTCCTGTCCAAGTTAATGCCACTGCCTCTCACATGAAGTGAAAAATCACAGTTGTTAAGAGAATGTACTTTGGTACCTGGGAGAACTAGGTTCCAAATCTCAGTTTAACATCTGTGTGATCCTGGGCAAGTTACCTAACTTTGTTGTGCGTTAGTTTTTTCTTTTGAAGAAAATGCATGAGCATTAAATGAGCAGAACACAGTGCTTAGCATTTGGTAAGCTCATCAATATCATTCTAAATAGGCTGCATTTGCTGGCACAGGACTCTACAGATCCTCCTAAAGACAGGATCCTACGGGAGGTGAGCAGGGGAGATGACCGGGCCTCAGGAAAGCGCAAGCCTTTTTTTTCTCTCAATGGGTTTGTTCAATTGAGGCTAGATGTGCATCATAGTAGGAAGAAAGAAGGTGCTGTCAGGCTGAGACTGGTGGCTCACACCTGTAATCCTAGCACTTTGGGAGGCTAAGGTGGGAGAATTGCTTGCGCTTAGGAGTTTGAGACCAGCCTGGGCAACATAGTGAAGTCCTGTGTCTCCAAAAAAAATACATAAAGTTAGCTGGGTGTGGTGGCATGTGCCTGTAGTCCTAGCTTGGGAGGTTGAGGTGGGAGGACTGCTTGAGCCTGGAAGGTTGAGGCTATAGTGAGCTGTAATCACGTGACTGCACTTCAACCTGGGCAACAGAGCAAGACTCAAAAAAAAATATGTGTATATATATATATACATACATACCTACATATACACATGTATATGAATATGTATACAGCTGTATATACACACATACATATATTCATACATACATACATGTTTTTTGTTTGTTTGTTTTTTGAAATGGAGGCTTGCTCTGTCACCCAGGCTGGAGTGCAGTGGCACAATCTCAGCTCACTGAGATCAGCCACACACATATATACATATATATATACGTACATACATGGTATTTATCACAGATCATATATATACATATATACACACATACATGCTATTTATCATGTATATATACATACGTATGTATGTATATATGTGTATGTGTGTATATACATATGTATATCTATTCATACCTATACATATATTCTCATATATATGTATATATGTATATATATGAATAGATATACATATGTATACACACATATATATGTATGTATGTATATATGTATGTCTGTGTATACATATGTATATCTATTAATATATATGTATATACACACATATACATATATACACACATATATATGCATGTGTATATATGTGTGTGTGTTTGTGTGTGTGTGTGTGTGTGTGTGTGTGTGTATATATATATATATATATATATAAAGATATATTAAGGCACTGTCAGAACTATGTGTTTCAACATTGGACTATATTCTTATTTGTCCATAACTGTATATCTCTAATCTATTTTATGATTGCTTTCATCCATATAGGTGGATCCCTACAACTAGACTGTTAGATTCACAGACAGGAATCAGGACACGTAGCTGATAAATACCAATAAACACCCAGCACAGCCCTGAAGGGTAGAAGTGTTAGACACTCCCAGTGTTGTTGTTTTATCCATTTAAATTGACTAAGACTTGAAATTAACCTCTTGATTTGAAGGGCAAAGAACTAAGGGATGTTTTGTCCTGGCAGCCCTCTGAGAGCTTGAGTTCAGGGCCACTCAAAGCCTCTAGCCATAGCCAGAGTATCTGCTTCTGGAAAAAGTCCTGAAGGCCAGGGATTGGTGAAGCCCTCAAGGTGAGCAGTGGCATGCCCACCATCCTCCATAGAGTTCTACTTTCCGCAATACCTGCTTTGGTGTGGGGCATGTATAATGCCACTGAAGCCACCATAGTCTTCTTTAGGTATCCTGAGCAGTCCCCTACCCATCTCCTAGCCAGGAATGCCCTGCCCCATACTCTCCACTCACTTAAGTGTCCTGCTGTCCTCTCTGGCTTGGACCTGCCTGTGGGACCTGCCTGTGGGCTACCCTGATCTCTTTCTCTGAATTGCTGGCACATAGCGTCTCTACTTGGATACTTATCATTTCCTCCCTATGCCATTCTTTATGTTTTCATCTAATCCTCTTGCCCATCTTAGTTACATTCTCTGTTCTTTTAGAATTGAGGCTGTGTCTTATTTTTCTTATTTCCTCTAGGAGCCAGCACAGGGCATGGCACACTGCATGTCCTCACGAACTGTCAGGAGGTGTGGCTGCTTCCATAGAATATTAGCTTTTCCTTGTGGCCACCAGCTTTCAAGGGTGAATCCTCAAGCCTATGCCTTCAGGCCTTAAGGTTCTAGACATGACACAGAGCAAGACTAAAGACATGCATAGCTTCTTCAGCAGTCTGTTGTAAGATTGAGGGTACAGTGGAGAACCCAGGGTGGACTAACTCTGAAACATATTTTTCTACTTAATCTTGGCATTTAAAAATCATCAGTACATAGCTGTGTCAGTGGATTGGAGCAATGCCAATAGAATGTCGATGATAAACTTGCAAAATAAAGGGAACTAATATTTAATGAACGCTTGCTATTTGCTAAACAGTTTATATACATTATTGCATTTAATTCTTATAAACAGCCCTTTAAGGTGGATTTTATCTTAGAATTTAATCATGATTGTGTTCCTAAGGCCTAGTGCAAGGCCTGGTACATAGTAAGCACTTAACAAATACTGAATTAAGTTAAATTTCATAAAATCAAGAATGCATAGCTGATCTAAGAGTAAACATCAGCAAATGCTTACCTCCACAGAATCAAATATCACTGCTGGTACTGCTATGTTGTTCATTTTTGCAGCTTTTTGGATGATATCTTCAGCCTCTCTAAATCTTCTCTGGGATATCAGCCACCGGGGGGATTCAGGAATGAACCTATAATTTATTTTTAATATTTAATAATTTTTCACAACAGCAGAGTTGAATACTATTAAATCTGAGTTTTCCCCAGATAGTTTAAATTTTATAAAATTCTAGTTTGTCTTTTTAAAAGGAGTCCACATAAGATTTCTGTTGGAGCATAGAAATATAGATAAAAGCACCTTCAAGTTTCAAACTTCCAATCAAATTATAAGACTGATCATCAGTTGTGCTTGAGACCAGGACCAGACTATAAGTGGTAACATTAACTATGGGCATGTCTGAGCCAGGGCATCTGGAGAAGTTCATCGAAAACTTATAGCCAGTGTGGCTCATAAAAGAAACATAGCTACTAGACTCTATGTCCCCTCGAGAAGAGACTGTCTTTGCAGTGGGTCCATCCTAAGGAGAATTGCTGGTGTCCCAGCTGGTGATGTTCACAGTTTATTGGGAAAAGGACGGCCAGGGCACCTGTATTCTTGATCTTTTCCTTTAGTCAAGAGAGAAAGTGAGGGCACTGATAACCGCCTGTGGAAGGTCCCATAGCTTTCAGCAGATTCCCAGATCAGCAAGTGCCCAAAGAAGTTTTTGGGAGATGAGTCCCAATGTTGTCTTTTTAAAAAAATGTCTAAAAGCTTATTATTTTAAATTACATAGTCTGTTCCCATTTATAACTGATGCTCGAACACAGTTGCAAAAAATAGGACTTCTATTCTTTCCTAATTTTTATTTCTCAAAATATTTTAGCCATTTTCCTGTCGGCTATCATTTTCCTTACCTGTTGTCAGTACAGATGGTCCCTAACTTAGGATGATCCGACTTAGATTTTTCTATTATAGGAGAAAAGTGATAAGCATTTAGTAGAAACCTGACTTTGAGTACTTATACTTGCATGTATAGGTACTCAAAGTTTTGTTTTTTACTTTCAGTACAGTATTTAATAAATTAAAGGAAATATTCAATAATTAATTATAAAATAGGTTTTGTGTTAGAAGATTTTGCCCAACTGTAGGCTAATTTAAGTGTTCTCAGCATGTTTAAGGTAGGCCAGGCTGAGCTATGATATTTGGTAGGGATGCAAGGCAGGCAAGCCCCATTGTGGGGTTTGGTCCATGAGGGTTCTTGGCTTTGCCCAGGAAAGGATTCAAGGGCAAACTGGATGTAGAAGAAAACAGCTTTAGTGGAGAGGCAGTGTTACAGCTCTGTGACTGCTCCTACAGAGCAGGGCTACCCCACAGGCAGAGAGTAGCAGTTCAGGACAGTTTCACACTCATATTTATAACTACTTTTAATTACATGTAGATGAAAGGGCAGTTTATGCAGAAATTTCTAGGGAAAGAGTAGCAACTTTTGGCTCATTGGGTCATTGCCATGGAAAGGGGCAATAATGCCTGAGTGTTGTCATGGCAATGGTAAACTGACAGGGCACACTGATAAGTGTGTCTTATGGAAAGCAGCTTCCACCCCAGCTCTATTTTAGGTGGTGGTGTCTGGTGTCCAAGCTCTGCTTCTGGAGTCATATCTGGCCTCCTACCTCAGTAGGTTGGGAGTATTGACCTAGAATAGTCTCAATTTACAGTGAGCTTATTGGGATGTAACTCCATCATAAGTTGGAGAGCATCTGTACTTACCTAGCCTAGAAAACAAATTATACGTAGCAGACACAGAACCCTCCTATAATTAATTGGCCCCAAAGCCACACTGGGAACTAGCTCAGAGCAAAACAAATGACCAACTAGCAGTTCCCCTCTCCAGCTTACTAGTACATGAGTTGAAAAATGAGCCTAGTTTGCATTTTTCAGAATATGCCTTTAGTTGGTCCTTAGAGGAACTACAATGATGTTAGGTCACTGACTTTCAGTAATTAGATCTATGCTGTCCAATAGAAACTTCTGAAATGTTCTATATCTGTGCTAAGACAGCAGCCACTAACCACATGTAGCTACTGAGCTAATGTGATTGAAGAAATGAAACTTTAATTTTATTTACTTTTAATTCATTTTAATTTAAATAGCTGCATGTGGCTGGCGGCTACTGTATTAGTACAGAATTAGAGATCTTACTGCACAGCCACAGTACACCTCATGGATGCTTCTACTTTGGGCCAGTATCTTTTTCCAACCAGATAATGCTTAGAAATATCCTACCTTTTTTCCTATAGAGCATTGGCCTCAGATTCTTAATGTTTAATCAGCTAGAAATTGCATAGATTTCCTCACCTTGCATCTATGGCCTGCTTCCCTACCCCAACCCCAACCCCAACCCCTATACACATACTCCATTCACACCTGTGGCCACTTACTGCCAATCCTTTTAAAGGAAACTTGGGATGTAAAAAGTCCCCCAAACCATGAGCAGTAGGTCTATATAGATTTCCTTCCCATTTCTAGCCCACTGAACTGAGGGCCACTGGTATCTCTACTTTTGAATCGCTTTGATTTTTTATGGTGCACAAAATCTCAAATCTAGCTGATCATTTCAAAAGTCAATGGAGTGCCAAATGTGGTTGCACACTATGATGTCTAGATTTAATTCAGACTAAACAGGAATGAGGTGCTGCTGGAGAGCTTGCCTCATATTGAGCAGGCAGCAAGGGTCCATGTCAGCTCTAAGCATCTGCCATACCCCAACCACTAGACTGAGGAGCATCGCTTTGGGAAGCCCCACCAGCAAGGACGAGATGTTCAGAAGAAAGCTATTTTCTTTTATAGAAAAATAATAAGACCACTGTTAAATGCTCAGGGGGAGCACTCAGTTTGTCAGTGCTGGTCCTGGGCTGGCCTCTGTCTGGGGCAAGTCCTGTCCCTGGTATAGTGTGCCCACAGCCAGGGGCACTCATGGACCAGCCCCTGGGGAACAGAAAAAACAGTTCTCCTTAGGGCAGAGTGAGCCGGCTCTCTCTGGGATGAACCTTCTCTGCTGGAAATTCTGGAGGCTGACTCTGGAGGGTTAACGGATCAGAGCTGTTCATTCCTCACTGTGACATTTGGTCCCAAGGGAAAGATCCCATCCCTACTAACCTCTGTTCAGCCCATCAAGGGCCTTATATTGTTATTCTCTCTCTCTCTCTCTCTTTTTCTCTCTGATAAAATCATATACTAATAAGATTGATTATAACTTTTTTTTTTTTTGAGATAGCATCTTATTCTATCCAGGCTGGAGTTCAATGGCATGATCATATAGCTCACTGTAATCTCGAACTCCCAGGCTCAAGAGATCAGCCCACCTCTGCCTCCTAAGTAGCTGGGACTACAGGCACTCACCATTGCACCCAGATAATTTTTTATTTTTAGTATACACAGGGTTTTGCCATGTTGCCCAGGCTGGTTTTGAACTCTAGGGATAAAGTGATCCTCCCACTTTGGCCTCCCAAAGTACTGGGATTACAGGTGTGAACAACCATGCCTGGCTAATTATAGCATTTTGAAAGTACTGGTCTCTTAGGTCAAAATGACAACTAGAGCCAGAAAAAATAGTTTATTAAAATCATTCAACTGAAGAGGCAGAAAAGAACCTTTGAATAATCTTGTCCTGTATCTTGAGAGAACTTCTGGTCACCAACATCTTTTCCAAAAAATTCAGTTAGCAAGGGAGTTGTGGAGAGAAGGATAGATGACGAGGATGATAATTACTCTCATTCAGAACATCGCTCTGCTCTTGTAAATCTGGGATGCTTTCCTTGGAGGTGCAGCTGTGTAGGTAATGGCCAGCCCTTATTTATTGCTCCTCAGACTGGGTTTTCTGGTCCTCAGACGGGGTTCCAGAGGAATGTTGCAAATCAGAATAATACCTAGCATTTAACAAACTATCTCTCAACTCCCCCTGCATGCTAAGAATTTGCACTGGTAAATCGTTGCACTCTGAGAGGTCATGAGAATACAGGGGCTTAGAGTGAGCCCACCTGACTTGCGGTGTCTGGTCAGACAGGGCTAAGGTGGCCTGCCTGTCAACCTCTATGACTGCCTAACAGCTGCAGTAAGATAAAGGCCTAGACAGCTTCCCAGTCAGGAGGTATCCAAAGGACAGGGCAACCATGAAGTCTAGGCTAAATTGTGAGTTCCAAAAAATGATCAAAGAACCTTGTGTTATGTATAAGCAGGCAGAAATCATGCAGTTTGGTAAAACTAGTCAGTGCTGGAAGATTTGACTTTGATATAATGAAATCAAACCAAGAAGAATTAACGAGAGAGAGAGAGAGAGAAAGAGAGAGAGAGAGAGAGAGAGAAAATGAGAGAGAGACCTAACCAGACCCACAAATGGAAGAAATCCCCTCTCCTCTTGCTTAAATATGAAAAAAAGCAAAGAAATGGGAAATCCCCTAAAAAAGAGTATATCTGATACCTTATTCCATTATTTTTAATCTGTTCTTTCACCTGAAATCTCCCAGATAGTCATATTGGGTAAGACTGAGGCCAGAATCTTCGAACTTTGTTATTCCTATAACTGTTGTGTTGAAACTGAGTTGAGAGGTTGTGGCGGGAGAGAACATTTCTCTAACAATTTATTAAATAAAAGTAATTTTCTCACTGTTTAAGACGTAGCAAATGAATAGGCATACTATCATAAGGGCTAATAAATAGGCTTCCCTATCATAGATGCTAATCATTATATGATAGGGAAGCTTGAAGAATTACATTAGTTGAATAGAGAGAGATACTTCTAGAGAGAGAAAAGTGACAAAAGAGCAGGGGAGGGGACAGAGTTAAAAACAACAAAACCCAACACCACCAACTTCACAAATGACAAGTAACAACAGACAAGAGTGGCTGGAGTCAAGGAAGAGACCGGAATCCCAAGAACAGTGCTTTGCAGGAAAATGGAGACTCAAACTGCAGCACACAGGCCCACCCACAATGAGACGAAAACTCTCCCAGCTTGGAAGCTGGCCTCCATGAGTTCCATGGAGGTCATGTGAGCCCAGGCTAGGTCAGCACCAGGCTCCAGGTGTGTTCCAGGTGTGCTGACCCACAGCAGAGGGCCTGTCTGGGGACGAGTCACACTCACCACCACAGCGGGACACACAGCACTCCCGGCACCGTCAGCGCCAGCAGCAGCATCCGCCAGTCTCTGATGAGGTAAGCAAACAGTGGCAGCAGCATATAGCCAACTGCAAAAAATGTGCATACTCCTAACGTAGAGAATATAATACGAACTGACTTGCCAAGAATTTCTGTTCCTGTTCAAAACAAGGGAGGAGTATTAGCATTTTAACTCATTTTAATATTTGTTTTTTATATCATTATGTGGCAGGTAGAGTTCAAATTATCATCACTTAGAAAAGGGAAAAGGCATTTGCCTCATAGCCCAGAGCAGGCATGGTCAGGGTGGATAAAGGTGGGAAGTGATCCGAGACTTGGCAACTTATAGAAGTTGAATTTCCACGAGATTTTAAAGAAGCCATAAATTTATTTATTTATTTATTTATTTATTTTTATTTATTTTTTTGAGATGAAGTCTCCCTCTGTTGCCCAGGCTGGAGTGCAGTGGCAAGATCTCAGCTCACTGCAACCTCTGCCTCCTGGGTTCAAGTGACCTTCCCACCTCAGGCTTCTGAGTAGCTAGGACTACAGGCATGTACCACCATGCCTGGCTAATTTTTGTATTTTTTGTAGAGACAGGGTTTTGCCATGTTGGCCAGGCTGGTCTTGAACTCCTGACCTCAAGTGATCCACCTGGCTCGGCCTCCCAAAGTGCTGGGATTACAGCCATGAGCCACCACGCCCAGCCAATTTTTTTTTTAAGGCCATTCTATGTCATAGAAATATCATGCCAGCTCCAAGAGCTAATCCCTTCTGAGAATGCCACATTTCCAAAATAAGCCCCAACATGAGAAGCAGAGAGAGCGTTTCAGGAGACAAGCAGTGGCTCTTCTGAAGGGCTCTGTGGGGTCACGGTGCGTGTAGCCTTTCCCACAGTTCTGAACTGTAAATAAACGGACACTGGCCCATCAGGATGCGGTGGAGACTTCACTGTTTCTAAGACCTCAGGACACACTTACCCATGCCTGGGCCCTGAGAAATCGGTTGGAGTGAGCTGGATCTGGAGGTGCACAGAGCAGGCCTTCAGCACCCAGGACTGAATTCCCTGCAGCCATGCTGTACCCAGAGATCAGCCCAGGCAGACACAGTCCATTTGGACCAAGGAAAGAAAAGCAGGAGCTGTTCTGCTGCCCCTGCAGGCGGCAGCCCCAGACCTGGCCACACACCCAGTGAACTCCACAGAGTTTTCCCAGAACAGCACAAAGGCCCATGACTGCTCGGTGTGGGCACTGCTTTTTGGGAAAGGACATGCAGATGACTTTTGGCCTCTGCTCTCCTCAGTACCACAGTGGATTACTTGGCCTTCCAGAATCATTGCCTGTCCCTTGGAGACTGGGGAGTCCCAGAACAAAGCTCCTTCTCTTGTCATGGAGCTCCAGCCACTTTCCAGAGAGTCTACCCTTGGTTCTCTACCCTTGGGGTGGATATTTGACCAATGGCAACGACTCTGCCTTTTGTTGGGAATCTGCCCACACTACAGAGAAGAAGTGGCTCAGAAGATACAAAACAGATAATTCAAAGGTCATTCGTGATTGGCTTTCAAGAGAGATTTTCTCAATCATGTTTATATGCTCTGGGCACAGGCTAAAGGATTAAGGGCTAATTCCAGAGAAGCAGCAAAATTACTACTTTGACTGGTTTCTCATTTTACCACCTACCTGTGTCCATCCCACCCCACTTATTCTCTCTCACTGTTCATAACTGAGAGATCTGCCTCAATGGGTCCCTCTCAAGAGGCCATTTAAAAAAGCCAGACTGACAGAAACAGCCAGTACTTTGTGCCTTCTGCATACCATGTTGCAGACAGTTGCCCTAATCACCCAGAGCATTGCTCAGCCTAGAAACACATTTCCAAACATAGGGCCCGACTTCTTTGAGGATCATGAGTGTGATTTTCAGGTCTTTTCTCACCTCATTAGTGACCTTCCTGCTATGCACTGGTTTCTAAACCCTTTGGCTATGATTGTGATGTGGAAATAAATAGAGGGTGTTTTATTCCTAAGCAGAGATTCAGAAGTGAAGCAGCAGAGGGTGTGATTTTGGAAAAAAAGTGCATAGGATCAAGTGAGAATTTTGTAGAATTGTGAGGGCAGGGAAGCTTTCTCTTACCGTTGTGACCTTGTTAAGAAAACAGAAGTAATACCACTGGGCTCCTGGATAATCTCCCTCTCTAAACGTGGGACTCAGACCAGAACAGAGTTATATAACTTTGCAGAGTGCATGCTGGGGACAGAGCTTTGTAGGTCTGTCTCTTTGCCTTCCTGTGGACAGCATGGATGGTACAAATTGAAATAATTCCTTTTTAGCCCTACTTTCTGCTCTCTGACTTTTGGGCAGTCACCCTTCCTTAAACAGGTTCACCATCTTCACAGATAGCTTTTGTGTATGTGTGTGTGTGTGTGTGTGTGTGTGTGTGTAAGTACTTTGAGACAGGTTCCAGGCTAAGTGTTTACATGTATTATCTCTTTGCTCTTTCATACCAGTTATATAAAACTAATATTCCAGGCTGGGCATGGTGGCTCACACCTGTAATCCCAGCACTTTGGGAGGCTGAGCCAGGAGGATCACCTGAGGTCAGGAGTTTGAGACCAGCCTGACCAATATGATGAAACCCTATCTCTACTAAAAATACAAAAAATTAGCCAAGCGTGGTGGCACAAGACCATAATCCCAGTTACTCGGGAGGCTGAGACAGGAGAAGCATTTGAACCCAGGAGGTAGAGGCTGCAGTGAGCTGAGGTCACACCATTTCACTCCGGCCTGGGCAACGAGAGCAAAACTCTGTCCCAAAACCAAAAAAATAAAAAAACCCTAATATTCCTCCTGTTTTATGCATAATTAACTGAGACTTCAGAGTTAAAGCCAGTTGCCTAAATTCATGCATGTAACAGGTGGTGCACCAGGATTTAAGCCTTATTTGTTCTATGGATACTGGTCTACCTTCCAAGAAAAAAATTACTGGAGGCAAGCCTTGGCCCTATAAAGTAGTTCTTCAACTGAGATTCCAGTAGAGACATGAGGGGAGGTGGGTAAGGCCATATCTTGCTTTCAGTTTTTTCAGTTTTCTTTTTTCTTTCTTTTTCTTTTCTTTTTTTTTTTTTTTTTTTTTTTTTGAGACAGTTGCACTCTGTCACCCAGGCCGGAATGCAGTGGTGTAATCTCAGTTCACTGCAACCTCTGCCTCCTGGGTTCAAGTGATTTTTCTGCCTCAGCCTCCCAAGTAGCTGGGACTATAGGCACTAGCCACCACGCCTGGCTAATTTTATATTTTTAGTAGAGACTGGGTTTTGCCATGTTGGCCAGGCTGGTCTTGAACTTTTGAACTCAGGTGATCTGCACTCCTTATCCCTCTTTCAGAAGTGGATTTGCATTTTCCCTTCCTGGGCTTGTCGCTGGAGGCCAGCCAGCCCCTCTGAGGAAGGCTGGGAAAGGAGCCTGATTATGCAGATCTTTTATGGCCTGCAGATGTCACGAGCTTTCCATGTGGCAGTGAGACAGATGACAGTAGTGACTCCTGCTGTGCTGACTGGGGATCCCTGTCCTGGCCTCCTCTGCTCCATCGGCCTCCTCTGCCTGCTTTGCTTCTAGTGCAAAGCCTGGTTCGTCTTGGTCTGGCTGGGCCTCTGAGTGTCTTCTGGGAGTGAAATTTTGACATCTAAGTCAAAGGGACATACCTAACTAGGATGAGGGCCAGGATAGCCCTAGGAGTATTGCCTACGATCTGTCACACCCACCTGAATCTGAGCATTCTCTCCAAGAGGGTGTGACTCAGAGAGGGCCAGGCTCCCTTCCAAGTAGAGCAGTACCTGCCTCTGGAACCGCTGGGCCCATTTCACACAGAGGCAGGACATGAACCTTCATAAATGACCAACAGAGGCCCTCAGCAGACCCCAGCTCAAGAAATGAGACTGTAGTGCAGCTGCCAGGATATGAGGTGAGACCCAAGAACCCTGGGCTAGGAGTGTCCTCCACCTGGCACGAGGAGAGCCTGGGTTCCTTGGTGCTAACTTGCAGCTAGAGTGACTGTGATAATAATAATATCTCCTTCCTGGAATATTACTATGAAGGCTGAGATCACATATGTAAAGTGACTAGAAGGGTATCTGGCATGTGGCAGGTGTTCAGCAATAGTTATTCTTATCCTGGTCAAGCAGTTGAAATGTGCTACATTCAAGGGAATGATGGAAAGCACAATGCCTTTGATCCAAAAGGGCCCAGTGAAAGACAGCAGAACCCCTCTGCTTCCCAAAAAATGCTCAGGACTTAATAGATGTCCTCCTGCTCAGGCTTCCCCGCTCTCTGCACCGATCACTCTAGTCAAAAGTAACCTTTCCTATCTTTGTGTATACCCAGCAATGATATGTGCCCTACTCCCATGACCCATGTCCCCATGTCCACAGTGACAACTATGTTGGCTGCCTCTCCACAACCAGGCAGTGAGCTTCTTGTGACTAGACAGGAGTGAGTTCTTACTCTTCCCTGGGTCCCCACAGTTCTTCCTTCTCATGGTGCAATACAAATAAGGCATGCTAGAAAATTTCTGCATCATGTTTATGTATTTATTTATGTATTTATATGCCAGCTCATCTCTTGGAGATTTGGAGGCAACTTCAAATTTAAACACAAGAAAATAATGGTAACATTAAAGTAAGATATAAAGAAAACTAAAAGTTGTGCCTTGGTGAAAAGAACAAAACTATGCAGCTGACTACTTTGAAAATAGTTTGGCAGTTCCTCAAAAGGTTAAATATAGAATCACCATAGGACCCAGCATTTCCACTCCTAGATATATACTGAAGATAATTAAAAATATATTTCCACAAAAAACGTATTCTCCAATGTTCATAGCATTATTCATAACAGCCTCAAAGTAGAAACTCCCAGACAGTCAATGACTGATGAATGGATGGCCAAAATGTGTTGTCTTCATCCAGTGGAATACTAATTCATGCTATAACATGGATCAACCTTCAAAACAAGTGAAGTCAGTCCCAAAGGCCACATATTATATGATTCTGTTCATATCAAATGTGCAGAATAGGGAAATCCATTAAAGGCAGAAAGTAAACTAGTGATTGCCAGGGGCAAAGGGAAGAGGGAAATGACTACTAATGAGTATAGGGTTTCTTTTTGGGGTGATGAGGCATTAGATAGTGTTGATGGGTGTACAACTTTGTGAATTTACTAAAAACCACTGAACTGTACACTTTAAAAGTATGAATATCATGGTATGCAAATCTGTCATGGACTGAATGTTTGTGTCCCTCCAGTATTCATACATTGTAGCCCTTGACCTGATAGGATATAGGATTAGTGTCCTTATAAGAAGAGATACCAGAGAGTGAGCTCTCTATGGCTTGCTTTCTCTTTCTTGCATTTCCTTTCTCTGAGCACTTGTACAGAGGAAAGACCATGTGAGCACTTAGGGAGAAGGCAACCCAAGGGGAGAACCCTCACTAGACACCAACCCTGCTGGCACTTTGATCTTGGACTTCCATCCTCCAGAACTGTGGAAAATAAATTTTGGTCATTTAAACCACCCAGTCTACAGGATTTTGTTATGGCATCCCAAACAGGCTAAGAAAAATTTATATTTCAACTTTTCAATTTAAAAACAGTAAAAAAACAAATATGTGGCTGGTAAAAGCTGCATCATTGTTGTAGTTAAATTCCAAACTTGCCTGAGCTTCTAGTAGCCAGAGTTGTAAAGGAAGATGCCGTCATTTATACACCTATCAAAAGGAGAAACCTCTAGATGTCAGAGGAAGCAAGGCTTTAAATGGTTCAGCATGCCCAAAGAAATGTCACATGGGAGGCTGATGTAGAAGTATTAAAAAATACTGAATTAATGAATCAGTCAAGAGAGGAGGCAGGTAACTTTTTGTGTTTAAGCAGCTAGTTATGGGGGATAAGGGAGAATACTGATGGCATTCTACCCAGAAGGCTATTGACAGGTGGAGGGCATTATTTCTGGGCAACAGTAGGAGATTGTGAGGGGAGCTGAAGTGTGGGTAGGGTTGGTGTCCTTGGTCCCGAGTGGTCATTTCCTCTTAAACCAGTGTCATTCTGGCAACACCATCACTTCCAGGCATGTCTGTTTTATGCTGAATTGGGTAGCACTGTTCTTTCTTTCCCTTTTCTAGTCTGCTGTGACTCTGGCAGGCTTGATCATTTTTAAAAAGCAGCACAAAACAAGGACTCATTTCTGCACCGCTTTGACAGTGGGAGTAATTTGGCTTCCCAAATTAATGTGAAATTATCACTGCAGAGCTTTGGCAACCCTTCCTTAGGGCCAGAGGGCAGAAGCGAAGGCACCTACAGAACTCCTCAGTCCCGACCCCACTTTTTGGTTTATTGTAGTCAAATACAACCTGGAATTCAGCAATTTTATCCCAGAAACACCAGAGAGCGCTGCTGCACTGTAGGAAAGCCAGCAGCCACCCTGCCTTTCTACTGTGTCCCCCAATCCCAGGCACTGACTGAGGAGTCAGCCACTCCAGAGCAGGCTAATTTTCAGGGACACTCTTAAACTTTCAGACTTGAGAACCCAACACAACGAGCCTCATACCAGGACACAAAAGCCAGTCATTTCCTGCAGAGCAGAATGGTGTAAAACTACCACTGGAGAGGTTCCCAGAGCACCCTACAGAAGGCCCGGCCCCAGGCTGATAGCAAGCCCTAAGCAGCCCAGATCCTGGCTGATAGCAAGGCTGCTGCACCCAGGGTTTTACCTACTGACTGCTGACTTGACTGATCTTCCATGACCTTACTTTCTCCTTGGCCCTCTTCCCCTTCTCCACCCGGCATGTGAGACCACACGTTGCATGGGGAGCTGGGAGGAGAGTAGATGGCAGTGTCAGGGCCAGTAGGGCAGCCGTTTCCTGTAGGAAGCCTGGAGTATGGTCTCCTTGCCTCACCCACTTGCATAGGGGAGGCTTGGAGGCCCCAGAAGCACCTTGTGCCACTGAAAAGGCAGATCTCAATGCTGCCCATTCTGTAGAACTGGGGATGCCACCACCTGGTACAAGTCCCACCTTGTTCCCATTCCCACAGATGGAGCTTCTCTGGCTTCACCGTGACTCCCTGCCCTTCTGTTCCAGGTGGTCCTTCAGGTCTTCCTGGGATATGAGCCTGCTGGTCAGAGTCCTCTGTTTTGGGGAGGCCTGTTTGGTTTTTGGTATGCGTCTAGCCCTAGCAGAGCTACATGTTGGGGTTTTCAGGTTTAGGGAGGATCATCACACAGAAGATGGATTCTGGGGACTTCAAACATGCAGACAGTAGGCTTTGCCCTGTGATCTTGGAGCCCCTGGGGACTAGGAGATTGCAATTTCTGTCCTAAGATCCTCCAACCTCCAGTTTCCAACATCACTGGCCTGAAGCTCCCTATGCCTCTATACAAATGAACTTCAAGAAAATCTTGCCCCTCTCCTTCCCCCTGCAGGAAGGGGAGCAGCTTCCTCCCGCTGGGGCCTGCTGAAGAGTATGCTATCTGCTGGGACAGTGTGGCTCCAGCATGTTCTTCCCTCCTTCTCTCCTCCCTCTTCCTCTCTGCAGACACTGAGGCTGAGCCCATGGCACGGGGCTCTTCACAAACAGAGGAGTGGAGGTGGAATAATTCCATCCTGGCAGCCTGATGGAGGGTGTACACACCTTCAACTAAGAGAGCACAGCATCTCCAAAGCCAATTAGTCCTCCAGACTCTTAAAAAGCAATCAGAGTCACCTAACCAGATTCAGACTTTTGAGGCAAGAAGAATTGTTAGACTTCTATTAAAGGGGCATTATTAATAATGACACTGTGACAATAGAGACAAACTGGGATGGTATTGAGCAAGCTAGAATATATTGTCACCCTAGAGATGATGGGAATTTGTGTTTCCTGTCCCAGAGATACCCCTCACCTCTGCTTCTCTCATTTGCCCATTTGCTGCGCTCAGAAAACACACTGGGGGCTCTCACTCCTGTGGATGACCCTGATCAACTTGTCCAGAGTCCACCTCACTCCTTCCCTGGAAAAGGGCCCTGCTGAGGGCCCCAGGGACCTCCTTGTGACCTTGTAGCTGATGAGTCTTCCTTGTGTGGCCTGACAGGAGATGGGGCTGCTATCAGTGCAGGGAGGCTCGTCCTGTGCTTAGCTGATAGGCTCTGGGGCGGGCTCTGACTCAGGGTGAGACCAGATGGGCCTAGTGATGACAGGCTGGCACTGAACTACCCCTGTCTGGCATGAGCCTCCCCACCTGTGTACTGGCCAGAGTGACTACCGTAAGTTCCTTCACAGGCCATCAGGAAGAAGTCTCAAGCCTACAAAGCTCAGATCAGACATCCTCAGGCTGCCCTTCCCCTAAAATGTCCTCCTCTGTACCTCTCTCAAGCCCTATGCTCCTGAGAATGTGTCTTGGCTATTGTGTGGCTGGTTCTTAATGGCTCCAGCTCTTCTCCTCCACCATATTTCAAGGCTCAGCACAGAGGTGGCTCCTTGTGAGTGCCTGCCCTCACAAGTTCCTGTGATCATGTCTCTATGAGTGGCTTGCTCCAAGAGCTACAGCTACAGCTCCAACCCAACACACATATATATTCAAGAGCTTTGGAAGCACAGCCCAATAGCCCAATATTTCCTGTTTCTGGGCCTTTCAGAGGGTTGGAGGGAGGAACCCCATGTCCCAGAAGCCATTCCTACCTAGTATGAAAGCCACCACATAGTTGGAGATCTGGCCCATGCCCACGATGACAAATAACACAGTGAACATCTCCCAGCTGATGGAGAAAATCTGCAGGAAGCTGAAGCCAGTCTGTACAGCCATGGTTGCGAAGAGAACATTCTTCCTGCCAAACCTAGAAAATGCAGTATAATACAAAACATGAGAGGTGTAGGTTGCCAAGGTATGTTGCAAGCCCTGAGTCAGGCATCAGTGCAGACTTAGTGTTTTTTCAGGGCCTTGGCAGACTTTTTCCCCTGTCACATCTTCTCATCTTCCTCCTTGGTGAGGTCTCAGGCATCTGTCTGCTCAGGAGATAGCTTTGAGATTCTCAGCTTCCTGTGGAGTCACTATGCCTCAAAAGCATGGAACTGAGTATGCAAGGACCATGTGGAAATATGCTGTTTAGAAGGAGTCAGAGATGGATGCTGCCAGCACATTTCTGGAAAGTGAGTACAGCACAGATTGCAGATATTTCTTGAATCAGCAACATGAAACTTCTGTAAATTCAGAAGTAAGAGTCACTCGGCAAGTGGTTTTCAATCTTGGCTGCACTTGGAATCACCTGGAGAGCTTGAAAAAATACTGATGCCGGCCGGGCGCAGTGGCTCACCCCTATAATCCCAGCACTTTGGGAGGCCAAGGCAGGTGGATCACGAAGTCAAGAGATTGAGACCATCCTGGTCAACATGGTGAAACCCCATCTCTACTAAAAATACAAAAATTAGCTGGGCATGGTGGTGCACACCTGTAGTTCCAGCTATTCGGGAGTCTGAGGCAGGAGAATTGCTTGAACCCAGGAGGCAGAGGTTGCAGTGAGCTGAGATCGCATCATTGCACTCCAGCCTGGGTAACAAGAGCAAAACTCTGTCTCAAAAAAAAAAAAAAAAAACAAAAAACTGATGCCAGCACCCTACCTCCCAAGATTTTGGGATACAGTTTCGGTATTAGAATTTTGGAAAGTTTCCCAAACAAGTAGTGTGCAACCAAAATTGCAAACCACTGCTCTGTGGGAAGATGTAGCTTTCAGCAATGTCTAATGGTGACACTGCAGCTGGTTTGTTACCTTCACATTCTGGTAGTGACCAGTGGGTAGACTGGAGCACAGGTATGAGCAGCACAGCATCTCCTGCCCCATTCTCCAAACTCAGGTCTCTGAGTTGGCTTGGGCTGGGAAGCTTTCCCTAGCGCTGTCATATAGCATTCCCACCTTCCTGCACTAGTCACCACAACACATCCAGGGGCCTGTGGAACACTGTCTGCCGGTGCTGTGATGCTGCCTCCTCAGGCCTGTAAGCTGTATGAGGCCCAAAGCCAGCATCAGCTTCGTGGCCCCAGTGCCCAACCAGCGCACAACGCACAGCAGCAGTGCATGCGAAGGCTCACTGTCTGGTTGCTGGCTGTCCTAGCAGACAGATCCTGTGCCATCCACCCCCACCTCTGACATGGTGGTGGAGCAGGGAGGGCAATGGTGATGGCAGAATCATGTTTTGTCAAGGAATCTGTGGTATGAGGACCCCACTGACCAGTGGGGTCAGTGGCCCCTCCCCACAATCCGCCAAAGCCCTGGGAGTATGAGGCTGGGAGAATGGAACAAAAGTGTGTCCAGACGAAGGGGACTGAGAACAGGGCGATTAAGAGACGTTAGGGCTCCTCCTTTCACGGACTCAGTGGCCTGAGGGTCCTCCCTTTCTCTGGGTAGAAATACCCTGAATTCAGTCCAATCCCAAGATAGGCAGTGATTGACAAAGGGTGCCATCCCACCTTCCTCCCCTCCCACATCCTTACCTGTCTGACAGCTGCCCAGACACAAAGGAGCCAAGGAGCACGCCTACGAAGAACAGGGAGGTGGTGAGAGGCACCTTCCAGTCGTCCTCACACACCAGATTCCACTGCCAAGGAAGACAGCATGCAGCGTTAGCCCAGCCCAGGCAGACCTCAACCCCAGCCCAGATCCGAGGGAATATTAGCACAGCTGCTGGGCAGACCCTCCTCCCCTGTGCCAGGCTATTGCCTTTGTGCAAAGGGCATAGGCCTTGCAGCTCTGGGTTTGACTGGCTCATGCCGGGACTGTGGCGAGTAACCTGGGGCATGTCACTTCCCTCCCTGAAACTCAGGATCCTCTTTGGAAAGGAAGGGTGATGCTCCTACTCTGCTCGCATTACGTAGCAGGAAGCCAGCTGAGGCCATGGCTGTGACTGGTGACCCCTCAGCTATGAAGCAGTCCGAAGTAAAAGTAGCACTGCATCTTTAGAAGGCAGCCTAGTGTGGAGGGAAGGTGTTTAAAAAGCCCAAAGGGCAGAGCAGAGGGCATGGCCACTTGGTCCAGGGGTAAAATGTCTTTTCCCTTGTTGAAAAGTGCAAGTGGTTCCAGGAGCTCTGTGACTTTATTTTCTGAGAAGACCCCTCTGAAAAATCATGTGGTCCCTGTTCCACTCACGCCTAGGCCAAGCCTGGGGCCTGATTCAGGGCCCCGCTGGTCTAGGGCCTACTTAACTTAGTCCTCTCCAGGGCTCCCTATCTCCCCTTCCTACACCCCTACACCCTCCTTCCCATCCAGTCTTTCCAGAAGTGTGGTTCCTCCCATTCCCTAGGGCCTGTGGGATGCTGTTGCCCTAACAAGTCCCTGCCAGTGTGTCTACAAAATGGGAGTTTCAGCCACAGTTTCAGTTTGACATAAGTCAATTCAGCAAAATTTCAAGGGAGGTTGCAAAGATTTCAAAGTGTGTTTAGTGACCTTTCATTTATTAACAAAAAAATAAATAAATAGATGCCAATGAGCACTTTGGGCCTGGGTTTTGGGGGACTGCTGTCTATGGCAAGATGATCCAGTCTGGAGGAAAGACCCCTGCCTCCCACCCACCCCTGACTCCATCTGGGGTGGGGCTCCTTTTACAGCGTTTGCCAAATAATTCATTCTTTTTTTTTTTTTGAGACGGAGTTTCACTCATGTTACCCAGGCTGGAGTGCAATGGCGCGATCTCGGCTCACCGCAACCTCTGCCTCCTGGGTTCAGGCAATTCTCCTGCCTCAGCCTCCTGAGTAGCTGGGATTACAGGCACGCACCACCATGCCCAGCTAATGTTTTGTATTTTTAGTAGAGACGGGGTTTCACCATGTTGACCAGGATGGTCTCGATCTCTTGACCTCGTGATCCACCCGCCTCGGCCTCCCAAAGTGCTGGGATTACAGGCTTATAATTCATTCTTAATACTCACAACTCCCTTGAAAGTGTGGTGGATTTAAGCACAAACTCACATGTTTATATCACACTTCATTCTGCAGCAGGCAGAGATGTTTATTAAGACACATACAAGAGAAAAATGTAAAACAAAAAGCTAAGGAAATTGGGGCAAACGGAAAATAAAGGGGAGGGAGTTTGCAAAAACTAAGCCTGGGGTAAGACTGACCCTAGACTGTCCTGTCCTGGGCCTGTCTGCTTTGCCAGACACAGCTCCAAAACTGGCTCTGCGTATCCCAGCTCTCAGAAGGGTTACTACCCGAAGTAGTCTGCTCATTCGCAGAAGCACCCACTCGTTCTGAATACTGAGGTCTGAAAGGAGTCTCTCCTATGTACTTCTTCCACAAAAGAGCCACTCTGTGATGCTGAGGATAATGTCCTCAAGATTACCCCTGTCCTAGAGACAATAGCAAGATTTATGAGGCCGCCTCTCACAGTGCTCACAATGCTGGCTAGGGGCAACGCCCAACACAGCTCTGCAGAAGAAAAACAACTTGGGCCAGAAATTCAGTGCTCTGCCGCTCAGGCACAATCCGAGGAAAAATCTGAGGCTGTATCCAGAGTTGTGTTGCCTCACATGGGGCTCCTGAGTGGGCTTCAGGAGAAAGGGGAATGAACCCTCTAAAACTGTATGGCCAGATTAATGTGTTCTGCCAGTCCATAGACCAGAAACAGTAAACAGGATGTGTACCTGCATTCATGGACATCTACCTCCAAAAATAACTGTCCAAAGCTTCAGATAAAAGCTTGGGATCTGCTTCTGACTTAGAGAGATGAGCAATTGAGGCCCCAAGGCCTGATGATGTGGTGTGACTCATTTTGCAGAAGATTAAACAGACTGTGAGAATGTGATTTGTCTGAAGTCACAGCAAGTAAATAAGCATGATAGATAGCTACTGGAGCCTCAGAACCCGAACTTGTACCAGCATCCTGCTTTAGACCTGTGCTCCTAACACAGGACAAGAGGAGCTTATCAGATATGATGCCCTGCCTTTCTTCAAAGAATGTGATACCAGGAGACAGTTACCCAGGACTAGGAGTAGAAGGCCTCCATCGCAGCCTTTAGCCTTGGACAGAGCCAGGAAAAACTCAAGATTGGTAGACACGTTAACATGCCAACCATCATTATTCCATCTGCAGTTGAGCAGAAAAGCTCTTTCAAATCTAATGTGCTCTTCTTTGTAGTTTTTCAAATATTTTTCTGTCTGGACTTTGCCTTAGGGGAGGATAGATAGGATTTAGTGATAGAAAGGAAAGGAAGGCTGTTAGATGTGGAGCCAGGCATTGCATGAGCAAAGGATAAGACTGGGGACTGGCTACTTAATTTGTAGGTCCAGGGCAAACTGAAAATGCATAACTCCTTGGTCAAAAGTTATTAAGAATTTCAAGACAGCAATGGCAAAATACTGAAACCAAGTGTGGGGCTCTGTGTGACTACACAGTTGCATGCCCATGAAGCTAGCCCTGGTAAGGAGTCAAGCCTGGTCTTGGGCGAATGAAGCAGAGGCAGGGTTTCTGAATGAGAGCACTGGGAAGGGGAGTGGGGTGAGGGCCAGCTCCCATTATTCTCCTTCCTGGAGGCTCTGTATCCATGGCTTTTGGTCCCATTTCCTCCCTGAAGAGGGGCCAAGAAGCCCTGTCAGAATGATGCAGCACAGGAGGAACCACACACACGCAGTGGCCATTTGTCCCAAGCCCATGTGGGCTGCTATCTGCCTTTGGAGACCCTGCTTACAATCAGCAGGGGAAGGCAGCTAGACTGTGTGGCTGCCCATGGTTGACTTTAGGACTGGGCTCTCCTGTGGGGAGTCATGATGCCCAAAGAGTCTTTTTGGGAAGTTGTGAGGGGCCTGGTGTTAGGACACAGGATTGGCAGACAAAGTTCCACCTGGAGTGAAGGGCTAGAGTCCAGTAAATCAGCTGCCAGTCCTAAAGGGGACCCTTCAGAAAGAGCTTTTCTTAGGAAGCCAGGCCCTCCCTGCTCCCAGACCCTTCAGGTTTGAGGGATATGTCTTGGATCCCCACTAGCCAGGGCCACAAAATCTCCCTGTGGTTAACAGTGATATGGCGGGCCCAGTGGGAGACAGTGTTTTCCTTGATGGGACAGAATTGCCCCTGTGTGTCCCTGCACGTTTGTACACACATGCACACACACACATACATTCACATGACCAGCTCAGAGGCTAATGGTGGATGTCTTCATGAGGCGCGGGCTGGCATTGCTCTGGTGCTGTGCTTTCAAGTCAAACACTATTTCTGAAACATAGCTTACCCGCCTCTCCCTGCCCCTCTGATGGGGCCTCCCAGGGTTACTATGTCTGTCCCATCAGCAGGGTCTCAGACCAAGGTTCTCACAACAGAGCAGAGTGAGTTTCACATAGCTGGTCCATCTGGCCTTCAGTTCTAATTTAAGAAACAAAAATCCAGGTGATAAGGTAATAGGGAATGGGAGTTCACTTTTGGCATAGAAGGATGTGCCACCTCCCATGCCTCCATACAGTAACAGTAATGGGAATGACAATAACGTGTGGAGTGCTCACTGAGTGCCATGTATTATCTCAGGGGATCTCAGGGTTGCCATGTGAGATGGGTACTCTGTTTATCCTCGTTTTACAAATGAGGAAGTAAAGGCACAGAGCAATAAAGCAACCGGCCCAAGTTCTCCTAGTGAATTGGTCAAAAAAAATTGCTTAATCATTGATTCAACTGACATTGAGCACCTGCTCCAGGCCAGGCTCTGTGTGGGGCACAAGAAAGACATGGTCCCTGCCCTCACAAAGCTCAAGGTCAAGCATACTTTACAGGACAGATTGGATGTGCACATGTGCATGCATGAGCCCAACAGCCCTGGGTGGGGCAGGCTCTGTTCTGGGCCACTTCACCCTTGCTCTCTGCCTAGAGAGGAAAGAGGCACCCCCTCCTCACCATCCTCCAGCAGAAGGACAGAGTTCTAAAACCTGAATAATCTGTATAATCATATTTTAGTTGATTAATATTTGCACAGTGCCCGGCACACAGAGGGTGCTTAACAAACTGTTGAATGAACATTGAACAATTAATTAGGAGTCACAGAAAATCAATCTGGAAAATGTGGTTCTGGGACTGAGGAGTATCACACATTGTACTTGGAAAATCACCCTCAGCCTTGAACTAACTCTCCAAGTGGCCAAAGTCTGGCAGTTTTAGTTTCTGCCAGAGTCATAAAGGACCATAAAGGTAAATGAACCCCGTCTAACCTGCACGGAACTGAGAACACTGGAAGGTATCCTGGGGTTCAGCAAAGAACACAGGTTTTCTCGGGGTCTGCCACTTTGGGTTGTGTGATGTTGGGCAGTCCATTCACCTCTATTAGCCTGCTTCTTCACCTTCAAAAAGATGACAGTAATACCTGCTCCTGGGTTTGTTGTGTACATTGGATGGAAAATGTCAGTGGAGCATCTGACACAGGCCTCATTAAATAGTAGTTTCCTTTCTACTAATCTCATGCTAGTAGAGCATTTTCTTTGTCCAAGGCAAAATCATGACTTGGAACTCATGGATGAATAAGCAAAGCAGGTTACACTAAAATCTGACTAATAGAAAGAAATTCTAAGAAATAAAAATTCTTCCAGTCCATTACTAAAAACTAGAAAAGCTTCTATGAAAGGGATTTTATAAATGGTCTTCAATCCCAGAGATGACTGTGAGTGAAAAATCAGCAACGCTCCTTTTAAGAATAAAAAATTGATTTCTATGGTATCTTCTCATAGTTATCCTTTCTTTATTGCCGGAAAAAGTAAGAAGTAGTAGTTAATAATGGACTGAAAAAGGTTAACTGGGGTTAACCACCCGAGTTCTATCTTTATCACTTGATTATGATGTAAAGCTGGGAATTCCTTGACCATCTGAAAAAGCAAAACAAAGAAAAACAAAAACAAACCTGGCTAATTATTTTTTTTATAACAGCTTTATTGAAATATAATTTGTGCACCATAACATTTACTCTTTTAAAGTATACAATTCAGTCATTTTTAGTATATTCACAGAGTTGTGCAACCATCAGCAATGATCTAATTTTAGAATTTTCATCACCCTTGAAAGAAAATCGATACCTGTTGGCAGTCACTCCTCATTCTCTTCTTCCTCCAGTCCCTGGAAACCACTAATCTACTTTCTGTCTCTATGAGTTTGCTTATTCTGGACATTTCATATAAATAGAATTATATATGTCTTTTGTTACTGACTTCTTTTACTTAGCTTGTTTTCTAAGTCCATCCATGTCATTGTGCAGTGTATCAGTACTTCATTCCTTTTTATGGTTTAATAATATTCTATGGTTTAGGTCTACCACATCTTCAATGATCCGTTCATCAAATGATAAGTATTTGGGTTGTTTCCACTTTTGGGCTACTATGAATAATGCTGCTGTGAACATTCATATACAACATTTTGTGTGTAAATGTTTTCATTTCTTTGGGGTATATACATAGGAGGGAAACTGTCATTGGGTCATATGACAAGCCTATACTTAACCTTTTGTAGAACTCCTAATCTGCTTTCAAAGTGGCTACACCATTTTATGATTTCAACAGCAATGAATGAGGGTTTCAATTTCTCCATATTCCTACCAGCACTTGTTATTGCATGACTTTAATTTTAGTCATCTTAGTGGGTGTAAAGAGATATCTCATTATGGTTTTAATTGTATTTCTCTAATAACTAATGTTGAACATCTTTTGCATTGAATCTATTGATCAATTTGGAGAGCATTGCCATTCTAACAATAAGTTTTTTGCTCCATGGAACAGAACATGGGATGCCTTTCCACTTTTTAAGAGCTTCTTGAATTTCTTTCAATGACATTTTATAGTTTTTAAAATACACATTTTGCAAATTCTTAAATTTATTCCTGAAGTCTCTCCTTTAATATTTCTTGTAAAACATCGCTGCTAGAAACAATTCTCTCAAGTTTTGTGTATTTTAGAATTTCTTTATCTCATTTTTGAAAAGACAGTTTTGCTGGATGCGTAATTCTTGGTTGACAGTTTCTTTTTCTTTCAGGACTTAGAATGTGCCACTCCACTGCCTTCTGTCCTTTATTGTTTTTGATGAGAAGTCAAATGTTGATCTTATTGGAGTTCTCTTTTATGTGCCTAGTCATATACTTGCTGCTCTCAAATTCTGTCCTTTATTGTTTTTGATGAGAAGTCAAATGTTGATTTTCTTGGAGTTCTCTTTTATGTGCCTAGTCATGTATTTGCTGCTTTCAAATTTTTCCCATTGTTTTCGTCTTTTTTTTTAAAGCAGTTTTACCATGATATGTTAAGGTGTGGATCTCTTTATGATTGTTCTATTTGGAGTTTGTTGAGCTTCTGAAATGTGTAGTTTAATGTTTTTCACCAAATTTGGTTAGTTTTCAGTCATTATTTCTTTGAGTATTTTTTTCTGCCCTTTTCTCTCTCTCTCTTCTCCTAGTATTTCCATTATGTATATATTGCTATGTTTAATGGTGTTCCCCATTTCTCTGAGGCTCTTTAATTTTTCTTCATTCCCTTTTTCCTCTCTGTTCTTTGGATTACATACTTTCCAATTCTCTATCTTCAAGTTTGCTAATTCTTCTGTCTGTTCAAATCTTCTATTAAGGACCTTGAGTTAATTTTTAATTTCAATTATTGTACATTTTTACTCCAGAATTTCTATTCAGTTCTTTTGTTTGTTTGTTTGTTTAAGAGACAAAGTCTCTTTCTGTTGCCCAGGCTGGGCTTGAACTCCTAGGCTCAAGCAATTCTCCTACCTCAGCCTCCTGAGTAACTGGGACTGTAGGCATATGCCATCATGTCTGGCTCAGCTTTTAAAAATATAAATGTAACTTTTCTCTCTTTATTGCTATTCTGTGTTTGATGCAATACTGTCGTTATACTTTTAAAAGCACGACTTCCTTTCATTCTTTGAACATATTTATAATGGCTGCCTTAAAGTTTTTTAAAATTTGACATGTGGGCCCACTCAGGCAGTTACTGTTGTCCATTTTTCTCCCTGTGTATAGGTCATACTTTTCTGTTTCTCTGCATATCTTGTAATGTTTTGTTAAAAGCTGGACATTTTAGATAATATATTGTAGAAATAACTGACACATTCTTCTACCTCCATTTCCCTGATCACCTCCTCTTCTTCTTCTTCATTTTTTTTTCTGAGATGAAGTCTCACTCTGTCACTCAAGCTGGAGTACAGTGGCACAATCTCGGCTCACTGCAACCTCTGCCTCCTGGGTTCAAGCAATTCTCCTGCCTTGGCCTCCTAAGTAGCTGGGATTATGGGCGCCTGCCACTATGCCCAGCTAATTTTTGTATTTTCAGTAGAGATGAGGTTTTGCCATGTTGGCCAGGCTGGTCTTTAACTCCTGATCTCAGGTGATCCACCCACCTCAGCCTCCCAAAGTGCTAGGATTACAGGCGTGAGCCATTGCCTCCTGTCCTGATCTTTCTGTTAAGCTGTCTGTCTCTGCTGGTATCACATTCAGCTGTTAGCCTCAATAATTGCTAGCCAATTGCCTTATTAATTTCAGTAATTCCCTGGGGGCATATATTGTCCCACAGTCTAATCCAATTGAAGTCAAGCCCCTTTGCAATGATAGTTTTTGAGGCACGTCTTTAAGGTTTGCTTTGACTCCAGAAGGGCTGCTCTTAGCTGTCTCTTTCTCTTTTGTTTCCTTTTTTTTTCCTGGTCAACTAGCTGCATTATGAGTTCGCTTGTTGCCCTAATGGAGTTACCAGAATCCTCTTGGTTGCTTACCACCAAATTCTCTGTTGTTCTTGAGAGCAATCTTGGGCTGTCCTTTTATACTCTATTTCAAATAAATTTAGTTCCTGTGTGGATAGCTTTAGCACTCTCTTCTTTTGGATTATCTCTCCTCCACTGGGCAAAATCTCTGAGCTCCTGTTCTAGAGAGGTGGGCAGGAAAAGAGGCCTATTTATCTCAGAATGACACCCCTACTTTATGAGTAGGACACTGAGTGGAAGTGGGAGCTTGGTGTGGAAGCTCTGCCCTATGAATAAGCTGGCATAAGGGCAATCAAGGCTCTAATAGTCTCAACTTGTAACACCTGGAGTAGAGTCTCTACTATATGAATAGGGGCTGGTGGAGGATGGGATCCTATAATCTCCTGGTTGCACTCACGAGAATTGTAACTTCTGTGGTTTGGAGCTAAGAGAATACAGGGATGGGTGGGGGATGGGAATTTGTTGTTCCTCTTGGTGAGGTGCTTCCTCTCATTGGAAGCTGATGGGAGAGAGAACTCTTATTTTCTTGGTCACACCCACCTACAGCAGAACTTCCATTTTTCTTGTGCTGGGAGTATGGGGAAAGGGAGGGCTGAAGGGATTTTAACCCAAATATCATAGACTTTCACTGTTCTTGCCAAGATATAGTAGACTTTCTTGAATAAATGTATACTCTTAGGACAACTTCCAGGGACTCTAAATGTGTGTGTGTGTATGTATTTTCACCAGTTATGGTTGTTTCACTGGGGAGCTGGCCTGTGGCGCTGGTGCTTCTCACACTGCCATCTTCAAAGTCTGAGAATCTTTTCATGTGCTGATTGATTTGTATTTCTTTGGGAAAACATCTGTTCTCCAAAGTGGAAAAATGATTTTATCCACTTTTAAATCAGGCTTTCTATTGCTGAGTCGTAAGAGTTCTTTTTATATTCTAGATACAAATCCTTTATCAGATACATGATTTGCCAATATTTTCTCCCATTTTGTGGGTTATCTTTTTGGCTGTTTAATTCTTTTTTTTTTTTTTGAGACGGAGTTT
>NW_022436941.1:8538058-8588927 GCF_009761245.1 Sapajus apella
TGGAGTGCAATGGCGCGATCTCGGCTCACCGCAACCTCCGCCTCCTGAGTTCAGGCAATTCTCCTGCCTCAGCCTCCTGAGTAGCTGAGATTACAGGCACGTGCCACCATGCCCAGCTGATTTTTTGTATTTTTAGTAGAGACAGGGTTTCACCATGTTGACCAGGATGGTCTCGATCTCTTGACCTTGTGATCCACCTGCCTCGGCCTCCCAAAGTGCTGGGATTACAGGCGTGAGCCACCGCGCCCGGCCCCTTGTTTAATTCTTCTATTCATATTTTCATTTACAAATAACTAAGCCAGAAGGCTGCTAAACCTTAAAATGTTCTCAATATCTTTCTTTCTTTAGAGGTAAAGAAAAAGCTATCACAGATGGAAAACCCTCACTGATGGGTTCTGTAGTCACTGGAGGCTAAACCAAAGCAGAAGAAGCAGTGAGTGTGTGTGGGAAGATAGGGATGGGAGTGGAGGGGCTGTGGAAAGGAGAAGGGGCATTCAGAGATCTAGCTGTGCCCCTTGCATCCTGACAATGGATCTACCATAGCTCTACCAGCCTGTATTAGGGGACCATGAGCAAATGGCACCATGCCTGTGCCAGTCACCAAGCACTGAGGGGAAGCTTTGGAAGGGCCACCTGGGCCTGCCCTCCAGTCTTGCAAATGCTGAGCGGAAGCCACCAGCGTGGGGCTGTCTCTGCTTCTTGCTAGAGCATATGGGTCAATCCAGCCTTTCCCCAGAACCCCCATTCTTTCCACACCTTCTCTATTCCAAATGGGGATCTTGCCTTTCTTTTGGACTCCAGAAACATGTATAAAACCACAACACGGCTTTAGATAACAAGGCAGACCTGTATTAGACTTACACCTAAATTGAATGCAGCCTGTCATAAGGGAGAAATTACAGTCCTAGAGGCCCAAGGTACCTGCAGCTCCCCCCGACCAGTCCTGCCAAAGCCTTGTTTTTGTCAAAATGCCACCCTGGACTCTGTATGAGGGTTCTGCTGCCCACCAAGAGGGATGGGCAAAGTCTGTTTATCCAGAAACTTGGCAGGAGGTACAGGTGAAGCAACCTCTGAACAAAAGCATATTCTGAGATCCTGGTGGCTGTTGTCAGAGGAACACAGCAGAGAGGCAAACAGTTTGGGGTGAGGCAGCTGATAAACAAACAGGGAAGCACATTCAGGGCAGAGCAAGGGGAAGCCCCTGAGTCTCCTCTATCTGCTCTCTGGCAAGATTTGCTTTCTGAAGCGTTGACTGGAAATAGAAGTCTTGCAGGGCTGGCTGGAGCCAGAGGCTTCCATACCTTATCCCCTTTGGAATCTGCCAGAGGGCAGGTCCAAGTATGGACTTGGATGAACAACTTGGTTAATATTCAGGCTATCTTGACAGTCAAGCTACCAGACTCCACACCCATGAGCAATGTCCCCGGGCAGCCTGCAGGCCTGATAGAAAGAAACTCCACAAACCTGTCTATCACGGGAGGTTTCCCCCTTTGTCGGGGCCTACCCAGACCCCAGGGAGGTGCGTCTTTGAGAGTTACTGTGTGAAGTCCCACATAGCGGCAGCTGCCTGTGAAGGTTAGTCTGTTTCATTATTCCCTTGCTTGCTGCTCTCAATTCCTGCCAGAAGCTCCCTGTTAGCAAGGGAAGAGGCCCTCATCTTGCTCCACATACCTGGCTCACCTCTGGGCTATGGGTGGGGAATCAGTAAGTCCCGCTGCAGTTCATGCCCTGACCCCAGTTCCCAGGAAAGCACAAGGCTAGTGCCCCCAGAGGTCCAGGCCCTTTGCTGGAGACTCTGTCATGCTTAAGGGCATAGCTACCAGCAGCTCCACTCAGGGGCTCCTAGAGGATGCAGCCCCCCTGCAGAAGAGGACAGAAGACTCTACGGTGTGGCAGGAGCCCTGTCTCAAACCACTGGTAGCCTATCAAGAAGGCTGGTCCTTAGTACACAAGGTTCCCCAAGAACTCTGGAGCACAAGACCTGGCAGAAGTGGTATATAGTTTAAGGTGACTGCCTCAGTTTTCCCAGCCCATGGATGGATGGGAAGGTCAAGACCCTAATGATGTTTCATGGGAGAAGAGGACATGTTTGAAGCAAAGGCTGGCTCATGCTTAGCCCCTGGCCAAGAGCCAGGATTGTCTCTGCTGCTCACTCTGTGGCCCTGCAGATGAACTTAGGCCCTCTCCAGAGCAGGGCATTTGTTGCCCTTCCTGATCCTTTAGCCTCAGGGCAGGAGGTTGTTGGGCTTCCTCACATACACAGGGCGTCTTCTCTCTAAGGTCTTGGCCCTGAGAGCTACAGATGAAGGGCCATGCCCATAGAGACTGAGATCTGACCCTTGAAGTAGGTCTCAGTGACGAGGACCCCATCATCAGACACGCTGGGTTGCTTGGGGCCCTTCCTTCCCCAGTAGAAGCTTCAGTCCCAACCCAGGTCCCACCAGTCCCTGCTCGCTTTCCTGCTCAGCTGCTGCTCGATAGAAAACTTAGCAACAAGCTGTGGCTGGCACTTCTTCCTCAGGGGCAAACACAGACTCCTCTAGCCCTGACTCCAGAGATAGAGAAAGGCCTTTACCCTGGATATTTAATTCTTTCTCCTTAAAGTGAAAAATAACTTGTCAGATTGAGCTGGAATAACTGGAGCAACGAAATAAAGACAGATAGCATTAGTTTATAACAGATGAAATAAAATAAGTGCATATGAACCTGTACTGTACTAAGTTAATAATTACATACATTAATAAATAGATATGGAGGGGAAGGTCTTCTCAGAATTCCAATTAATATTGAAGGAATCAGGAAATGCAAAGTCATCACAAGGCAAACTGCAGCAATAGTTGTTTCAGTCAAGGTCTAGTGATGAATGCTAAAATCAGTGGATAGAAATTTGAGGAGACACAGGATTTTGCATAATCTCAAAGTACCTCCCTTAAGATATTTATTAACGACAGAGGAAAAAATAGTACTTTTACAGCAGAGAAATTCAGCAGACACCAGCTTGACAAGTGATCAAGGTTAACATCACCAGTAATAAGACACATCAGCATCATGTACCCACTGGCATGATGCCTGGAGTATGCATCACTTCTATCGTATTGTTACCAAAAAGCACATGACGCATCTAATGATGAGAAAAATCATACCAACCCAAATTGAGGAGCATTTGTCAAAATACTCGTAAAAATGTCAAGATCATGAAAGATAAGACTGAGGAACAGTGACTGATTGGAGACAGACACGACAACTAAATACAACATGGGATTTTGGGTGTGATTCTACAATAGAAAAAGTACATTAGCAGAAAAACGGGTGAAATTCAAACAAAAGTCTGTAGTTCGGTTATTACTATTGTAACCAACGTTAATTTCCTGGTTTGGATAAATGCATAATGGGTATTTAAATTGTTAACATCAGAGAAAGCTGGTTGAAGGGTATATGTGAAATCTCTGTACTATTTTGAAACTTCTCTCTACATCAAAAGTTATTTCAAAATAAAGTTAAAAAATAATGGCTGGGCACGGCGGCTCATGCCTGTAATCCCAGCACTCTGGGAGGCCGAGGCGGGTGGATCACCTGAGATAAGGAGATCAAGATCAACCTGGCCACACACACACACACACACACACACACACATTAGTTGGGCATGGTGGCAGATGCCTGTAATCCCAGCTACTTGGGAGACAGCAGAGTGTGGCACCAGCAAATAGGCTTCCTAGGTGGGTAGTAAGGACAGGATCTCAGCCCCCTCTTTGCCTTCTCCACTAGCTGGGCACAGTGGGCATGGTGGGAGCTGTCCTAAAGTCCAAGTTGTAGCCTGTAAAATAGGTGATAGGACTTGCTGGAGGCTGAGTCCCTTTCCCCACAGTGTTAGGAGTAGGGAGAATTGCTCGAACCCGGGGGGTGGAGGTTGCAGTGAGCCGAGACGGTGCCCATTGTACTCCACCCTGGGCAACAATGAAACTCCATCTCAAAAAAAAAAAATATTTTGACTCTTAGTAATTGCACAGGATGAATAACTTGGACTTCACAATAACCCCTGAAGAAGGAAACTACCTTATACACATGCATACACACAGACGAATGCACTTATGCAAACTCCAAGTCAGACACCTTATTGCTATCTCCTGCATACTATGAAAGGCATTTCTACACCAGAGCATGCCATCCTTGGTTCTTGACTAACCCTGTCATCCTGTGAAGAGGTGTTGGGGGTGGGGGGTAGTTCAGGCAGTCTTGTCTGTCCCCTAGGATATGCTCACTGGGAGATCCTGGCATGGTGGTGTAAGGCAGAGACACAATATGAGGACGATTCCACTACCTGTGTTGTGCCAACTGGGATGCAGAAAACATGCTCAGGGGCCCTGGGCGTGGCCTTCTCCACTGACACTGGCCAAGTCAGCATGGGTTTGGACCTGTGTCCAGGTCTCTGAGCCTTGGAACTAACACTGTGGGGAGAGGGACTCAGCCTCTAGCAAGTCCTGTCACCTATTTTACACACCACAACCTGGACTTTAGGACAGCTCCCACCATGCCCACTGTGCCCAGCCAGTGGAGAAGGCAAAGAGGGTGCTGAGGTCCTGTCCTTATCACTCCTCACCACCCACCTAGGAAGCCTATTTGCTGGTGCCACACTCTGCTGGCCACCATGGGATGGGGCCTAGGGCATTAGCTCACTGAGTCCTCCCAACAACTCACATAAGGTGGTTTCTCTTATTATCCTTTTTGAAAACTAAGAGGAAGTACCCATAATATACAGTTTAATATGTTAGCCATTTTTAAGTGTACAGTTCAGTAGCATTCACACTGTTGTGCAATCTCCAACACTATTTTCATCTTACAAAACTGAAACTCTATACCCATGAAACAACAACTCCCTACGCCTTCCTTCTTCCAGTCCCTGGCAACCACCATTTGCTCTCTGTTTCTATGAGTGTGACTACTCTTTAAGTGAAATCAGAAAATAATTTGTCTTGTGACTGGCTTATTTCACTAAGCATAGTCTCCTCAAGGTTCATCCATGTGTAGCATGTGTCAGAATTTCCTTCCTTTTTAAAGCTGAATAATTAATTATCCATTGTACACACATACCGCATTATGTTTATCCATTGTCTGTGGACCGACTTGGGTTGCTTTCACCTTTTGACTATTGTGAACAATGCTACCATGGAAATGGTGTACAAATATCTCTTTGAGACCCTGTTTCAGTGGTTTTGGATATATATCCAGAATTGGTATTGCCGGATCATATGGTAATTCTATTTTTAGGCACCACCATACTATTTTCCATAGTGGCTGTGCCATTTTACACTCCCACTAGGAATGAACAAGGGTTCCAGTGTCTCTACATCCTCACTAACACTTGTTATTTTCTGTGTTAAAAAACAACACACTTTTTTTAAAGGCAGGGTCTCGCCCTGTCACCAGGCTGGAGTGCAGAGGTATGGTGATAGGTCACTGCAACCTCGAACTCCTAGCTCAGGTGATCCTCCTGCCAGAGCCTTCTGATAACCTGGAACTATAGTCGCATGCCTTCATGCCCAGCTAATTTTTATTTTTATTTATTGGAGAGATGGGGTCTTGCTATGTTGCCCAGGCCTGTCTTGAATCCTAGCCTCAAGCAAACCTCCTGCCTCTGCATCCTAAAGTGGATTTCTGGTGTTTGTTTTTTTTTTTTTTTTGGTAGTAGCTATTTTTAAGGGTACAAAGTGGTACCTCATTATGGTTTTCATTTGCATTTCCCTAGTGATTAGTGATGTTGAGCCTCTTTTCATATGCTTGTATCCCCAGTTTATTGACAAGAAAACTGAGGCTTTCATCAGTGATGTAACCTGTCTGGAGTCAGCCAGCCAGATGATTGGCAGTGGAGTCAAAACTGGCCCTCTAGTGAGTCTGACTCCAGAACTCCGTGTGCCACCACTCCTCTGGGGAGAGCCATCCATCCATCCTCCATCCTGCTCACCCTGGTACTTGCTTCCTTCCCTCCTTCTCCCAACTTCCAGGGCCCAGTTGCTTTTTTTTTTCTTTTTTTTTTCTTTTTTTGAGACAGTCTGGCCTCTGTCGCCCAGGCTGGAGTACAGTGGCATGATCTTAATTGACTGCAACCTCCACCTCCCTGGTTCAAGCAATTCTCCTGCCTCAGCCTCCTGAGTAGGTGGTACTACAGGGATGCGCCACCACTCCCAGCTAATTTTTGAATTCTTAGTAGAGACAGGGTTTCACCATGTTGGCCAGGCTGGTTTTGAACTCCTGACCTCAAGTAATCCACCCATCTTGGCCTCCCAAAGTGCTGGGATTACAAGCATGAGTGGCTGCACCTGTCCTCTGGTTGCTTTTTATTTTACTCCCACCACTCAAAAAGGAAGCCAGGAAGGGAAAAGCTGCTGAAAAAAGTAAATCCTGGTGTATGCGTGTGAATATGTGATGATGTACATCCCTATAGGTCCCTGTGAACAGGGCACAACATGGGTAGCTATGGACTTGGAGGCCAGCAGCTACCCACCCCTCATACCCTACGGTAAACAAAACCAGTGAACAAAGGGAAAGCAGACAGGTCAGCCCAGCTGTCAGGGAAGGCTGCTGCTCATCGGTCCAGCTTCCGTATCAGGCACTGCTAACACTTCCAGAAATCAACATGGGATGAGCTGGCACCCAGTCTTAGCTGTTCCCAGGACATGCTGTGGGCAGGGAGTGGGCAAGCACTAGAGCTCCTGCTAGGGAAGCAAAGCCAGAGAAGCATGGCCACCTTAGGGCCCAGAGTAGGTATGGTGCCAATGCTGGGGGATCCAGAGGCAGTCCACAGGCTAAGCCCATTTCCCACAGGTGCCACAGATTACACAGCCACCACACCTGGCTGGCCACCATTCTCTTGCAGAGGAGACTTTCACAGCTTCCTCACTGGTCTTCTTGTTTGTCATAACAGCTAGAGTGAGCTCTTTCCAAAAGCACGAACCTGGCCTTAGAATGCTTACTATTTCCTCACTGTCCTCTGAATAAAGTCAACTCTGGCCCCTGTGGGCATTTCTAGTCTCATCTGTCATATCTCTCATCCCTTGAGTTCCAGCCACTCTGATGTATGAGAATTCCATTCCCTAAATCTCCCATGTTCTTTCCTAGACAGGTCTTAGCTCATATTTTCAGACTCACCAAAAATTGTATCATCCCTTCTTGGAGTATTTTCTCCACTTACTGTCCCACAGAGAGGGTGATTTATTTATCCCAGGTTGCAAAGCAAGCAAGGCAGGATTTGAATTTGGGTTCCAGAACCCTACTCCTAACCAGAGTTACTGTTAGCCTTCTCAGTAACACAGTCAGTGTCCCCAATGGGCATCTGAAGGCAGGCTTCACACCCAGATATCCACACCCTGGTGCCCAGCACAAGGTCAGACACAATGTCTGATGACTGCTATACTGTGCTGAGGGAAAGGGATAAGGGACTAGCAGGGGCCACTCAGGTTTTTCTTGGGAGCAGCACAAGGTAGAGGAGGGACTAGCAGCAGGGAAATCCTACCTGCCTGACCAAGAGCAGGCAATGGCTCCATGAGGATGCTCTCTTCAGAAGGAAGGTGTGTCCTGACCCAGCAGCCCCTGGTCCTTACCAGATGTGAAGCAGGAAAAAAAGGGGAGAAGCCTGTGTGCATCCTGATTCCTGGAACTTAGAAAACCTACCATTAACCACACAGGGTGCTGAGGGGCTGCAGCTCCTGCCTACCAACTGACCCTGTGCTCAGAGAGGTCCCTGAGTGCCAGGGCTTCCAGCCAGGGTTTCCCCTTCTCTGCTTCCTTGCACTCAAAGAGCATGAGGAGGCCATCTGCTGTCTTTTAGAGAAACTGGGACCTCAGGACAAGACCCCAAACCTCACCACAAGTATGTGGTACAGCAGTACACCTCCTGTTGCCTCCGGAAGTCTGTGGCCAGGGAACAGACAAGATTTGGTTCTGCCCTGTTCAGTAACAAGGTCCTTCATACCCCTCCTCCCTTGCCTGGCAGGAAGGTGACTCAGGCAGTGCGTCTGGGTAGCCTGGGGCTGCGCTTCCCCCAAGGCAGCATCTAGGCTCTTGGGGAACTTCATTTGTTGTGAAAATCGGAAACGAAAAGACAGTTGGTGACAAACTCCCTTCTCCATCACCTCCTTACTGGACGGAAAGGACCCAGGAGTGCACCTCGAGTGAGTCCTATTCTCTCTTGGGGTGCACACCCGCTGCTGGAAGTATGAACAGCAGGTTTGACGGGAAGCGGAGCGCTGACCCTGGCAGTGCGCAGGGAGTCTCAAGGGGAGCTGACACAGAGGGAGGGTCAGGCACTCCCGGGTCCCCGGTCTCGGCCTGGCACCCACCTCGGTCACGACGGTGGACAAGTAGACGTCCTGGCTGAACTCCCAGCCATCCAGGCAGCTCTCCTGCTCCAGCTGCCCCAGGTCCACGTCGCGCCCCGGCTCCAGCCCGAGCGCGGAGAAGTTGGCGATGGTGGCGAGCCGGTAGCGGCGGCAGCTGTGGGGCACCTCGCGGCCGTCCCGCAGCCGCAGCGGGACACTGTGGTTGCGCCAGGCGCTGCTCAGGTTCGCTGCGTCCGGCACTCGGCAGCGGTGCTCCGGGGTCCCCGCCAGGAACACGACTGACATACCATTGAAGCCGTTGGGGATGATGCTGGCGCTGAGCAGGAAGAAGATGAGGCGCTGGAAGGGTCCCCAGTCGCCCAGGAAGGCGGTCACCTCGTCGTAGTCCCGCATGCTTCTCACTGCCGCTCCGAAACTTGCAACTACGCGTGATGAGAGCGTCCTCGGGACGCTGTCTCGTGGCCTGGGCACTCCCCAGGGATGTCAGAACGTTCCTGGGGGACAGGCAGGCTGTTGGAAATCGGGGCGCGCGGCCCGGGACCGGTTCTGGGAAACAGGTTGAGGGCTTTCGAGCGTTCCCGGGAGCTCCGCGCAGAGCTTGATGCCCCTGTACACTTGGGACCACACCCCCATCCCTGGCCCTGCGCGGGGAAAGGGAGGGCGGCCCAGTCCGCTGGGGCGGGGCACCCGACTGTCTCCGCCCTGTGTTCGGCGCGCCCGCAAGTCCCCAAGGACCCGGCGGGGGCTTCCAGGCCCGGCTCAGCCATTCCGCCCGCGTGCGGGGGAGGAAGCTTGCCTACAGAAAGCTCGGTTGTCCCCAGCCATCCCTGAGCTCTGATTCCCAGACCTGGATACCACGTGGGAGGGCTGGCTAGAGGGAGTAGCGGAGGCTGGAGAGCAAGGTCTTGGAGACGTCGGTCCTCGACCTGCTCGGGCCGCGTCGCCCCGGGCCCAGTCCCCGGCAGCTTTCCTTCTGCGGTCTCTTCCCGTCTGGAGTCTGAGCTTAGGCGGCCACGCGCAGAGTGCGGACGGGCGAGTCAGCGGAGTCGGTTCCTGGGAAATTTCTGCGGGCGGCGGAGCGACAGGAACCCGCCCTCTCCTGGGGCGCCCCGCGCAGGCGGCTGGCATTCGCCGACAGGGAACTCATTGCCCACTAGGCTTAGGAGGGCTCAATTCGGTGAGTCCCCCGCGGCGCCCGGACAGCGTCCTCGGGACAGCCAGGAGCCTCACCTTGCACAGGGAAAAAAGGCCCACAGCCTGGAAGGGAAGAACAAGGTCACACTACGTCAGAGATGGGCCCGGACTGGAGGGAGTGGCGGGGGCAGGGGACAACCGATTGCCCGGGAGGCGAGTTTCCTACCCCCCGCACGCCAGCGGAATGGCTGGGCCCAGCCAGGAATCCCCCGCCGGGTCCATGGGCGGGTGGGCGCCTGGACAAGGAGCCTGCCCATTGCGGAAGCACACTCATGGAGGCATTGTCACCACGATGGCTTCTGATTTTGAGCCCATTGCACTCCTCACGCCCCCAGGGCCCTTTAACCCGGCAGGCTGCTAGAGCTTTCTCAGACTGGAAGGCTTTCTGTTTGCCTAGGGTCCTGCCCCCAGTCCCGGAACAAAGAGAGGAAAAGAGGGAGGGAGAAAGGAGGAGGAGATAGGATTTGGCGCTCAGACCCAGCAGGGTAACCAAAGCAGGGACCACAGCCTCCCTTTTTTTGGCTCAGTGCCCAGACCTAAGGCCCCTCTCCTGTTGTGTAAGCTAGCCTGGTGCTGGAGACTTGAGCCTTGGGGTTCACGAGGCAGATGAAATTGACAGGATGAAGAGCTCACCCTCTTTGGAGATTTTGCGTAAGTGTGTTTGAGTCTCCAGGTCCCGATTAAGAGGCAGAGGGACATTTCTGCCTCTTTTTGTGTAGCTTTCAGTCTGACTCCTCCTCTTAGGAGGACTTCCCACCCCCTTGGAACCTCAGCTTCCTTACCTGTAATAAGACTATATATCCTGATGTGCTAGGACAGCTCTGATTTTTGTCTATTAATCCAGTGAAATTATTAATAGAGCCTCCCTACACTTTCACTAGTATCCTTCTTCGAATGATATATTATGGTAATTATCTTACTTAGCTTGGGTTTCATCTCGCCTACTCCACCCCAAATAATAGAGCAAACTCGGAGAAAAGAACTTATATAAGGTTGTTTATCTTGAGTAGTGATGACAAAACACAAGTAGGGGACTAGGGAGGAGCCTGAGCAGGGAGGCAGGTAAAGCCGACATAGACTGTGAAATTGAGATGGTCATTGGCATGACCAAGATCAGTAACAGTGCTGTGTGGAGCCCTGTGGAGCCTAAGAATAAAGGGAAAACTAGCAATATTGTTTCTTTATTTAACATTTTGATATTGTGTTCATCATGGGTATTTGCATTAATTCCTATTTTAAAAAATATTGCATTAAAATATAATTAATCTTGGTTACTGGATTTTTTGGTGCCTCCTTAAATTTGCACCAGACACAAGTGCCTTGCTCTTTTCCCTCACCTCAGCCTTGTCTCAATCCCCATTGCTGTGGGTTATGAGGTTTAATCCCACTGGGGACTCCTAAAGAGCCATATAGAATGAGGAGGTATTTGTTTCCTAGTTCTGTCTCCATTGGTCAACTGCCTGCACTTCCAGGTTGCACATAAGTGAGTGCGGATCAGGTACCACTCAACTATTTGCCTTTGCTCACAGGTGTATGTAAATCTATATCTGGAATTGTTTTGTCCTCCATACAAAATGAATGAACAAGTATATTGTTTACAGCTTAGCCCATTGGGGGAATTTCCCTTTAAAGTTCTTTAGGGCTACCCCCTAAATGGAGCTATGTTACAGGAACAATCTTTTTTTTTTTTTTTTCCTAGTATCAATGCCTAAAGCTAATCCATCTGTGAGTCAGGGCTATTTTCCCTTTTATCAGTTGGTTACAGAGAACTACCCACTAAAGCTGTCGGTCTGAGCTAAGACAGAAGGATTGGTATGGCCGATAGCTGAGGTAGGTGTCATAGGAGTCTCCACCACCTTTTGATGACTTACGTGCACCTTGCTGACCTGCTTAGTCCTGATCCTGAATTTACCATTCCTATTGTATGATGGACTGCTGATAAGTCTGCCTTTTTTTTTTTTCTGAGACAGGGTCTCACTCTGTCACCCAGGCTGGAGTGCAGTGGCACAATCACAGCTCACTGCAGCCTCAACCTCCCTAGTCTCAAGTGATTCTTCTACTTCAGCCTCCCAGGTTGCTGGGACTACAAGTAAACACCACCAGGCCCAGCTAACTTTATTTTTTCTTCCGCATTTTGTAGAGATGGGGTTTTGCCCTGTTGCCTCTGGGCTCCTGGGCGCAAGTAATTCTCTGGCCTCAGCCTCCCAAAGTATTGGGATTACAGGTGTGGGCTACCATGCTTGGCTTAAGCCTGCCCAGTCTTATGACTTGATAGACTCTGGCAATCACCAGCTTACAATGGGTATCTCTGGTTTCATAGACCCTTCATGTTCCATTGCTTGGCTCTCGGTTTTTATTGGGACCGAACAGCTGCTTTTCAAAAGTCAAATAACTCTCTGCTGCATGGCCTTGTTCCAGAACCTAAGAGATCTATGCTGAAACTCTTTTATTAAGGCATGTCAGAGACTCTGCCTGCGGCCTTATTCATAATGTATGCCTCTAGCCCCATTGTATCTGCTGGATCACATGAACCAAATGGTAGAGAAACTTGTACAATAGTTGGACACACTGTACAGCTCTCTCCTCCTCTGGACTTCACTCAAAACTGAGAGCCTTCAAAGGCACCCAGTAGATGGGTCAGAGGAATACTCCACCAAGCACTGTGCCTTAGTGTTGGAGGTTACAGAGCTTAACAACTTGTCTTTACTTTAGAGGATATAACCTGGTATGCTCCAGGCTACTGATCCCTAATAACTTTGCCAATCTGTTTAAAAATAATAGGGATAGAAGAAGTTAGTGGGGATATAGATGAAATAATGTGGGCTGTGAATAGTGGTTCTCGTTTAGGGGTTCGTTTTACTAGTTTGTCTACTTTTATATTCATTTAACTTATTCTAGAACAAAAAGGTAAGAAAAAATTTGAACTACATGAATTCCCTGAATCTTCATATTTTTATCTTCTATCCTTTGGCATGCATGTGTCTTTACCAGGACATCAAGAGTTCTTGCTTCTTCTTGCTTACTAGGTCAAATTAGCATTAGGTCATCAATACAGTGGATTACTCTGATGTTCAATGGAATATTGAGATACTCAAAGTTGCTAGATGCTGCGTTGTGACAGAGAGAAGGAGAATTAACAGCCCAGAAGCAAGAGGGTGAATATGTACTGCTATCATTCCCACATAAAGGCAGTTTTTCATCCTTCTGACTGAAGACTATTGAGAAGAAAATCTTTGATGTTGAAATTAATCTCTGCAATATCACCCAGGATGTGGTTTTACCCCTCAATTAATAAATTAGTAAGAAAGGTAGGGCTAAGTGTCAGGGGCTTTCATTTGGCCCTTTCTACCTTATGGCTCTTAATAAAACAGGAAGTAAATTTTAGGGTCCTGCCAGTTGCTAGAGTATCTGTCCCAGTTATTTACTTAGGGATAAGGAAATTAGTACAGAGTGGATCTTCAGACTTCTTGGATCTGTTTGCATGAGAATGCCATTTACCTGGCTTTCATGAACCTCCAATTTAATTGGGGGACCATGATAGTGTTTGTCCCCGGCACTGATGCCAGCTCATAGTCTGTACCCAATAGCCTTTGAAAGTCTGGTTCTTTTTCTTCCCCCCTGGCCAGAGTTACTCTGATAAAAGGCCACAGATCCCTCATGTGGAAAGATTGGGGAAATAGTTATCTTGTATACTTTTGGCAGCATTAGAGGGCTCTTCTATAAAAAGACTTGGCCCTTCCTTAAATCAATAGGCTCTGAGCCTGAGAACTGGCCTAGATCAAGGAAATTTATGAGGAAATACTATTTTCCATTATGGCAGCTGTCATCTGCCTTCTGCTCATGAGCTCTTGATTTGGGGATTGCTGTTGTTACAGTCAAGTAATACCCAGTCATCTGCCAGCTTAGTTAACTCCTAGGAACACTATGGTCTACTAGCCATTGCCATAAACAGACCCTATGGGTCAAAGTGCTCTGGTTGCCACTTTGGTTTTGTGGTAATTATTATATCTCCCTTGCCTCTATTGATTGTCACCCAGAGTCCTACCATCCCTACTGACACTAAGGATTCTTCACCTTTACATGTCGTGTTGCCTCAGTGAAAAAAGTGTCCTCTGGATGTCCCATGGGAATGTAGTCTTCTGGTAGGGTCTCTGGCCTTGCATAATAACTACAGTCTAACATGCTAATCCCTCTGAGTCTTCTGACTCCTTCAATATTCTCCCAAGAAGTTCTGGCATCTCCACTTCATTTTGAAGGTCATAATTGCATCCAAGATTCAAAGAACCATCTCAGAAGCATGTGAAAATGGTTTTATGTATCCTTGCTTAGATGTTAATCCCTGAATAATGAGAGTGCTCCCAGACTGATACATTCTCACACCCCTGCTCTGCACACCCCTGTTAATGCCTGTTCCTGCCAGAACATAGGTCCTGTAATTTTTTCAATGTGTATGGTATTTGCTTATAAGTCAGATACTGTATTACTCCACTTAGACTATGCTGAGACCTAACCCTAGTTATTGGTCTGCAGGCAATGAAGGGAAGTAGGGAATATCAAGGAGAATAAGCAACATCTTTGAGCCACTTACCTTGAGAATAGTCTTGTCAGGATTCCAGGCAAGGAGAGGCTTGTCTCCTATAGCAAGAGAAAGATAGCTGCTTCTGCTGGCCTTGAAGGTTTAGGGGAATCCAGGAATTCAAAATTCTCACATTAATCTACTCAAATATTCCCATTATGTGTTCCAAGGTTCCATATATTTCCTGTCAGTGCCATGACTGTTGTAGAAAGTAGACCCATCAAGGCTGTGAATCCCTTCCTTGCAGATCTGCTGTTTAGGACCACGCTTATGTTAACTGTCTTAGCCCAGGTTTTCTCCTGAAAGCAAAGCCTGAGTCAAGAGTTTGTGTGTATATGATTTATTTGGGAATGGATCCAAAGGAACCAAAATAAGTGACTGGGGAGAGTAAAACAGGAAAGAAGGGAAGCCAACTTAAGAGTGCAGAGCCTCAGACCCACCCAGAGAGCTGCTGCCGCCTTTTGCGCCCTCCCAGCCTTCCCCACCCTCCTTGCCAACATCATGCTCCAGTTCCTGCTTGAATTTACTTTGGCAATGTTACTGGAATGTATTTGGCTCAGAGCTATGCCACGCCAAACCTGGCTAAAACACTTGACAAAATGAAAAAGGGCAGTGCTGAGTGGAAGCCCCCTAGTTCATGAGGCCGATTTCAGCACTGCCTTCTGGATACACTGATTCCACCACTCTTGAGGGCCTCCTTTACCATCTCAACCAAAGGCTTTTGTTTTCATCTCCGACCTCAGCTATTTTCTTCTTGGCTAGACCCTGTGTTGCTTTAGGGCAAAAATGGGCCCACAAGTTAAGAACTACCTATGTAGTGTGACAGGTCCCCTGCCAGGTTACTTAAGGATTCATGTCTTATGCCTGAACCCTGAAGGCTAGGCAATGAGCCAAGGCCATAGTGTCTAGCTGAGGAATAGGTGTCCCTGAGAACCCAAACATCCTGGAGAATCACTGAGAACTGAGGAAAACAGTCCCATCACACACACATAGTAGGTAAAGAGCCAGAAAATTAGCTTAGGGATGAGAGGGGACACAGATCTCTAAAGCTGTCCCGCTGCCATTCAGGAGTGCCTCATGCGTAAGTCCTGATAAACTCATCTACTAGCCAAGCTGGACTTGTCTGAGACATTCTCTGGTCTCTTGGCTCCCTCCCAGTTTGGGGGAAGGTTTTTAAAATACAATTCCAGGTTTTTCTCATTACAAGTGGCATCATGAGCAGGCTCTGAGAAACCAACAGATGAATTAGGAAGGAGCATCTGCAGGGAGAATCCTAGGGTGGTTGGCAGCATGCATGTGGGGTGGAGTTGCCCAGCTGCTCCAGCTTCGTGGGCCACTGTGGACTCTGGGAAAACACTGGCAGAAACTAAATCACCTATTGTAAGAAGTTAAGATATTAAAATACGATAAAGATAATAAATACGCTGTTGTTGCAATGAAGCTAGCTACTGAGAAATCATGAGAGCAGGAAAAGGAGAAAGGGTAAAAACTCCTGCAGAAGGTCAAAGGCATGCCGGGTTTCCTAGGACACAAGCAGGTTACATATTATGGTCTATTCTTGCGCACGTTTTAAAACTGATGGGCAAATTACAAAATGAAATTCAGAGCTCAAATGGTTAACCTGCAACTATAGAGTTAAATAGTGTCTTCAGATGCTTTCTGTTTCTCTAGTTCCTTTTCCATGTCCTTTGAATCTGCTGTTATTAAGCTACCAGTGTTGAGCTAAAACTCACTGTTTATGATAACACTAATTCCAGGTTATTTGAAAATTTTGTTTTTATTATACAATTTAGCCAGTTCTAGTTAAAAGATAAACAATAAAACTCATTTGAAACAAACAAAAAAAGGAAAAAAGAGGATTTTAAAAATCAAACTGCCATGGAAACTGCCTTACCCCAAATTTTGATCCATAGCTTTCCTTGGATTACTTATTGAGGAAAATAGAGTTTAGCCATGTGAACAGGTCCCAGTTTTGTCAAAAGTAATTTGGGTCCAACTATCTTTTGTAAAAATGACAAATTTATTATATTGTCTCATGGCTAGAATTCTGAAGTAAAAGCTATCAGATCTTGTGTATGTATGTATATACATGTTTAAATACATTTATATATGTACATGTGTTATATGTTCTGTCTAACGTGCTACCAAATAAAATTATAAATAAATGGGTATAAAGTCCAAATGCTTTTCAAGTTCACAAGAATTCAATAATCTTTGGTAAATAAGTTGGCTTTTAAATTATTAGTAAATAAAAATGTGTCTTCAAAAGTGTCAGAGCCGGGCGTGGTGGCTCAAGCCTGTAATCCCTGCACTTTGGGAGGCTGAGGCGGGTGGATCACGAGGTCAAGAGATTGAGACCATCCTGGTCAACAAGTTGAAACCTCGTCTCTACTAAAAATACAAAAATTAGCTGGGCATGATGGTGCGTGCCTGTAGTCCCAGCTACTCGGGAGGCTGAGGCAGGAGAATTGCTTGAACCCAGGAGGCGGAGGTTGCGGCGAGCCGAGATTGTGCCATTGCACTCCAGTCTGGGCAACAACAGCGAAACTCCGTCTCAAAAAAAAAAAAAAAAAAAAGTGTCAGCATACATTTTTGTCTGAGTCTACTGATAAAATACATTTTATATTTGCCTCTGCTAGACACTTTAAGGTGTCAGGGTTTTACATAAAAGCTAGAAGATTGTAAACCCAGCGCAAATCAAAATGACCTTTGTCTGAATGATTTATTGATAAGCAAGACTAATTTGATATTGTTGGTTTAATGAAAACAGCTGAATTTTTTCAGTTATCAGCAAGAATCCCCATGTGTTTAACCTTAAGGCTCTTACTTATATGAACACCTGATAGTCACAAGCAGTGAAAACAGTTAACAGGGAAATAACTTGAGATGATGATTAGCTTTGTTGAATGTCTTGGTTCTCACAAGTAATCTAGATAAACTGCTAAAAATGAATAAACTGACTAAATGTAAATGTGATAAATGTTTGTAAGTTAAACTTCTATACAGTTTAAAATCTTAAAATTATTTTAGGTACCCATTAATGTCTAGGTCATTTGTGATTTAAAAAAGGTTATGTTATGAGGGAGGTATTGGTGAACCTTAATGAACTGGATAAAAACAAGGACCAAATCCAGAAAATAATCAAAGAACAAAAAGCAGATGGGCCAACTGGATGCTTGTACACTTGCCCTGGTGTAGGCAGGTAATTAACATGAAACAATACCACCTGCCGGGGGATGCTTTGAAATCACCTGAGCAATTCAACAATTACATAGGCACAAATAGGTCAGAGCACCTATAACAGCCCTATGTGGCCTGCCAAGAAGCCAGATGACACCTAGAAAATGACAGTATACTACCATGAGCTAAACAGAGTGACGCCCCCTGTACCTGCAGCTGTACGCAGTATTGCTCAACTGCTGGAGCAAATGGTCCTTAAGCTGGGAAATGTCCATGCTGTGATTGATTTGGCTAATGACTTTTAAAGTATTTCTTTAGCGGAAGAGTCACAGGAGCAGTTTCCCTTCACTTGGGAGGGTGAACAATGGACTTTCCAGGTGCTACCAGAAGAGTATCTGTGCAGCCCCACCAACTGTCATGATATGATTGCACAGGACCTGTCTAGACTCTTTTGCCTACCTCGGTCTTCCTGTTTCACTATACTGATAAAATCATGTTAACCTCAGAATCTCTTACAAATCTGGAGACTGCCCTGCACATCATCTTAGCCTAAAAGAAAGGGGATGGGAAGTCAATCCCCAAAAGATACAAGGGCCCAGCGTAGCCATCAAATTCCTAGGAATTACCTGGCTGGGTAAGACATGAAACATACCAAGAGCTCTTATTGAAAAGATAGCACAACAGTCTATTATTTCAGACAATAAAGAAACTTCATGTTTTCCTAGGTTTATTAGGCTACTTGAAAATGTTCATCCATCATTTGACACAAACCCTCCAGCCTTATATGCCCTAGTAAAAAGGGCTAAAAAAATTGGACTGGACACATATAGAGCAAGAGGCATTTGACAAAGCAAAACCGTTGGTTAAACAAGCCCAAGTGTTAGGTGCTCCCCATAGCCACAGCTCCCTTTTGTATATAAGAAGTCACCAGAGTTGCCACAGGAATGAAATGGTGTTTGTGGCAAAAGCAACCAACAGTAATAGTACTGGTAAGATTTGGTCTCAATTATGGGAGGGGGAAGAATCCCACTATATAGTCCTGGAGCAAAAACTCTGGCTGTATACAGGACATTGCAACAAATGGAGGCCATTACCAGAAAGCAAACCATCACAATAAAAACTGCCTTTCCTATAAAAGGGTAGATGGAATGCCTTCTAGCCAAGCCCACCTCTGGGATAATGTAATCACACACTCTGCTGAAGTGGCATTCCTATCTACAACAGAGGGGTGTCTTGTCCACCAGTCCTTTGAGTCAGGCACCGCAGAACATGCTCAGACCCATCCACTTGGAACAAGCGGAAAGGGCTGGCATGGCGATGAATCTACCTACTAGGCCAACCACCATATATTAAGGGATCCCACTGATACCTACTGGGGCCTAATCCACTGATGGGTCTAGCAAAGGCACCCAACACCAATGGTTGGCAATTACAGTGAAAATGGATACTGACAACCTATGGATAGAATGGAAATTAGGACAAAGCAGTCAATGGGCCATGCTACAGGCAGTTTGGATACTCATCACCCACGATCCCTGGCCATTAGACTTTGCAGAGATAATTAGGCTACATACAGAGGCCTTACTGTGTGGATCAATCAGTGGGCCACAGACAATTGGCAAGTTTGGGGCAGGATCCTCTGGGGAATGTCCATGTGGCAAGAGATCCACATCAGGTTACAGGAAAGGGATGCCCATCTTGTGATGAGCCATATGGATGCACATAGCCCCAAACCACCTCCTGGAAATCAAATGGCGAATGCCCTTACTCACGTGGCAATTTGTCCAAGCCCATCCCAGGAAACTGCCGTATGTGTACATCATAAGAACGGCCACCAGGGGCAATCACAGAATGGCCTGTAGCAAAGGCAGCAGGCGTCCCTATCCAATATGCAAATGTTCTGACACCTGTTCAGAACACTGAGATCTGCTCGCACCTGTGACTTAGAAAGGTTCCCTCCACACCAGGTTACATATATTGAGCTGTACAAACTATATGAGACTGGCAAGTCAATTATATTGGCCTCTTGCCCCAGAATAGAAAGAAGAGTTATGATTTAACTTGCATGGATGCAACGGGGCTGCTACAGGCCTTCCCAATAAAATGTGCCACTCAACTGGAGATCATCAAATGTCTCACTGCTTTTTTTTTTTTTTGAGACAGAGTCTTGCTCTGTACCCCAGGCTGGGGGTGCAGTGGTGCAATCTCAGCCCACCACAAACTCCACCTTTCAAGTAGCTGGGATTACAGGTGCGCAGCCACCACGCCTGGCTAATTTTTGTGTTTTTAGTAAAGATGGGTTTTCATCATGTTGGCCAGGTTGGTCTTGAACTCCTGACCTCAAGTGATCCACCCACCTTGGCCTCCCAAAGTGCTGGGATTACAAGTGTGATCCTGGCCATCACTGCTCTTAATCTCATGTATGGCATACCAAAAAGAATAGATAATAATCAAGGCCCCCATTCACAGGCCATAATACCAAACACTGGGCATCAGGACAAAACAGAGACTGAAAGTTCCACATACCATATAACCCAACATGGTTAGGCCTTATATGGCGGGGAAAAAAAAGAATGGTCTATTACCCAATTACATGCATTGTCTTAGGACTGGACTAAGAATCGATATAAATTTTAAATGTCACCCACTACCATGCATGGCATCACTTCCTGTGAATGGTCAGCAAGGTCTATGAAACAGCCTCCACAAACTCTCAGGGTTATCTCTGAGACTCAGAACTATGATCCCGAAACAAATGGCTAGACTATGCTCCTGAGCACATCAGTGGATCTGCCAAGTGGCAATGGCTACATGGACCCAAAGTTGAGCTGGAAAGTGCCCCCATACTGGATCGATTTTATAGTGCTGGAGGATGCCATGAAGACTGACAGAGGGAAAAAGGTCCCAGCTGTGCTCCTTGATGGAGATCCGAGAGACTGATGTTAACAACATGCGGCAACACCACCACCTACTAGATGCATTAGAATGCGGATAGTGCAGGCAAGGCCAGAAACTTACCAGTTGGCCTTATGCCCACCCCTGTGGAGGGAAACCCTATGTAGTACTGCAAGCCAGGCTTGAGGCCCAGGGTAGCGGCCCTAATAGGGCCAATGGGAAAAATAATTATGTTAGCAATAATTATGTTACAAGGAATGGATACGCCTGTGAGGGTTCCTACTAAATGCCTGTGTTTATGCCCAAAGGCTATGGCTTCTGCTACCAATGGAAGGTAGTAAAGTCTTCCTGGACTGGGTTGTGGCTGCAGCAACTGTCAACAGCCAGCCCAGTTACTGGGTATAGGAATACCTGCCCCAGTCAAATGATAATGGTATGCCTTGGAACATTCTGCCTTTCTCCCAGCAGAACTGGAATGACTGGTTCAACAGCATCAACAAGGCAGTCAGGCTCACTGGGGATTGCCTCTACCTGGAGGCCAAATTGCCAACATGACAGAGACCCAACAACATGTGTCCTTATAGGCACTACCTGTTGTGTCTCTAATAAAGAGAATAATGTCACAGATGCTTTAAATCATTTGTCAACTCAGATCCATGATATAGCTCAATTAGGTTACTTTAACTCATTCTTAAATTAGTTATACACCTTACCTATTTGCTGGAATTATGTTTCGCTAATAGGCATCATAATTATAGTTAGCTTCTACTTTTTTATGCTCTTATATATACCATGGATGTGACCTGTATGCACAAGCTGTGGCTATACGGTATAGGCCCCTATAGCTCTTCCCCCTGTTCCCTGCTCGGGGACTCTCCAGCAAGATTGGTGGAAACAATGTAAGAGTTGGGAATGGGATAAATTGAAGTATGACAGGTTCCCTGATCAGGTTACTTAAAGGTGTATGTCCACTGCCTGAACTCTGAGTTGGGTGATGAGCCAAGGCCATGGTACCCAGCCAAGGAATGAATGACCCTGAGAACCCAAATGCTCCAGAGAATAGCTGAGAACCTACCAAGGGAAATAGTCCCATCACATACACAGAGGACGCAAAGAGCCAGAAAATTAGCTTAAAAGCAGCTTAGGGATGGGAGGCGGCACAGATCTCTAAAGCTGTCCCGCTGCCATCCAGGAGTGCCTCGTGTGAAAGTCCTAATAAACTCATTTGCTTACCAAGCTGCACTTGTCCGAGCCTCTTTTTGGTCTCTTGGCTCCCTGTCAGTTTGAGGGAGGGGTTTCTGTTTTTTTGTTTTTGTTTTTTTTAATACAATTCTGGGTTTTTCTTGTTACATTACCTTTATATTTTCGACATCCTTATCTCTTTCCAAATCTTCCCTTCAGCAGCTTGGGAGGTTCTAAGACTGGAATTCTGTTGCTAGATGAGTGAACATGACCTTTAATGAGTAGTCTTTCCCTCATTCTTTGAGATTTTGACTACCTTTTCTCAGAAGAAAAATTGGTGAGTTTTGTATAGCTGATCAGATACAAATAATGCTGATTTCACATTTTGGTAAAGGTGCTTGTTAAACATTTGGTACTAAATTGTGTGGTTTCAAAGTAATTAAAATTAATATTTAGAAGCCTAAAAAGAAGAAGAATGCAGCAGCAGGTTGTTTACAGATGTGAGAAATTGGGTGATGGGTCTCAGCAATGTCGATCTTTAAGGTTTGTAAGTAGGGAATATTTAGATCTGGGCTGGAGATACCTATTTGGGAATGGTCTTAACTGCAGAGTTCCTGAGGCCCTTGCTGTGAAGCAGAGCCAGCCAGGGTTCCTGGTTGCAGGCATGCTCACATAATTGATGAGAAATCCGACATCCTGCTGAGATAAGCAGAAATCTGCTGTTGGAGATGGCATCTGCCTGGGAAGTAAGCAGACCAGACTGGAGCCCTAACAGGGAAGCCTGCTTAAGGCTGAGTCTGTAGGGGAGGAGCTGTTCCTTGACTGGGTCAGGATGGCCTCTGATCACTGTCCTCCCAGAGCAAGTCCAGTGGGGCTGGGGTGAGAGCACAAAAGTAGGGTAGGGACAGTTTAGAAGGGATGTGATTACTAGACAGCACAGACAGCACAAACCACCCTAGAGAATGAGCATCTGGGGAGGAATGGAGGAGCCAGGATAGGGCCTTGAGGAGGCTGGTGCCTCAGCGGCAAGCAGGAGAGTAGACAGGAACACTGGCTGGGAAAGCATGGGTGGCAGGACTGAGGAGTAAGAGACTGCTCTCCGCCTAGAAATCTCTTTCTGGGTGATGAGATAGTTTCCAGCAACTGGAGAGAGAGCCCTGGGGCCTGGGAAGGAGCCAGTCCAGGCTGTCTCTTAGCAACCTCCTGGAACCACAGAGGGTCGGTGAGTAGTGGGGATGGCCCATTTAGCTGGGATCATGAAGGGAGGAGTGAGTCAAGCAGGTATGGTGATGGGTTCATGCATATCAGAGTTGGTGATCAGGTGCTATGGCACCAGCCTTGTCCACACTCAGATCCAAAGCTTCAGGGGTCACCTTTACTCTGCCCAGCTTCTGCCACTCCATGCCCCATGCAGGAAGTTAGTAAGTCTGAGCCTACACTCTAGGCTGTTCTGGGGAACTTGCCAAGTAGAAACAGATCAGCACCCTTCAGAAATGACTTGGTCAGAGTCACTAGACCATTGGTAGGGCAGGCAACACTCTCCAGGGAAGGCTGGTATGTGCCGTTGCTTTGGTTGCCCTTGCCATGGAGATTTGCTAGGGTGCGCGTGACCTTGGCAAGCTTCTTAACCTTTCTGAGCTCATCCATAAAATGGGGATAATAACCATATTTCCCTTCTGGTTGGTATGAGGACTAAAAACAATCATATCGGTTCACTAAGGGATTAGAGATGAAGGCCTGGGAATTAGCTCCCATAGTAGTTATTATCCAACTCCTTTCCCTTCTTCTGAGACTGGCTGTGCTCCATCTTCCCATGAAAATGTAACTGCAGACCAAGAACACCCTGGACAGCAGAGCAGCTGAGGGTTCTTGCGCTGCAGCTATTGTCAGTGAAGAAGCTGTGTGTGTGTGTGTGTGTGTGTGTGTGTGTGTGTGTGTGCGCGCGCGCACATGTTGGGTGTTACGGGCGGTGCATCAGCTTCTGAGCTTAGCTCACTGGGCCTGACAGACCCACTTAAGGGGTGGGTAATGGGGTTTCTGACACCACATGGCTGAGACCCACCCCAGACCCTGCAGGACCCGGTGAGGTCTCTAGCAACCTCTCCTCTGATTTCTAGTCTCTACATTCCAGCCACAAATGGGTCCATGTTAATAGACCCTAGCAAAGATGAGGTTTGGTTTCTGTGGGGACCCAAATAGTTTCCCACTTGTGGTAGAAGGGACACAGGAGGACAGTGCTTGCTTACTACAGAGACCTCTTCACTACCCTCAAACCTTTCTAGAGGTTTCACCTCCATTCAGAGGTGCTGAGGGAATGTTGTTAGAAAAGCAGATGATTCTGTGAGAAAATGATAAACCAGGAAGTTACATGAAGAGCCAGTCAGGGGTCGGCCTGGGGTGCAAGACAAGAACTTGCGTAGCAATGAGTTGTCCAGGATAGCACTGGGGTGGACATAGCTGGGCAGGGGCACCCAGAGGTAGTGGGGAGGTGGGGCACTCCCCAGCTGGGGCAAAGGGACTCAGACCCACAGGCCAGGCTTCTGGGCATCATGGTGCCGTGCAGGTCACAACACTCCTCTCACCCATCCAACTCAGCTGTTCAAGGGCTGTGAGCCCAGGGCCAGGCTAGCCTACTCCCTAGAGGGGCTGGGTCCTTGGCCATGAAGGGAGGGCTGGCTTGAAGCTGCATCCAGGCTCCGCCTACTCTCACCTCTTTCTTTGGTTCTCTGGGGGAAGGTGGCAAATAACAAAGCTTGTCACTCAAGAGAATCAGAAAGGACTCTTTGTGTTTCAACCTCCTTGGAGGGTCAAGGAAGCCTGCAAGAATCTTGAGGAGAGCTTGATGAGGCTGGACTTACAGATCAGCACCATGAGAGTTACAGGGCACGAGTTGTCAGCAGAGGCCAGCAGGGGTTGTGTACCTCGTGCAGCCCTGTGAGCTGGGATTTGGAATTTAGACTCTGTCCTAAGAGCAGTGAGGAGCCATGGAAACTATAATAGACAAGATTGATGGGGAATTGCACTTGAAAAACCTCCTTTAGCTATTATGTGGAGAAAGGACTGAGGGAGGGGCCAGGTAGGAGACAGGGAGGCCAGGCAGAGGCCATTACACTGTTCAGCATGAGATGGTGGTATCTGGACTGGGGAGAGTGGGCTAGTTAGGAATTAATTAGGGATGAATGCAGTCATGCTTGCTAACTGGTCTCACTGTGTCAACCTTTGCCCCTTAGGGTCTATTCTCCATATAGCAGACAATGTGATCCTAGTTAAAACATAATTCCAGGTCATCCCAATCCTCTGGCTTCTCATCTCAGGGTAAAAGTCAAAGTCCTTACCATGGCTGTAGGAGAACAGCTTGTTGCATGCCAAGAATTATGCTTTTTCTTTTTCTTTTTCTTTTTTTTTTTTTTTGAGACAGGGTCTCACTCTGTTGCTTAGGCTCGAGTGCAGTGGCAAGACCATAGCTTGCTGCAGCCTCGAACTCCTGGGCTCAAGAGATCCCCCCACCTCAGCCTTCTGAGTAGTCTGGACTGTAGGTGCATGCCACCACAGCTGGCTTATTTTTTTATTTTTTGTAGAGAGGGGTCTCGCTATGCTGTCCAGGCTAGTCTCAAACTCCTGGTCTCAAAAGATCCTCCTGCTTTGGCCTCCCAATGTGCTGGGATTACAGGTGTGGGCCACTGTTCCAGGCCATGACATCGTGTTGAAGCAAAATCACCCTGAGGAACCCATACATGCCAAGATATTCATCAGCGAGGTCTTTAAACAATGCCTGTAGCATAGAAAACTTCATAAAATGCTTATGTAGCCTCCCCAGCGGTCACGAGTCTTGGCAAGAAAGTGTGAAGACGTGACCAGCTGCACATGTTTTACCTAAAAGCTTGCTATATAAAGGATACTTTCTGGATGGCTGGGGTGAGGAGGATCGAGTCTTGCAGCCACCTGAGACAGCACTTCTGTTTGTAAGTCCCTATCACATATTTCTCTCTGAGAAACTGGATTTGTTAACCTCTTTGGCTTCTCAGCTCCCTCTGCCTTTGGGTTTGTATAGCCCTGCTAGCCATGGAACAATGGCTTACAAGGGCCAACACGGGTAGCCTTCTCCCTCTCACATCCCTCTGACGACCTCATCTTCTACTATCAGCCACCTCGCTTACACCACCTCAGTCACTGCTTGCCCAGGGCCTTTGCATTTGCTGGGCTCTCTGCCAGATACCTGCACAGATGCTGTCTTACCACCTCAGTTCTCTGCCCCAATGCTACCATTATCTGTGAGGCCTTTCCAGATTCCATACATGAAGAGACTCCCTTATGCTCTACTGCAATGCCTTCTTTCTTTCCTTAATAGCACTGCTTATAGTCTGTGCTTATTTTACATGTCAGTTCAAAATGTTTTCCTAGTGTGCAACACAATGCCTGGCACATAGGAGGTTAATAGGTATTTCTATTTTTTGAGACAGAGTCTTGCTCTGTCACCCCAGGCTGGAGTGTAGTGGTGTGATCTTGGCTCACTGCAACCTTCACTTTCAGGCAATTCTTCTGCCTCAGCCTCCTAAGCAGCTGGGACTCCAGGTGAGAACCATCACACTGGGATAAGTTTTGTATTTTTAGCAGTGATGGGCTTTTGCCATGATGGTGAGGCTGGTCTTGAACTCCTGGCCTGAAGTGATCCTCCCATCTTGGCCTCCCAAAGTGCTGGGATTATAGGTGTGAGCCACTGTGAGTGACCTTTTAATAAATATTTAGTTGACTGAGTGAGTTGAGGTTAAGGATGCAGGAAGGAGCAGTTGCCCTCCAAGAGAGCAGTCCCCAACCTCTTTGGCACCAGGGACTGGTTTTGTAGAAGACAATTTTTCCATGGATGGAGGGCGGGGATGGTTTCAGGATGATTCAAGTGCATTACACTTACTGTGCACTTTATTCCTATTATTACATTGTAACATATAATGAAATAATTACACAACTCACCGTAATGTAGAATCAGTGGAAGCCCTGAGCTTGTTTTCCTACAACTAGATGGTCCCATCTGGGGGTGATGGGAGACAGTGACAGATCATCAGACATTAGATTGTCATCAGGAATGTACAGCCTAGATCCCTTGTTTACACAGCTCCCTCCTGCATCCTTAACCTCAGCAGCTAATGCCGCCGCTGATCTGACAGGAGGTGGAGCTTAGGCAGTAATGCAAGCAATGGTGAGCGGCTATAAATACAGATCAAGCTTTGCTGGCTTGCCCGCCACTCACCTCCCACTGTGCAACCTGATTCCTAACAGGCCATGGTCCATGGGCCTGGGATTGAGGATCCCTGCTCCAGGACTTACTTCCGCCTGAGAGCTTAGGCAGAATGCTTGCAGAAACCTGATATGGAAGGTGAAGTGAAAGGTGGTGGGAGGAAGGGAAGCCCGGTGTATATGTGAGTGTGTGTGTATGTTCGTGTGCCTGAGGCTGGGTGCTTCTCCAGGACCCCTGTACCTCCCAGTTCCTGGCCTGGATGGAGCCTGGGCAGGACAGAGGTATGTCTGAGTCAGGGTCTAACCAAAGAGGTAAGAAGTTGTGCCAGAGGCACCAGGCAAAACTGGAAGGGATGGGACGGAGGGCATGTGAATGGGAACTATTAACTGCCTGGGGATGGGAGGGTCAAGGCTTTGCTCTAGAGAAGGGTGGGCAGTAGAGTTGGGCCTTGAAGAGTGAGTAGGAGTTTGCTGGGCCATGACAAAAGAGGAAAAGCATTTTGAGCTCGAGAGGGCTGAGGGCTATGAAAAGGTGGACTAGCTCAAAGGATGCTGAACTGTCAGCTGCAACAGAGGAGGTGAGACAAAATAGTCAGTAGCCTGAGGTCAGAGAGGCTTTAAAGGCTAAGTGGAGGACCAGGAACTCCATCCTGAGGGCCCTAGGGCCATGGAAGAGTTGACGCAAGGGAATGAGAGATTCCTTCAACTGCCCTGAAATGGGTCTAAAAATGCTTGGGAGGCAAAATCCCAGACACAGTGCTGGGTAGGATGTGATGGCTGGGGTAAGAGTGTAGATGATGACATCCATGTCTCTGGTTTGAAAGCCCCTGAGGTAAGGAACTGGGCCCTGGGGTTGGAGGGATATAGCAGATTTGGGGACAATGATGAGAGTTGGTTCTGGCCAGGTAGGCTGGAGCCTGGAGCACTCTGAATTGGGGATCCTGGATCTGGCTCCCCATCCTGGAGAGAGACTCTGATGTCCCCTGTCTCAGTACTGGGACTCTGGGCCATACAGCCCTTGTCCCACGAGGACCCTGTCCCAAGCTTTTCATGGTCTACTATTCTCAGGCTCCCTGGGCAGAAGAGGTAGGCTGGGAGACTCGGTAGAGGCTGGGCCTTGAAGCCAGGGAAAGGACAAATCAGGCTGGCAGCTTTGAATACCACTCCCCTTAGCTGCCCTTCGAGCCACCCCCAACCAGGATGCCCAGGCAGGGGATGCTGTAGTTGCGCAATCTTGCAGAAGTGGAGCTGTGAATCTCGGGGTAGCCTACAGTGACATGGAGGCTCTTGGGTGGGTAGTTCCTTTGAGGAGAAGGGGTTTTTGCGTGTCCTGGGATTAAGGTGAGTACCAGCGGCTAGCGGATCTGTGGTGGCCAGTGGGAGTGGAGAGTCAAGTTTCTGCAGGTGAGTGGGGACGAGAAGTGAGGGCTTGTGCCCACGGCTCCTGGTATTTTTCCACCCACTCCTGTGCCTAATAACGTGTCCCTGGCTGCCAGTCATCCTCTCCTTTACCACCTATGACCCGGTGGGGCTGGGATCAAGTCTGCCGAGGCAGGGTGGGGAGGCAAGGGCCAACTCCTCCACTGCCTCACCCTATTTAGGTGTGGCTGCAGGGAATGTGAGTGAGAGCATGTGTGTGTACTGTGTGTGTGCATGCACCTGTGCAGCGCCACAGCGGGGCGCCCTTGAGGCCTCACCGCGCACACTGTCTGACCCCCTGCGGAGCAAAAGGAGACAAGGGCCCGACAAGGTCTGGGGTTACCTGCGGGACAAGGACCCCACCTTACCTCACTGCTCTGTGAGCACCGCCCACTGCGCTGAACTGTGCTCCTTCAGGGAAGGGAGAAGGAGGCAAAAGAAGCCTTTAGAAGGAATCTCTAGCACAAATTTAACCACGAACAGAAGATCTATGAGAAGAAAGGAAAATAAAAACTTAGGCGAAAACAGACACAACATCTGAATAAATGCACAGGAAGTGCATATCACAGTCCGCCCTGGAGGAAAAGACTAATGCCAGTTCTTCCCAAGCAAGTGTCCAGATTCAGGGCAACCCCGTCACAGTTCAAAGAGGTTTGCTTTTCCAGAGCCTGAAGCATGCAGTCTCAACTTCTGACAACTGGAAATGTATAAGAATGCTTCGACATGTTTGTAAATGACCAACAAGGAGGAAAGATTGGCTATTAAACTCAGTAGTAACTATTCAGAAACAGGAAAATTGATCAGATAACTAGAATCCAGTAACAAAGATTAGTACAAAATTAGGAAAAGTTCCTACCAATCGTTAAAAAGAAGTTAAATAAGCCTCAGAAAAAATGAGTGAAAGGTGGGTAACTTACACAAGAACCGCTCTTTTGAGAGTAAGGACCACTCTGTTCCCTTAGTACTTGGCACCCAGCAAACACACCATAAATGCTCAATGACTGAATGCTCATCACTGGTAATCAGAGAAATGCAAATTAAAACAACTGCATAGGATATTTTACTTAACAGACTGTCAAAAAGTGAAAAAAAACATATCGTGAGTTGGGAGGAGCACGAGGAAATGTGTACTATCTCATGATGGTGATGAATATGAATTGGTAACAGTTTTTTGTGGTGTGCCATAGCACAAAATTGAAAACAGCACAAATGTGCATTACTCTGGGCTCACTAAATAGGCACAGAATAAAACGAGTCAGTTTCTTGTCCTCAGCAAGTAAACTAGAGAGTAGATCCACGCGGCCTGGAGTCTAGGACACTCCTCCAGTGTGAACAGCCACAATTCACCGACGATGTGTACAGCCGGGGCATGCAAGGCCGAAGGCAAGCCACCACGCGGTAAATGCCCGGACTCCGAGAAGGGGTGGAATTTATTTAGAGGAGGGAGCCTTTTGGAGGGCAAAGCAGCCCCTGGGAAAGTGTTCTTTCTAAACCCTCCTGCTCGTCTCTGTCTAGAAAATTAAGCGCGCCCCCTGGTGGGGTAGAGAGGAAGGCGAAGAAAAAGGGGTCTTGGAGGAGAATAAAGTGTGTGTGGGTGGAAGAAACCCGAAGAGAGAATGCCAGGAAATGTGGACGCCCCACGGCGGCCCGGGTGATCTCCATGCTCAAGTCACGCTCTCCAGGGGAGTGACTGCTCCTGAGGCTGCAAGGGGCCGCCTCAGCTAGTGCTGATGATGGCTACAGAGTTCTTTCTCGAGCTCCCCCCCCCCCCTTTGCACACACAGCCCCCCCCCCCCCCCCCCCCCCCCCCCGCCGTGTAGAGTTCGTGCCTTCCTCATCTATTAGTTCTCAGCTATCACCTTCCCTGGCCCCACCCTGGTCAGGCCTTCTGTTGCCGCGGCGCACGCAGCACCCCAGACCTCGCCTTCGTCTTCGTATTACTAGAGCTGCCCCATAGTGATTCAGGTCTGCCTTCCACCCAGGCTGTGGCCCTCTTCAGGGCAGTACGGTACCTGTTCTGCTCACCATTGCACCCTGAGCCCAGGGCAGGCCTGGCATCTGAGCAGATGCTACTGCACTCAGAACCATGGCCCTCGCAGGAGGGTGGCAGGCTCGGTGGCAGGTTCAAGGCCGAGCAGAGGAACTTTATTAGAAGGACAGGGCGAAACATATTTACATGGGCCAAGCAGGGACCTTAAGAAGCAGGGGCGGGAGCGGAGTCCCAGCTCAGACGAGTTCCACCTTGGCGTTGGGGTACACCGCCACCACATCGTAGCCCTCGGGCGGCTTCACTCGCGCCTTGGCGTGACTCTCACAGTAGAGCCGCTCGTCCAGAAAGAAGTAACCACGCTGCTTGAGGTTCAGGCCGCAGTCGCTGCACATGAAGCACTCGGGATGGTAGAGCTTGTCCCGCGCCTTGACGATGGTGCCCCTGATGAGGGGAAGGAGAAAGGACCGTGTCGAGTGACTGCCGGGTTCGCGACGGCGCCCGCATCCAGGGCCCTGGAGGGCTGGGGTCCGGGAGGGGCAGCGGGGGCGGGTACTCACACGATGCCGTGGCCGCAGCGCGTGCACTCGGGCAGCCCCTGCAGGCCGCTCAGCGGAGCGCCCAGCTTGCCCGCCGTGGGCTTGAGGTTCCGGGGGCCGCCAGGCCCGGGCCGCTCTCCTGAAACCCGGAGCGTAGATGGTATGAACGGGGTGAGGAGGTCAGAACTCCATGTATGCGGGGTGTTTGGTTGGGCCCCGTTTCCGGGGCCATCGGCACCGAGACTGGAGAACTGGTTTGCCGGTCGTGGGGTGAGGGGCAGCGACAGGGAGTGGAGTGGGAATCAGGAAGCAAAGGTGTAGCAAGGGTGTGGGACCCGGCCGGCCGCAGAGACCGAGGAGGGCGGGTGCTGGGAGGTGGGATGTGGCGTCGCTAGGGGGCAACAAGGGCACCGCAGGGAGGGGGAAGGCAGGTGGGGACACATGGCAGGAGTCTTACCGCCCTCGCCGGCCTCCAGCATGCCCTGCAAGTAGCGGAAGGAGCCTGACTGCTTGGGCTCTGCAGCCACGGGCTCTGCTGACTCCCGTAGCATCCTGTACACCTCGGAGCCCAGGTCGACTCTGCAGTCCCGGCTCCGCGGGAGGCCCCTGGTTGGGTCAGCGCTGGGAGGGAGAAAGAGATAGAGGAGGGACAGGCATGCAGTTCCAGCTTTCACTGTGCACTCAGGGTCTGGTGAGGTTTATGAGTCATAATGCAACCAGCTGAGACCCAAGGATCAAGTGTCAGGGGTCAGGATGGGACAGAGTGAGATTTGAGGGATCAGGGGTTAAGATGGGTTCTGGGCATGGCACCGAAGGCATCTCTGTGTTACCTGGGGGGTGGAGACACATGCAGGGTGCTCATCTGGGCTGGCAGGGTGGCCTCGCTGCTGCCATTGTGAGGGACTGGAAAGTGAGGGGGTTGTCCGTATGGAGATCCCAGGCTTGGTCTGCCATCTTCTGGCCCAGTCCCGGTGCCTGAGGGCCGCCTGCTGGTTGTTGGACTGCCATCCTGTGAGACAGAGGCCTAAGGCACTGGGAGACCCTCTGACCTCTGGCCATTCCTTGTCCATCCCACCTCTACCCTGCTTTGTTGTGCCAGGTGGTGGATGTCAGCTGGCCACCTCTGCTCTGGTGCCTCTGGCCTGTGGTGCTTAGCCAGGGAAGGGATTTCCAGGGAAGGGTAGGGCCTGGGGACTGGTTCTGCCCTTGCAGAAATGAGAAATGTCCTTAGAAAGTCAGACACAAAAACCTGAGCAGCTCAGACTCAGCCTGGGCTTGTGAGCCCTGCAGTGGTTCTGCCCACCACCACTCATGAAGGGATAGTACTAGGGCAGGCCTATTCCAAGAAGCCTTTTAAGGCCAGTGTGGCTACAGCAGGGTATGTGGCCTGCTGGCAGAGGTAGTCCTGGTGCCAAGCCTTCTCACCTGCCTGAACTGTGGTGGGTACTGGGTGGGCCCACGGCTAGGAACTCAAAAAAGGTAACTCTGTCCTGCAGCCAGGACGGGCCCTTGATCGTTGTGTATCCAAGATCCTTTGGGCAGGCTGAGGCTCGAGTGCTATTGTGAGGTCAGCCCCTTCTGGTCCTGCTCCTGTTCCCCATTTCCTGCTTTCCAGGCCACAATGAGAAGCCTTCTGCAGGCACAGCAGATGAGCGGCAGAGACCAGGGTAGGGCTCAAGGCTCTCTACCTCACTACCAACAGCCAGTCTGGTGCTCATGGCTGAAACAATTTGGGGAGGGGTGCTCTGAACCTGCCCCCTCAGACATGAGGAGAGGGCAGTATCTCTGTGGGTATGGGTCTGAGTGGGGACTGGGGATCTCTGTCCTTGCAGAGTCCAGAGCTGTGCTATTCCCAGCTTGCAAGCGCACACAAGCACACCCACAGCAATGTAAACAGAGGCATGCATGTTCTCACAAGCATGTTTTGAAGACACACACACACATGCATAAGGCCAACACATATGCACTTGCCAGTCTATTTACACACTACTAACCACACGTACATGGTTACATAGACTTGGAGCCAGCACTGGTCACCCTGGGGATGGCCATGGTGGCCTCCATGGCTGAGACTGGGCTGGCAGGCAGAGCAGCCTGATTTTAGGGTGATGCCTGAGTCCAGGCCATGGGGTTAGTCTTAGCCTCAGCCTGGGAAGGGACATGTAAACCTCCTCTCTGCTCTACAGTGTGGACAGAGAGCCCAGTGTGGACAGGAAAGGGTGCCTATCGTAGCAGGAAGAGCCCTGGTTTGGACTTAGGCAGCTCTGAGGCATAGTTGAGCCTGTGGGGTTCTGCCCTGACTGTCTCCTACTTTTTGCAGGGTGGGAACTTGGGGAATGGGCAGACCAGCAGTTGGGTGGGACCCCTCCATTTCTCCCAACCCATCAGACAAAGACGAGGGTCTTTCTGCCCAGGTGGCCCCCATCAATGCAGCAGTGACAGGAAGACCCCTATCCGCATCAGGCCCAACAAAAGCCCCTGAGCACTCTCATACATGTGACTGTGGAGCAGGCAGGCAGGCAGGGCTGGCCTCTAATGGGTACCAGATGGGCTGTGGCCAGTGGGGGTGGGGCTGGGCCTCCAGGCAGAAGCTTTGGTGGAAGGGAGGAGTTGGAGGGACTGGGACTGGGAGGAAGGAGGCTCTCACTCACTCTTACCCAGCAGGGTGCGGAGGTCCACTGCAGGGTTGTCAGAGCCATTGCCCCTCCCACGGCCACCCATGCAGCCGCCTCTTTAGGCCTGAACTCAGTGGCCAGGACACACATGGTTACCTCAGTTTTAGTCTGAGTCCCAGAGTTATCCCCTAACTGGGCAAGTCACTTCACCTCTCTGAACCTGTTTGTTTATCTATGAGCTGGAGAATGTGATGGTCTCCACGTCAGGTTCCTTGTAGAGATGAAATAAGACAATTGCACAGTGCCTGGCACAAAGCCCATACTTGTTGGATGAATGGCTTTCAGGGGAATTCCTGAGCCCACAGTCCTGGATTTTCCCCCTCTGTGGGTGGTGCGCTTCATACCATATGCTCCTCCACTCTGAGGACCAGTCTGCTGCCTACTTTGTTGTTGAAACTTTGGTGGATTTTTCAGCAGAATGGAGGTACCTACCTGCTTTGGGACACTCAACTTGGATGGAGGCAGGCACTGAGTTCAGATGAGCAGGTGCCATCTCCTAGAGGCTCAGTTCTAGCTCTCTGCTGGTCTGGGGAGGACAGGCTGAATGTGCAAGGACTGCCTGCCCCACCTGGCTTGCTTCTCCCCATCACCTGGTTCTGAGCATAATTGCCACTCCCTCCAGAAAACCCTGCCTTATTACTATCCTTCCTCCACCCTGGGCTGTGCCAAGTGCCTCCTGTATTCCCACAAAAGGCCTGGGAGAAGGAGCTTCTCCTATGGCCCCATGGGGAAGGTGGTCCTGAAGCTCCAGCTAGCCCTGTCCCATCCCACTCAGGGATGTGTGCCAGGGCACTTTATGCCACAGGGCCAACTGTGCTTTCCTCCTCCTCCGATGGCTCCAGCTCGCTCCACCCCCTCCCCAATACCCCGACTCAGGCAGAGGGTGGGAACAGCATGGGGACAATGGGCCCTGTGTCTGTGTTAGCAAGGACTCAGCCCTGCAGGGGCGGGGTGGGGTGTTTTTGTCACCACCCATGGAGCCCATGACCTTTTAAGTACAAAAGTGGGGCAGCAGCTGAGGGGCTGCCCTGGTGCTTGTGGAAACTGCTTCCTTCTCCAGTCTGAGCCTCTGGCAGCCTGGTCTTCAAGGGAGTCGGTGAGAATAAGTGTGGGGGAATGGGGAGCTGCTCTACAGTCACCAGCACCCCAGGCCCACCGGCCCTGAGCCTCTCCTGGAAGACTAAACCCCCTCCCATCCCGTCCTATCCATCCTGGCACTGCTGCCTCTGAGGGAGGCTGGGCCTTACACATGAGCTTGGGGCCCACACCATGCTGCTCCCCTCTGCCTGGCCCATGGCAAGCCTGGCTTATTTGTCTATGCCAACATCTACCCCTGCCCCTAAGGTCTGGGGTCCGTGGGGCCACAAGAGCAAGTTTCTGAGACACAGATATGGCCATTAATCCCTGAGGTCCAGGATAGAGAAGCCCAAGAACCTCTCTGTAGCCCTGCCCCACCACCTCATCTCTTGCCTCTGTCCTCTCATTCCTACCATCTTGCCCTTCCTTCCCCTGGACCTTTCTTTTCTTAGAACCTGAGGTACGAGACCTCGCCTCTGGGCCACACTTCCTCTTCCTGTACCCATTTGCCTGCTTTGCCCTTCCTAGGACTTCAGGTCTTGGCTTCAATACCCCTTCCTCCAGGAAGCCCTCTTTGACTCCTTGTCTGAGTCAAGTGACTACTCTGGGCTTCTTTGGTCCCTGGCTTCCCCTAGCCCAGAACTTCTAAGTACCTTTCCCCTGACAGAATGGGGACTGCCTGGCAGGTGGTAAGCCTCTGGCTTCAGGGATGTCAGCCAGACAGGGTAGGGGATAGGACAAGATGGGATTGCGGTAGAAGGTGAGGGAGAAGCCAGGGCACATCCTTCCCTCTGGTTCAGTGAAGCCTCTCCCTGCCTTGGCCCCTTTTCTTCCAGGTTGAGAGGGTGGACAAAAGTATCCCTGTAGGCCATGGTCTTACATGCTGGGACCTACGGTTCTGGCTCTATCACAGACCATCCCAGTCTCCTTGCCCAAACTCTGTGGCCCAGAGATGGCTCTGGATAATCCCCACTTGGCTACTCCTCATGCCATGGCAAAACAAGGCCCTAGACCAGCCTGGCCTCCTCACTCTTCTTGAGGACAGGGCCAGAGATATGACTTCTGTTAACACACAGAAAGGTGACTGGGCAGACAGGCCTGCATCCTGAGTTCTGCTAGAAGCATCACGGGATGGCCAGCAGAGAACTTCAGGCTTGGATAGGGCACCCCGAGGAGTGTCCCATAGCCTGAGGTCACTCCACAGCCTGAGACTGCCACTAACCTCCCCCCGCTGCAAGCACAGTGACTTCTTCCTAGTCTGGCATCACTGGGCACCAGAGTAAAGTCCAGCTGGGTGTGTGATAACCCCAACCAAGGCCTAGCCCAGCTCCTGGCCATCATAAGCACCTTGGTCCAGAATCCAGGATTGCCTGGAGTAGAGACAGAGCCCACAACAGGTGCTCATCTGAGGAACAGGGAATGAGGTATGGGCACGGTGCAGAGAAACCTTCTGCTTCAGTCTCTTGTCTTTTGTATCTGAGAGCCCCGGTGCGGAGACTCATTGTAGGTGAACCTGCATGCTGTCCTCTCTGCCCTGGGCTCACTCAGCCAGGCCAGGCCAGGCCAGGCAGTGTCTGTACATACCTGGGCCTCAGGGTTGATGTGGATCCTGTGTGCCTGAGCCTTCCTGTCATCAGGGGCACTGGGCCAGCTCCTGCCCTCAGGCCTGCAGCAGAAATTGTGATGGTCAGATATGTTTCCTACCATGCCCACCATGCCCGGGAGCCAGGATCAAGATGGGCTGGGCTCTGGGCTAGTGCTCTACAGGTAGAAAGACACCAGTCCAGTGCTTTCCGCTATACCGCAATGGTGACTGTTGTGGCAATGAACCACAACACTAGATCTGCCATCCTCCTGGAGCAGGGCTATATGCTTCCATCCCCAACAGCTCTGCCCAGTCCCTCTCTGATCTTCTTCCTGGAGATGTTGCAACAGAGGCTCTGCAGCTTCCCCACACTTCCACCCTCTTCGTGGCCTACAGAAGCTCAGCTCAAAGAGGCCCAGCTCACAGCACGGCAAGCCAGGCCTCACAGATTGACCAGCTAGGAGCCTATCCACTCATCCCCTGGGTATCTACAGCCTCTGGTGGGCTGTGGGGTCAGGCTTCCATCAGCTCTGGGGGAGGTGGAATGGAGGCTGTGAGGGGTGTGTCTTTCCTTCTGCTGCTGCCTCCGGCAGAGTCATCAACGAGTCTGCCCAGCCCAGATGGGAAACAGGCCATTAGGAAATTCCTGCTTCACCATAGAAACCAAAAGCCAAACACCACTCAGGAGGGAGAAAAACATCGTAAACCTGCCATAAGCAGGGCAGGCAGGCCAAGAGGCTACATGCCTGGACCCCAGCCCTGTCACTCAGTAGCCCTGTGAGAAGGCAGGCCGGGAAGGGGCATGGACACTGGACTGGCAGGTGGGTGTGAAGTGAGCCTGGTTAGACCAAAGGGGAATAATGTCCTCCAACTCACCCCAAGAGGCCTCCTGAGGCTTCTCGAGGTATCACTACTGATCTAGCAGCTTACCCTTGCCTCTCTACACCTTCAGTAGAGGGTTTTAATAATCCGTCTACGCCTATGGTCCATACTCACTCTGTACTTCCTCGCTTTTGCCCCTTCTGTAGTCCCTTGCAGGCTACCTCTCTACTCCACAGCCTTCCAGGCCCTGGCCGATAGAGCTCTGCTGCCCCAGGGCAACATCAGCCCCATGGTCTCTGTCTCTAACCCTCTTAACCAGGCTCCCAAGTGGCTACTCTAACTCACAGCTCTAACTGTGGCCTCTACCTACTCAGAGATCCTCTGGAATAAAGCTGAGATATCTTGTGTGGCTATTTGGCCTTATACTTCCCTGAAGGTCTGCTCAGAAGAGCAGTACAAGCCTGAGGTTTAAGGGTCAGAGGGCACAAAGTACCCAGAGCCATTAACGTGGCTCAGTGCATCAATTCAGAATGAAGGGCTTAATCATGTGTCATCCCCCATCCCAGGCTGGGATCTTAAAATGACAGCCAAAGGGTAGGCCGTGCAAAGGTACCCTGGACCACATGTGATGGACAACAGGGACTCTATTGGTGGCCTCACTGTTGGAGTTGATGTCAGGAAGGTCCTGGACCAATAGAACATGCCTAGGAAGTATGGTTTTGCTTGGATTGTTGGATGCCTGGCTTTGGGCTCAAAGCAAAATAAGCTCAGTGGGGAAGCTGGGCCTTTGATACACTTTTCATTCTGTGGGGAAGTCGGTGGGGGATTAGAGCTCTCTGTACACAAGAGGGCACATAGGGAAGCTGGTTTTAGTAGAACCCTGGGAGTGAGAGCACAGAGTAGCTCGCTCTAGCCAGCTCACCAGGCTGATTCCCTGCAGAGCCCTTGCCGTGTATCTGTGTGTTGCGGGGACAGGGAGGAGTGTCTTTGGGGCTTAGGCATAGGTCCTGGCATAGCAGGCAAGATAGGGAGCAGAGTCAAAAAGCTTACAAGTGGGAAGGTGTCCAGGAGAAGAAATGTTGGCTCTGAGGGTCAAGGTGGCCCTCATAGCTTGATCCCCCAGAGTCTGCATGTGTGAGGGTTGGAGATGGAGGCTACAGGGCAGGACTCAGATTTTCACTCTGACTGAGCAGGCCTGTTACATCATCGTCACTCAATGTCCAGTTCACAAGATAGTCCCTAATTTTGATTGAGGATATTATGGGCTCAAGAGATTAAATCACTTGCTGGAGCACAGCATAGTTCTCTCTCCCTCTCTCTCTTTTATGTGTAATTTTATGTGTCAACACAGCATAATTCTCAAACCAGCTCTGTGATAGTAGAGAATGTGCTCTTATCTGCTCCATGGCCAGTGACATTTTGGGGATAAATGCCCAGAGTAGAACAGGTCAGTGAACCTCTGGCTCCATCCATGCTTGGTTTGGAACAAAGGACAGGGGAAGGAAGGAAGGAAAGAAAGAGGGGGATCTCCACCCCACAACCCTCCGCTGACATCATACACTCTGGGAAGCTCCTGACTCAGGCCCCCTCTCAGGCACTCCTCCCCACTACTCCACTACGACTAGGGCTGCCCTTATTCAGCCACACAGAGTCAAGGCTGGAGGTGAGTCAGGGGCCAGGATCCCAGCCAAGTGGAGAGGCTTCAGAGGCCACTCGTGGGCAGAGTAGTGCTGACATTTCCCCCATCCAGTCCGTATCTCAGTGTGGAGGAGGGTGATGAATGTGATCCATCTATGGGAAAGGAAACCCAGGCTCATAGATGTCATCTGGGCACCTAAGGCTCCAGAGGCTGGATGAGGACCAGCTTTGCTGAACTCCAAAGCTGGGGCATCCTCACCATGTGCCAGGTAGAGCATATAAGGTCCTGGACTTGCAGCTGGGCCCACTCAGTGCCAAGGGCACAGTCAGGGATCCTGACCCCAACCCAGACCTGGCCATGGGCCAAGCACAAACAGAGGCTCCCTCACAGGCCTTTCCACTATGTTTAATGGCTCCAAGCCAGTGGCTCACCTCCCACCCTGCCAGCTCAGAGGCATAGTTAGCTGTGTTGTGGTTTGGGAGGCTTCGCCCACACCCTTCCATAGGGGGTTGTGAAAGTCCCTGTCAGGAGTGAACATGGCAGAGCTGATAAATTATGCCTGATTTCTGTGGATCAAGGTGGGGCTGGGGAGCGGGGAGATCCCACTCAGCCAGGCTTAGGCCAACTGCTTCTCAGAGCTGAGTAAAGACCCAGGACTTGAGCAAGGCTAGGTTCCCTTACCCAGTCCCCTGCTGGACCTTCCATCCCAGGACCATTGATGGGGCTTGGAAACCCACTGTCCTCCCCTATTTGGTAGCTACACAGCATTACACAGTCCATAGCAGGAACTTTTCCCAAATCCAGATTTAACCAGGGCAGAGGTGTGGGCCATGGTGGGGACAGCTGTGGGGCTGGTAGGAGTGGTCAGCAGCCAAGTGAAGGGTCTGTAGTCTTAGGAGAAAGCCCTGAGGTCAAATTTTGCTATCCCACTCCCTCTCTGTGTGACTTTAAGCACCTTCTAACCTTTCTGAGCCTCACTTGTCTCATCTGTGAAGTGGGGACTATAGTAGGTTTTACCTTTTTTAAGTTGGTAAATGACACTTAAGTGAGGTGTTGCATAAGAAACTACTTTGAAATGGTCATCAAGCTGGTCACTCAGGGGAGGGGAAAGGACTGACACAAATGCCCCAGAGGCTTTTGAAGGTCTTATTACAGTCGCCTGCAGCACTTGCCATAAGTGCCCCAACACACTTCTAGCCTAAATTAAAAGGGTATTTCTTCCCTTCTTAAGCTACCTGCAGCTTTAAACAGTATCTGCCAGGACCTCATGAAAGTGCTATTCATTGGGACTGTGTCTGGATGGAGCACCCAGAAGGTGAAGCAGAGAGGCTGTGTGAAGCTGGGCTCACCCAATATGCTGGCTGCCCATAACTGCCCACGTGGTCCCTCCATCCTCCCAGCCCAGCCCACCCTGCGCATACCTGCTCACAGAGAGTGTGAGGTGATCGTGGCAGCCCTTGATGCGGTTCTGTGCCTCCAGGTGTGTCATGAGCTCGGTGCTCTCACCATTGATGGCCTGGATCAGGTCTCCTGGGCACAGGGCAGCCAATGCAGCCTTGCTGCCAGCATGGACCTGCGGGCAGACAGGCCAGATGGCTGGGCACAGTCATGATGAAGCCTTACTGTGGTCTCTGCTCTAGACCTCCTCCAACCTCAGAACCTAGCCAGGGTGGCCTGCTACCAGCATAGCCTGTGGATGGGCAAACCGAGAGGCTGGTTGAGGTCCCCATGTAGCCTGGCTGCAGCCTTGCTGGAAATACCTCCAACTCCAACACCTGGAGGCCTCACAGGGCATGGAGGTATATGAGAAGGGCTTCCTCTGGGCTCCTGCAGCCTAGGTATGTGCCCAAGGACACGCAGGAGACACAGAGACACATGGAGACATATGTGCTCACAGATACATACAGAGCATGGACATGTCACAGATACCCTACATAGACAAGGCCCCACCCAGACAGACTATACCCCTTGACCTAACATTCAAACCCTTAGTGACTTTGCCTTCCTACTTACTTGATCTCATCTCATCCCCACCTCCACACCCACATTTTGTCCAGACCATCTAAATGTCTATGGGGGGGCTTATAGGTACCATATGTCGCTCACCTCCACACTTCTGCAAAAGCTGATCTCTCTACCTGGAATACTCTTCCTTTGACTCCCACACCCTCATCCTCCAGGTCTCAGCATAGATGCCACTTCCTCCGGGAGCCTCTCTGGGATCTCACTACCCTGTTTGCTCCCACCTTTCCCCCTTAAATTGTTTATGTTAATACTGCATTATAATTAAAGTGGGAAGGTCTTCTGGGTGCAGTGGTTCATGCCTGTAATCCCAGCACTTTGGGAGGCCAAGGTGGGCAAATCACGAGGTCAGGAGATCAAGACTATCCTGGCCAACATAGTGAAAGCCCATCTCTACTAAAAATAGAAAAATTAGCTGGGCATGATGGCAGATGCCTGTAGTCGCAGCTATTCAGGAGGCTGAGGCAGAAGAATTGCTTCAACCAGGAAGTCAGAGGTTGCAGTGAGCCAAGATCGTGCCACTGCACTTCTGCCTGGCGACAGAGCAAGACTCCATTTCTAAATAAATAAATAAAGGGAAGATCTGAACATCACCTCCCTGGGCAAGTCCAGGGCTATCCAGTTCCAGTTGCCAGTCTGGACTTGGGGGTCAGAGTTCTACCTCTACTTCTCCTGCAGGACAGGAACTCAGGCCTCAGTGCACTACTGACCCCTCAGGGTCAAGCAGTGTTCACATCTGGAAGCTCTTACAATGTTGGTCAACTAAAGAAGGGCAGGACAGGGGGTGGAGTTAGACTCACAGAGAGACCTACATAAGCAAACCAGGGGAATCTAGGCAATAGAGCACCCCTCACCCTGCCCTGGTCCCAACAGAGCCTTTAGAAATAGATTTCCTACCCAGCCTCTCCGGCTAGTGCCCAGCTGGTTCAAGAGCTGCCAGTAACCCCGTTCTTTTGGATGGGAGCTCCTACTGGTGGGAACTCCTAGAAGCCCAGGCAGGCTCAGTTCAGCCAGGTCTCAGTAGTGAGTAGATAAACCTGATGTGCTGGCAGCTCCTTGGCTGGAGGCCTGATGTTGGCACTGCCCAAGGTGACGTTCTGAAGCATGACACCTTTAGCCAACCATCCCATCATTAATGTTTACTTGTAGGGCCTGGGTACCTGTGCAAGCCTGTCATCCTGGGGGAGACACACACTTCGTACCATCCCACCCTCCCCTCAAGGCCCTCCTCCGGCCTCCTCCCCTTTATGGATACTTGCCTTGCGCCAGGGCCTGGGCTCCATGCTTTACCCATAACTAGCTCACAGCAACCCCTCAACCACCTGGTATGGCAGAGGCTGTTCTCGTCTCTATTTTACAGATGAAGAAAGAGAAGCTTGGGGGAGGGGTGCCATGCCCTAGTCCCCACACCAGAGAGAAATCTTTCTTTAGGGGGCGGCTAACTGCGGCAGGATGACTCAGCCAGCACAAGGGGTACATTCAGGCTTCTGTGGGCGGAGGAAGTTTCTTGAAAGCAGGGGTGGCTGGGATGCTGCCAGTACTACTGAGCTAGGGGAGTTCAGGTCAGAGAGGGCATGAGGCCAAGAAATTGTGACTGTCTCAGCCACCTTTACATGCATTATCTCATTAATCCTGAAAGCAAGCCCATTTCCTAGATGAGGAAACTGAGGTCCCGAGAAGCAGAGAAGGATAGTTAATTGATAAAAGACTGAATCAAGATTTCAATCGAGGCCACCTGGTTCCAAATTTAAAACTATGCTCTTAACACCTGTACTTTTCTTCCAAAAGAGGTGAGTGAAGAGAGAGTGTCCCAGGGAGAGACTGTTCCAGGCAGAAGGACCAACACGTATAACGGCATATCTGGAGAGAAAGTAGAAGGAGGGTTGTATGGGCCAAGCATCATTAGTGAGGGGAGAATGGAAGAGATGAAGTCAGAAAAGAGGCAGGGACCAGATCTTGCAGAGTCTTGTACACCTGGGTGGGAAGCTGGCATTTCTCCTGGGTGGCTGGAAACCATGGAGGGCTCTAAGCAGGGAAGTCACAGGACAGACTGGAGTTCAGGCTGATCCCTCTAGCACCTAAGTACAAGATAAACAGAAAGAAGGAACAGAGAGAGGAACAGTGAAGTGAGGTACGTGGCAAAGGCATGAATCAGCCCCTCACCGGTAGTGGCTGCATTCCCAGTCCCTGCTCCACCAGCCTAGATGTTGTGGGCTGGGAAACCAAGTCAGAACCAGGTGCCACATTGTCCCGCACAGTCACAGCAAACTCCAGACTGCCTGGATTCCTCCTGTCTCCACTCTGCTTCTCTGGGTCTATTACGTTAGCCTCTCTGTGCCTGCGTCTCCATCTGTGTAAGGCCAGAGGGAGTCCTTACTTCTAAAGGCTGTTGTTAAGGACTACTTGAGAAAATCAGGGCATGTAAAGCCCCCAAAGGAGGCTGGGCATAAGGTGGTGCTCATTCCAGGGACTGGTTCCCGGGAGGGAGCTTTTACCAGCACCCATTAGGGTGGGGCCTGGCACACCCTGGATGCTTGGCCGAGGCCAGCCATCATTATAGCCCTCACTGCCAGGTCCCTGGGGCCGAATGAGGTGGGCCTTGAACATATCCTGAGCCTTTCATCTCCCACTGAGGAGAAGGAGCCCCAGATGATGTTCTTGGGGCTCCCCAAGGCTTCATGGGCTGAGACTGCAAGCCCCTAGCACTGCCGGGCCTATAGCCTCCTCCCTGTCTGTGTGAGGCTGGCCTTCCCTACCAGGTCCGGGATAGGAGAGGCCCTGGAAACAAGGGAGGGGCTGGATCTTGAGCCCCCTTGGTAAAGACACTCCCACATATCTTCAGTCCCTGTAGACCTGACCTGGAGGTACCTGCTAGGCAAGCTGCAGCCTGTGCCTCTCCAGTGCTGGAAATCTCCTCAGATCCCACCCAAACCCAATCTCAGCCATCCTGGCTCCTTGGGCCTGAGTTGCTGCCGCGTGACTTTGGGGGACAAGGGAGGCTCTTCCTGGCAAACCCTCTCCCAGATTGCCTGCCTGCCTGAGGCCTGCATCTCCAGTCAGCTCCAAACAAGGCCGTTGCTGCTGCCGCTGCTGCCGTAGCTGGGGCTGTGACGTGTGGGGGCCTATCCTCCGCGGGCAGGCAGCCGCGTGGGCAACAGATGTCTCAGCTCCCTGCCGCCTGCAGCCGTCAGCCGCCGCCACTGAGCCTGTCAGCGGCCTCACGCCCAGGGTGCCTGGCCAGCCGGCCTAGTGCCCCCACCAGCCCCCTCAGCGGACACACAGCATGACACACACAAGCAGACACAGAGGCTTGCGTGTGCGTACACGCACGCACGCGCGCGCACACACACACACACACACACACACACACACACACAGCAGGAATCCCATAAGCGGGAGATGAAAGGCTCCGCGATGTGTTGAAGGCCCACCTCACTCCGCCCCAGAGACCTGGCAGTGAGGGCAGATGTGGGAAGCCTCCTAGGACAGCTGGGCCTGCCTGTCACCCTGGCCCCCAGAAATGGGATTCCATGATTCCACGCTCCACCCGGTGCCCACCCTCTCCCAAGAACTGGAGAGAAGTCTCTGAAAGCCCAGCCAGCTCAACCCAGCCCCCATTGCAAGAGGTAGCAGTAGGGTGGGGTAAGGTGCTTCTCTGGGACTCTAACATAGCCCCCAAAGACAAGATCAGCCTGTGTGGGAGGGAGGGATGGCCCTCAGATCGTCCCAGGTCATCTCCTCTGCTCCTTCCAGACTGAGAGCCGCCAAGGGCAGGGCCTGGGTTCTCTCCTCTTCTGTCCCTTAGGCTGGGACTCCCAAGGACAGGGTCTGAGTCCTCTCTTCTGCCCCTCCACATGGGCCAGGATCCTGTCTCCCCTAGACAGGCACCCCCTCAAGCAGGGCCTGAGTCACCTCTTCCACTCCTCTATCCTCAGAGCAGCCACCCTCCAGGGCTGTGCCCACTCCTTTTCCTCCTCTGTCCCAAGCTTGGGGCAAGGCAGGGCCCTGGGAAACTTGAAGAACTGGCCTGAGGCTATCCCAGCCCCTGGCTTTGTGTTGTCTTGCGGGGAGTGGTCTCACAACCTCACAATTAAGGCTCCCTTTCCCCTGGAAGCCAAAAATTCCTCCTACTCACTTCTCCTTAGGGTGACTGAGGTCATGAATGAGAAACTGACTCACATCAAAGTGGGAAGTGGATGGATCTTTCACTTCTCGGATTCAGCGAGGACCCCAGACCTCCCAGGGTCACCCAGCTCTGCAGGCAGCGACCCTTGATAGGGGAGGGGGGCTCTAAATCATTTTGCCCCAGATCTTCAGGCAGGGATGAGTCTGAAAAGTTTCTGGGCCTCTGTAGGGCTGTCTAGACCCCTGGCCCATCTCTGCCGGTCCTTCCCGGGTCCACAGCGGCTACCCGTAGATGAGGCCAGCGCGGAGGCCGGTGCGTGAACTCTTGGGAGACTCTCCGCGGGATCTGGCAGGCAGGCCCAGCGCGGGAGGAGGGCGGCTGGGGCTGCCTGCCCTGCCTGGAAGCCGCCTCTACAGCGTGCGGGACACCCAGGCCAACCCTCCGCCTTCCAGCCTCGGATACCTCGGATACCTAGGGGATCTGGGTCCCGGGCGGACCGCGAGGACCCGGTCTCAGACCCGGGACCGCTCTGCCGCCCCGCAGCCGCCGAACTCACCCGCGAGATGGTGAGGGGCGCGCTGAAGTCCCGGCCGCCCACCAGGCGGAAGCCCCAGGGCGAAGGCCCGCGCAGGGTCACGGAATGGGGCATCGCGGGCCGGAGCCGCAGCCGGAGCCTGAACCCGACTCTGAGGAGCCGCCGCCACCGCCGCCGCCTGGACGCCGCGCCCCGCCCCCGGCCCGCCCGTCCCCGTTTCCCTCGGCCCGGCCCCCGCCCCCGCTCCCGGCGCGCCCGGATTGGCCCCGTGGCCGGCCCGACCCTCCCACTTCGGGGGCTCTGAGGACCCGCCCTCAGTCCCGGCTGCCTGCAACCCAGCACCTCCAGCCAGCTCTCAAGAGACCCCCGGGTTTGGACGGCCCCGACGGCCTGGATCCTGCTTCAGGCCTCAGATCTGCGGGCGGCGGACCCAAACCCGGCTGCCGACACCGGCCCTTTGAAGTCCCTTCTAGGGGCGGTGCTCCAGCCCTAGGAAGGACTGGGGGGCCCACTTGAGGGATGGGGCTGCGCCCAGCTCAGATTCTCCTCAGGGGTCCTCCTTGCAAACCTGCGGCCCATCCTGTCGTGTGAAGAGCCCGCTGAACCAACAGCCCTCTGAACCAAGGGCCTGCGCAGCACTGGGTCAGAGACGCAGACCCAAGACGACAGCAGGTAGCGCAGAGCATGGGAGTGGATGCAGAAGGGTCCTCAGGGTAGTTTGTGGAGACCAGTAAGGCTTCCTGGAAGAGAGGGCCCCTGACTTGCATGTGGAAGGAAGGTGTCCCTGCATCCCCAGGACACTCAGGCCTTCTCTTGCTGCTCACAGGCTCCTTGCAGGCCACCTCCCGGTCTGCACAGCCCTCTCCCCTCGTCCTTTGCCAGGAGCTTCGTTTCCCCAGGTCTCCGGAGAAAGGAGCAGCTGGAGCACCTGGGGTCGTGGCTGTGCAGTGTGAAGGGAAGAAATATGTGCAGCTCTTCACCTTGGGCCCTTCTCTCTCCAAGGTCTTCTCTCCATTCCCAGCCATTATCCTCTGGGGTGTCCTTGAACAGCCACTGCAGGCACCATGGCACCACCACCCACCCACTGGCTCTCCCGGCCCTTCTGTCTGGCTGCATCAGGGAGACACCATTTGCTTCTCCAGACCCTGTGAGGGCCTCTAATTTAGCCCACATCCCTAACGAACCTCTGTTGCCTTTTAGCCAAACTGTGATAAGGGCCCTGTTCTTGGGCTCCTCACAGGTGGTGGGGTGAGATGTGCCCACTGAGTCTCTGCAACCCCCAAAGAGGCGGACTACTTGAGAGGCGCAAACCTAGGGCAGTCCAAGGAAGGGAGGGGCCCTTCAGGGTAGAATGTGGGTGTCTCTGTGGGAGGCAAGATGCTGCTATCTGTTCAGCTGGGAGAGAAACAAGTGGTGTGTGGTAGTGGTGTGTAAATGGGAGCGTGGTGCGTTTGGGGTGTCTGAATCCATTAGCGCACCAGCCATTGGGCTGTTCTCCATCACTCTGTGGTGCAGGAGGTTTCTGCTCAGCCCTATGCAGAGCTGGACTCCAAGTAGACAAAGGTGGAAGGGCCAGCAGGAGAACTAGTCCCTGCATGGTCTCTCTGAGGTCTGTAGGCCAGAAGCTCCCCAGGACTTAGACCCTACTAATTGGGGTAGAAAGTGGGAGGCAGCCATCCCTTTCACTGACTGTCCTGAGAGCTGGGTGTACAGCATGGCCTGTGGTCAGAGGTCCCTTAGCTGGACTCCAAGAGTCCTAGTGAATGTAAACAGTGCAGAGGTTTGCTGAGGGGAAGGGATCCTCAAGGGTCTGCATAAGCTTCCACCCAATGCATCTCACAGTGGATTCCTGAAACTCCTCTTTCGACATTGCTTGCTTCCCCCAGTTTTATACCCTCAAAACTGCCCACACTGCTTGCCTCTATCCTGAAATTCCCTCATTACCCATTTACTTCTGTCAGGGGGAATGTGAAGTGGTCCTCCTGAATATGACCTTCCTGGCCCCTCAGTCTCTGGGTAGTGTAATCCATCTCGAAAGGCTTCTGTTACAGGGTTGGGGGTGAAGGCAGGGTAGGGACTCTGGAGGACGTTTTTTAGAATCTGGTCCATTGACTTCCCCATTGCATTGTGCAGTGTCTGGACAGATTGGAATGATACAGGATCCAGGTCCAGGCCAGTCATCCCTCACATGGGCTCGTGATGACATCCTTGACTTAAGAGAACATCAGGTTTACTTCTGACTGTGCCTTCACACAGGGAAGATACCAGGGTCAGGCTGTGTACCTGGAGTTTGGGGGTGGCCCTTGTTAGGGGCCATAGTATGAACCCACTCCTAAGGTACCCTGAATTCTAGGCAGCAGGTCAGACAAGCTGCAGCTTCTGTGGCTTCTCCAGCTCTTCCAAAACTTCTTTATGGAAGCCCTCAGATTTCCTTTTCCCCTGTAATGGCCTTAGTCTTGGAGATTGCTGTATTCCTGAGACCCTATCATGCTGGAGTACCAAGTCCTAGGGCAGCCACAGGGTCTGGAAGCCTTCTTCAAGGTGGGGATGTGTTGTGGACAGGTCATACCTTACCTCTGACCTGGTGGCCTTCACGTATTTACTGTACACCCACCAGGCGCCTGTGCTGCTGGGAATAACCAGACTGCTTATTTCATGCATTCTTCTTCTGTGCATAAATACGTATTGAGTTCTTTCCATATGCCAAGTCCTGCTCAGGGCTGGGTCAAGGCATCCATAAGGGCAGGGGCTGTGTCTCTCTTATTTATTTATGTCGCTCCAGCACCCCGCAGAGAACTTGGTACACAGAAGGCATTAGAAAACATTTGCTATTAACAACACCACTGTTAATAGGAATTATTATCTTAGCTTACCTCTTGGACATGACCCAGAGGGAGGCAGGGCGGGCATGAGGGGGCTTAGGAAGGTGAAGAATTCTGCTCCTGCTGCCTTCAAGTCCACACCCAGTGGTTCGGCATGATGCCCAGGCCTTCTGTGTGCGGCCAAGTCTGTCCAAGGCCAGGGAAAGTCACAGTGCTTTTTCCTCAATGGGTAGGCAGGGCTGGCAGGCTCCAGCAGAAGCAGACACCCTTGGGAATACTGCTTGGCCTAAGCCTAGAATGAGAGGGAAGGATTGGGATAGGAACAAGGGCAAGGTCAACCTGGAGGACAGTCCAGGAGAGTGCCCAGGTTGATGTAGCCCTGAGTGGGGAGGTGGGGTGGAGCTAATGCGGCAGCCCATATTTGAGGATACCTTCCCGTGGGGCCGTTGGGGCTAGCCAGAGAGCTCAGCTTCTGACCTAGCTCAGGCCTGGCCTAGTGGCCTCAGGTCTCTAGGTAGAGTCTGCTCCATTCAGACTCAGCTCCTTGAGGCCAAGACATCGATCCTTCAAGGCTCAGAGCCCTTTCCCCAACCAAGAGCCTGGATTCCAAGGGAATCTAAAGCCTTGCTTGAGAGTCCCTTCTTCCTGGAATGCCCAGTCCACAATACTGAGCACTCCAGGGCCTTAGCAAGAAGCCAGAGAGAACTTAGATGCCCCTGTTTCAGTGTGACTTGTCTGGCCCAGCTCTACCCAGGGGTCTGCTCTCCTAGAAGCCTAATGGTCAAGGCCAGGAGCCCTAGTGGTGGAGAGGAAGTTGTCGATAGTAGGGCAGAGCTGGATAGAGGGGGCTGTGTGGGCCTCCTGCAGGGCTAGAACTGAGCCTTAGAGTGATAGAGAGTTAAGGTAGGCCCACCCTAAGCAGGGGTCAGGGATCTGGAAGGGGTAGAGGGAGCCAGGGGCATGGGCACTGGGCAACATCCAAAAGGAAGGTCTGAGACAGTACAGCCTGTAAGGTGGGCTGGGGTCTGATGCCTAGCATATGTTGGAAGGACAGAACTCAGTCAAACAGGCAACAAAACTGACCTTGGAGCTGTGGTTGGTTCAGCAGAACACACGGGAGGACATGCCTGTGGCAAAGGGCATTTCCCAGCTCTAGTTTTGTGCCATTTAATCCCTCAACAAACACTTATTGAGTGCCTGCTATGTGTCCAGCCCAGACCTCATCAACTAACCTGGGGGCGTGGTGGGGATTCTCCAAGCTGCCACACCTCTCTGGGGGCTGAGATGCTGGAGGCTCCAGAGGGGGCCAGTCTCCAAGGATCCAAACAGGGACAAAGCTGACTCTGCCAACTGGCCAGTAACTCTGCCCGGTTACTGGCCCTGAACCAGATTCCAGGGCAGACACAAAAGCAGAACCAACTCTCTTAAGGAAACTGAGCCTGGGGGAGGGTGTGTGACCACCACACACTCTCAGTTTCAAGTGGTAGGTCTAGGGTTTTAGACCCTATGTTGGTGCCTTTGTGCCATGCCCCTTGCCCCAGGGTCAGATGTGTCTCAGCCAGACCTGCAGTACCTGTCAGCACCCCTGTCAGACCTGCTCTGTCTCTGTTTTCACAGAGAAAACCAGTCTTCTCTGGGACCTAACAAAGGGGCTGCCAGGAAGTAGGGCAGGGACAGGTTTACCTATCTGGGCCCAGAGAGGCCCCAGCCCTGAGGCCTGGGAGTAGAAGGGTGTTGGGAGGAGTGGCATCTCACATAGGGGGAAGGCAGCCGACAGGTGGGAGAGCCAGAAGAGGCTCAGCCCAGCCCCAACTAGGAAGTGACAGAACAGGCTGCCCATGGTGGCAGTGAGGCCCATGTGACGGAGCCTTTCACAACTGAGGCCTCAGGAAGGCAGCTTGGAAAAACACCACAGCCTCGCCCCTGCCTCAAGGAGACCCCCATCTTTTCACCACTCCCACTTCTCATTCAAGCCAGGGGGTGCAGACAGCCTGCCTGCCATCCCCTAGTCTCCCCCCAGCATCAGATGTCCCAAGTCTACCTGTAGTCCATAAATAGAGGCCCAACCCAGGTGTCTTTAGGTTTCCAGTTTCTCCTGAGAGCTGGACGCTTCCCTTAGCTTTGCCTCCTGGTGTCTGTGAGGAGAAGGTACCTCCATTTACAAATCAGCTCCTCCAGGCAGAGCAGCAGAGGGATCCGGGAGCAACTGCACTGTGCACTCATTCTACCCCCAGGATAAAGAATGTCTTGGCCATGGCCTGACCATCACTGTGTCTGGATGAAAACAGGGGTATAAAATCCTTTCCTTCTCAGCCCGAGAGAGAGAGAGAGAGACGCCGCTGTGAGGTGCAGGTAAGGCTTAAGCAAAAGTGCAGGGATGACAAGGAGACAGACATGGATGCAGCCCAGAAATCCAGTTAACTGGGGCTCCCCAGACATACACTGTCACTCATCTGTCAGCTGGGCCCTGGGCTCATGGCCCAGCTTTAGCACATCCACAACCCACGCATCCACAGAAACTCAAACTTAACAGTGGCCTGGCCAGGACAGTCTGGTCTCAGGCCTGAGGCCCTTACTTCTAGAGCTGACATCCAGGGCTACTCAGAGGGCGGGAGGGGCCCAGGCTGCTTCCATATTGCTTCTTCCCTTTCTTCTTTCCTTTCTTCCTTTTTTTTTTTTTTTCCCAAATACCAGCTAGAATGAGCTTGTAGCACTTTCATATTTCTAGGTTCCCAGTAAAATAAAAATGAAAGAAATACGAAAATAGTGTTTCCAGAATTATGTCATTTGCTACTTATGCTTTGTTTATTTATTCATTAGACATTTTTGAGAGCCTCCTATGTGTCAGGCACTGTTTTAGGCCTGAGTGTTGAACTATTAAGTCTTTTTTTTTTTTTTTTTTGAGACGGAGTTTTGCTCTTATTACCCAGGCTGGAGTGCAATGGCACCATCTCGGCTCACCGCAACCTCCGTCTCCTGGGTTCAAGCAATTCTCCTGCCTCAGCCTCCCGAGTAGCTGGGACTACAGT
>NW_022436941.1:8589027-8769092 GCF_009761245.1 Sapajus apella
TTTTTTTGAGACGGAGTTTTGCTCTTATTACCCAGGCTGGAGTGCAATGGCACCATCTCGGCTCACCGCAACCTCCGTCTCCTGGGTTCAAGCAATTCTCCTGCCTCAGCCTCCCGAGTAGCTGGGACTACAGGCGTGTGCCACCATGCCCAGCTAATTTTTGTATTTTTAGTAGAGACGGGGTTTGACCATGTTGACCAGGATGGTCTAGATCTCTTGACCTCGTGATCCACCTGCCTCAGCCTCCCAAAGTGCTGGGATTACAAGCGTGAGCCACCGCGCCCGGCCAAGTCTTATATATTTCTTTATTTATTGTTATTGTCTTTTAAAAAGAGATGGGGTCTTACTGTGTTGCCCAGGCTCGTCTTAAACTCCTGGGCACAAGCAATCCGGCTACTTCGGCCTCCCAAAATGCTGGGATTACAGGTGTGAACCACTGTGCCAGGCCTTAAGTCTTTATAATACACATTTAAAATGGATAGCCTCATTTGGAAATAACTTCGAAGATTTAAATTGCAGTCTTCCTGGTTCTTCTTCTCAGGAGGGACCCCCATAACCCCTGATGCCCATGATTTTCTCACTGGTTTAGATTAGGCCTCTGTCTCTTGATCCTGAAGGGTCATGGGGGCTGTGATTCAGATTGGCAGAGGTGGTAAAGCTCTCCTCAGGAGTCCAGCTAGCATAGGCCTGTCGCTAGTCTATCCTCCTTGCCCCATCCTTTCTATCTCTTACGATTGGCCCTCTCCCCTGCAGTGCCAACTCCTTTAGTCAGTCACTGATTGGTCTTGGTGAAGTGCACTGCCCAGTGGTGACTAAGCCACAGGTTGGCAGGGACTGTTCAGGCTGACCTCACCTCTGGGCCTGGCCATAGGACACCAGCTGTGGCCACCTGGTGTGAGCCTGGCTGCCTGTGTTGCTAGGAGAGTCGGGCAGAGCCATGTTGCCGAGTCCAGTAGCTGCCAGCTGGCCCAGAGGTCTGGGAATCCAGGTGCAGGGGGCCATAGGGATTAAAGTCGGAAAAGCCAGATCCGGGCCTGTGAGGGTGAAGCTGGGCTGAGGCTGCTGAAAGCTCCTGAGAGAATGGATTGGAGCAGGGCCCATGAGTCAGCCTCGTGTCCTAGTTGGCTATTTTTTTGGCTCCTAAAAAAATCAAAATTCTTTCTCACTTCCCCTCCCAAGGCTAGGTCCATAGCTGTGTAGATCCAGGAGCAGCAGTGGGGAGTTGGAGGCAGAGCTTTCAGTGGGAATGGAGCTGAAATCCTCACACCTTGCATCTCTCATACCCACCCACAATGGTAAGAGCTTTTACAGGACTTGAGCTTCCACCAAGAGGATACCTGATCACGTTTGCGGCCTGTGAGATCACCATATTAATGGAAAGGTAGGCTTACTTAGGAACAGTGGAGGCTGTGCCTCTTCTGCAGGAGAAACCAGGAGCTCTAACAGAATGTATAAGAGAACTTCTATGCATGGAGAGTTAAACAAGAAGCTGTCTCATCCCAGGAAAGACGAACAAAAAATGATGGATCTGGGCCTGTAGTGCCCACAGTGTTGGAAAAGGCCCCGCCTAACGCTTTAGGACCACCAGTCCCTGAGAAGTAGCTGTGTCTAGGATTAAGTCAAGCTGACCACACACAGCTGTGACATTGGGCATTCAAGCATGAAACATTGTTGGCCCAGAGAAGGTGCACAAGCATTCTCCCTCAGAGACCCATGGTGTTCCAGAGCCAGAGAGAGATGGGGTGTTTCCACAGTCCTTGTAAAGATCTGTTAGCCTAACACCAATAATCATTATTTTTGCTTTAAACAGTCAATTGCCTTTTAGGTAATTTAAAAAACAAGAAAACCTATTTTCTATTTACTTGTTAGGTTTACTGGTAGTACTTGTTCTTTCATTTAAAGATGAATTTCCAACAGGTATCAATGAGCCATCTCAGCAGAGACATGGCTTATTTCTCCTCAGCCTTAAGAACTTCCTTTAACATTTCCGGTAGTACAGACTGACTGGTGATGAATTCTGTCAGCATTTTTTTAAATCCCAAAGTATCTTTATTTCTCATTCCCCACCCCCTCCTCTTTTTTTTTTGGAGGCAGAGTCTTGCTCTGTCCCCCAGGCTGAAGTGCAGTGGGGTGATATCAGCTCACTGCAACCTCCGACTACCGGGTTCAAGTGATTTTTATGCCTCAGCCTCGTGAGTAGCTAGGATTACAGGCACCTGCCATCATGCCCGGCTAATTTTTGTATTTTTAGTTGAGACGGGGTTTCACCATGTTAGCCAGGCTGGTCTTGAACTCCTGACCTCAAATGATCCACCCGCTTTGGCCTCCATAAGTGCTGGGATTACAGGTGTTAGCCACCATGCCTGGCTTCTCATTCCCCTTTTAAAGATAACTTCTAGGGATATAAAATACTAGGTTGCTTTTTTCTCATAGATTATTTAATATTTAATATATAATTCTTATAATTCTATTGTTTTCTGTCTTGTATTACTCTTGTTAAGAAATAAATGGTGATTCTTATCATTGTTTCCTTTATGTAATGTCTGTACATTCTTCTTCTTATTATTTTTTTTTTGAGATGGAGTCTCTCTCTGTCACCCAGGCTGGAGTGCAGTGGCATGATCTCGGCTCACTGCAACCTCTGCCTCCCAGGCTCAAGAGATTCTCCTGTCTCAGCCTCCCAAGTAGCTGAGACTACAGGTGCAAGCCACCACTCCCAGCAAATTTTTTTGTATTTTTAGTAGAGATGGGGTTTCACCATGTTAGCCAGGATGGTCTTGATCTCCTGATCTCGTGATCCACCCGCCTCAACATCTCAAAATGCTGGGATTACAGGCGTGAGCCATCACACCTGGCCAAGTGTCTGTATTCTTTTATAGCTTCTAAAATATTCTATTTGGTTTTAAGATTTTGACTGTGATGTTCCTAGATGTAGTTTCCTTGTTTTTATCTTGTTTAGATTTTAAAACCTCATCTTCTTGGGATGGTGTATTAATAATTTTTTAGATCAAATATAGAATTTCAGTTACTATTTAAAAGAATTTTTTTTTTGCCCCAGTCTCTTTCTGCACTTTCCTTCTGGGCCTCCAAGTTTATGTATATATTAGATTGCACGATACTGTTTCAAGGTCACTTTATTGAGGCTGTGTTTGTATTTTTCAGTCCCTTTTCTTTTAGATAGTTTCCATTGTCTTGAATTTAAGTTCATTGATCTTTCCTTCTGTAGCATCCAGTCTACTCAAAAATTTATCTAGTAAATTTTTCATTTTGTACATTGTATTTTTCAGTTCTAGAATTTTCATTTAGCTATTTTTTATAGTTTTCATTTCCCTGCTGAGATAGATCCTCTGTTCATTTATTTTGTCCATCTTGTAATTTAAAATTCCTTAACATATTTATAATAGCTGTTTAAAGTCCTTATCTGCTAATTCCAATATCTGTGTTACCTCTGGATCTATTTCTGTTGATTATTTTTTGTCCTGGTTATGGATCATATTTTCCTGCTTCTTCATATGTTTGGTAATGTTTGATTGTACATTGGGAATTGTGAATACTTCATTGTTTAGAGTTTGGATCATGTTTAAAGAGTGTTGAGTTTGTTTTATTAAACAGTAAATTCACTAGAGGCTCAATGTGAGCCTATGAGGGTTGGTTTTCGGCTTTATTAGGGCAGGTCTAAAATAATGCATATTGCAGGCATAGAGTAGCCCTATTCCTAAGATATGGAATTTCTAGGCTTTTAACTGAGTGCTCAGGGTGTTCAACAAAGTCTTTTCACTCTGGTTGTTCAGAACAGATCTCAGAATCGTGAGCCCTCTAGAATCCCCACTTAATTCTTAGACCCAGAGAGGTTTTTATGTGTGTGTTTGTTTGTTGTTTTTAATCCACTAAGCCTTACGGAATCTTGCTCTACATGTGAGGCCTAGACAGGCTTCTTCTTTGATACCTTGTTCCACAAATTTCATCCACCTCAGCATCTGCTACCTACGATCTTTGTTTCCTTCACTTGGTGAGACCATTGCATGCTCTCTCTCTCTCTTCTTGGAGACAGGATCTCACTCTGTTGCCCAGGCTGGAAGGCACGATTATGGCTCACTGCAGCCTCGACCTCCAGGCCTCAAGTGATCCTTCTGCCTAAGCCTCTGGAGTAGCTGGGACTACAAGTATGTACCACAATACCTGGCTAACTTTTTGATTTTTGTAGAGACAGAATCTTGCTATGTTGCCCAAGTTGGTCTCAAACTCCTGGCCTCAAGGGATCCTGCCACCTCAGCCTCCCAAAATGCTGGGATTACAGACATGAGCCACTGTGCCTGGTGCTATTGTTTCCTGGGCACCACTTCCTTGTGCTATGGTTTGGAAAGTATCCCAGGCAAAGCACATTGGTAAATATGAAGTTCACTTTGTGTGTTTCCCTTCCCTCAAGGACAAAAGCTATTTGACGTTCAATGCCTGTAATCACTGGCTGTAAATATTTCATCGAGTTTTATGGTTGTTTACAGTGGGGAGGGAAGTCTATTACCAATTTATCAGTCATAGTTGGAACCTAAGGAAAGTTTGAAAGTTAAAAGAAGAAAGAAATGGAAAAGAAAATAGGGAGCCCTAATTCAAGATGTGGATCTGATGTCCTAAGTGTCTATGAGTCTGAGCTTCATCTCAAAGCAGCTGGGCCAGTTTGGGCCTACCCTTCTGTAGTTCTTTCTAACCTGGCATCAGAATTGGACTGAATAAAACAAACCTCTGGCCACTATAGCAGATTGTGTCAGACTAATCCTTCTGCCAAAAACAACTATCAAAGTTGGACAAAATGTATTAAACAACTATTTGAAGGCATTTGAGAACAACTAATACAGCTTAGAATTGAGGAGGTATGATCCTGGAGAAAAGGGAATAATGAATAGTGAGTTCCACATTTACCTTTGCTTTTTCCCTAGGGGCATTTCACACATTGTTACTTGAGGGAATAGGGATCGAGCAGAAAGCATCGATCTTACCAGACTGAGTATACAAAGGTCAGCTGGAAATTAAGAAGGAAAATTCCAGAAGGTAGGAAACAAGACAGAAGGAGCCCAACAATTGCATATAAATTCCTCTGACTTTATTGACCTTTTTTTTTTTTTTTTTTTTTTTTTTGAGACAGGGTCTTGCTTGTTGCCCAGGCTGGAATGCAGTGGTGTAATCTTGGCTCACTGCAGCCTCCCTCAACCTCCTGGATTCAAGCCATCCTTCCACATCATCCTCCCAAGTAGCTGGGACTATGGGCACATGCCACCATGCCTGGTTCACGTTGCTTATTGTTTGTAGAGATGAGGTCTTACTATGTTTTCCTGATTGGGCTTGAACTCCTGGGCTCAAGCAATCCTCCAGCCTTGGCCTCCTAAAGTGTTAGGATTACAGGTATGAGTCACCTCCCCCAGCCTATGGCCTACTTTTAGCCTATCAGGCTAAAGAACTGAGCAAATTTTAGTAGACTTAAAGTGTTGGGGAGAAAAATTAGAATTCATGTTCTATCAAGGTAGAGAGGCCTTGATAAATGTGTAGGTGTTCTGCTGAGTCCCAGAAGGGTGATACTCTAGGAGAGAGGGTCATATCCTAGAAATAAGAGATATGTCCTAGGGTAAAAATGAACCACACCAGCCAAAACATGGCATAAACCCAAACCTTGACAGGAGTAAGGTTTGGTACCCTGCCTTCCAAAAGACAACTTAATCCTCTCTTTCTGGGTGAATACAACATCACCCAGAGACTTTCCAAGTTTTCATCCAAAATGTGTGTCATATAATAGAGAAGTATGAGATATGCTAAAAACAAAACAAAACACAAGCAGAAAAACGGGCCAAATGACTAAAAATCGAGAAAAGGCAGACAATGGAAATAGACCCACAGGTGTTTCAGAAATGAGAGACTTCAAATAATTATAATGAAAATGTCCAAGAAAATAGAGGAAAGGTAAAAACATAGATAAAAAGCTAGAGGATTTAAAAATAGAATTGCAAGAATACTGAGATAACGATGGCAGATAGGAGGCAGGACTAGCTTGCAGCTCCTGCTCAGATTAACAGAGCAGTGTGTGGAGACTCACATCCTCAACTTTTGCTACAAGAGCAACTGCAGGAACATACCAGAAAAGCTGAGAGAATCCACAGACCCTTTGAAGGAACTGGATCACTCCTGCAGGCTCCTTGAGATGCAAAATAACTGTGAGTCTGCTTGTTTTCTCAGCAGGGAGGCTCCTAGTCTGGGGCAAGTTCTCAGCCCTGGGCACTGGCCTGGAAATAGACTCAGTACTGTTGTGGGGGCACAATGGGAGTGAGACTGGCCTTTAGAACTGCAGGCTTCGTGGGAGCAGGGTAAGGCCTGTGACTGCTAGCTTTCCCCCACTTCCGTGGCAACCTGTATGACTCAGCAGAGGCAGCCATAATTCCCCTGGGAGTATAACTTCATTGGACTAGGAAGCATACCCCCGCCCCCCACAGCAGCTGCAGCAAGCCCTGCCCAAGGACAGGCTGAGCTCAGAAATGCATATTCCTCCTGTCCCACCCTCAACCTTGTGGTCATTCTTTGGTCATAATCTCTTGGGAGCTCTCTGGCCCTGTCCACCAGCTTAACCAGGTGTCCCTAAGGTAAATTTGCATTCTCTTCATAGGACTGAAGCTGATGTGCTCTTGAAAGCACCACCTCCTGGCTGGAGGCCAACCAACACAAAACCAAGGACCTTAGCAGAGTCCACTTCACTCCCCTACTACCTCCATAGAAGCAGGTGCTGGTATCCATGGCTGCAATACCTGAAGATGGATCACATCACAGGACTCTGCAGACATTCCCTAGTACCAACCCATAGCCCGGTATCTCTGCTGGGTGGCTAGACCCAGAGAGCAGAAACAATCACTACAGTTCAGCTCTCAGGAAGCCCCATTCCTAGGGAAAAGGAGAGAATACCACATCAAGGGAGCACCCCATGGGAAAAAAGAATCTGAACAGCAGCCCTTGAATTCCACAGCTTCCCTCTGACATAGCCTACCTAAATGACAAAGAACCAGAAAAACAATTTTGGTAATATGACAAAACAAGGCTCGTTAACACCCCCAAAAAATCATACCAGCTTACCAGCAATGGATCCAAACCAAGATGAAATCTCTGAATTGCCAGAAAAAGAATTCAGAAGGTTGATTATTAAACTAATCAAGGAGGCATCAGTGAAAAGTGAAGTCCTACTTAAAGAAATCAAAAACATGTTACAGAATTTGAAAGGAATAGTGTCAATAGGGTTGCTACCAGTTCTTCTTTGAATATCTGATAGAATTCAACTGTGAATCCATCTGGTCCTGGACTTTTTTTTGTTGGCAATTTTTTAAAAATTACCATTTCAATCTTGCTGCTTGTTGTTGGTCTGTTGAGAGATTCTATATCTTCCTAGTTTAATCTAGGAGTGTTGTATATTTCCAGGAAATTAACCATCTCCTCTAGGTTTTCTAGTTTATGTATGTAAGGTGTTTATAGCAGCCTTGAATAATCTTTTGTATTTCTGTGGTATTGCAGTGGCTTCGTTGCCTGGGGAAATACCCTAGGTTCATCTCTCACTGTGAAGATTAACAATACAGACACGCATACGTAGAGTAGATTAAGGAGCAGAAAGTTTAATAGATAAAAAAAGGAAGAGAGAGTGCCCAAGAGGGATTCTGGTTTGGGGGTGGGATTTGATCCATTTTATAGAGAGGCTTGAGGAGGTGGTGTTTGATTTACATAGGGCGCAAGGGATTAGTTTGACCAGGTGTGCCATTTACATAGCTGGAGAAGAAACTGGCCATCCCAGCTTAATCTTTTATTATGTAAATGTGACCTCTACCTGGCCGATGCCATTTGAACTTTGATTCCTCATTGTGCCACACATAAAACTAATTTAAGATGGATCATAGACTTAAGTGTGAAACAATCTTCTAAAAGAAACAAGCTTCTAAAAGAAACCACGGAAGCACAGTTTCACAACCTCTGGGTAGGGAAACATTTTCTTAAATGGGACATAGAAAGCACTAACCTAAATATAAAAGATTAATATGTTGGATTTGTAAGAATTAAGAACTTTTATTTATCAAAAGATCCTATTAAGAGAATGAAAAGCCAAAGCACAGATCGAGAGGGAGTATTTGCAATACATATATCCAACAACAAACTCATATGCAGAAAATATATAGACTTCTACAATTCAGTGAGGAAAATACAGAAACGCCAATAGAAAAATGGACAAGGACTTGAACAATCATGTCACAAGAAATAACTAATAAACACAGAAAAAGGTGCTCAATATCACCAGGGAAATGTTCTTTTAAATTACAATGAGATATTGCTACACCCCCTCCAGAATGACTGAAATTGGAAAAGTTAACAAATAGCAAATGTTGGCAAAGATATGAAGCAACTGGAACCTTCATTCATTGCCCTTGGGAATGTAATTTTGTTCATCCATTTAGAAAAATGGTAATATCTACTATAGCTCAATATATGCACATCTTTTGACCTAGCAATTTCACTCCTGGATTTTTATTATATTTAAATGAGTGCTTGTGCCCACCAAAAGACATGTGCAAACATATACAAAAGTTTCATTTAAAATGACTAAAAACTAAAAGCAACCCAATGTTCATCAACAAAAATGGACAAATTGTGGTATATTCAAACAATGGAATACCACATAACAATGACGAAAATGAGGAACTATTACAAACAAGATAAATGGATATCACAACCATAATGTGGAGTATAAGAAGCAGCCCTGAAAGAATATATATTGTATAACTTCACTTTTACACAGTTCAAAAGCTGACAAAACTAATCAAAAGTGAAAGAAGAAAGAATAGTGGTGAACTTTGGGAGAGTGTATTGACTGTGAAAGGGCACATGGAAGCCCTCTGGTATTCTGAAAACAGTCTATATTTTGATGTGGGAGGTAATTATGTGAATTTATATGTAAGCAAAACACATTGAGGTGAGTATTCAGACATGTTTAGTTCACTGTATGTTAACTATATCTTAATGAGTAAGTTTTTAAACAAAAGCACAGTGGCTGCTCATGCCCCTCTACCCCTGCTAGTGGAGAGTTGTGAAGCCTGAAGAGGCAGATACTATTAATAGCTTTCCAGTGTATGGGAGATGGGCTCATATTTGCACCCCTCACTTATGGAGCAGGGCACACCAATTACAGTCACACGTGGAACCCATTCGTGTGTACGTTCTTGCTCTCTCTGCATACCACTATTTGTTCCTCAAATCAAAGAGGGCTACCAGGGTGACCTGTGTGTTTGGCCTTTGAGGCTTGTGACAATAAATTGGGGAGATGTATGCTAAGGCTGCCATAACAAAATACCACAGCCTGGGTGTCTTAAACAATAGAAATTAATTTTCTCATAGTTCTGGAGACCAAAAGTCTAAGATTAAGGTGTCATCAGGGCTAGTTCCTGGTAAGGCCTCTCTTCTTGGCTGTAGATGGCCACCTTCTTGCTGTGTCCCCACATGGCCTCATCTTTGTGCAAATGTGGAGAGACACAACTCACAACTCTCTTGTCTCTTCTTTTTTTTTTTTTTTGATATGGAGTCTTGCTCTGTCACCCAGGCTGTAGTGCAGTGGCATGGTCTCTGCTCACAGCATCCTCTGCTACCTGGGTTCAAGGTATTCTCCTGCCTCAGCCTCCTGAGTAGCTGGGACTACAGGCACATGCCACCATGCCTGGCTAATTTTTTTGTGTTTTAGTAGAGACAGGGTTTCACCATGTTGGCCAGGATGGTCTCGATCTCCTGACCTTGTGATCTGCCTGCCTCAGCCTCCCAAAGTGCTGGGATTACAGGCGTGTAATGCCCAGCCTCTTCTTCTTCTTATAAGGATGCCTGTCCTGTTCAAATAAGTCTTCACCCCATGACCTCACTTAGTCTTTATTAGCTTTATTAACCTCCTTGTAGGTCTTATCTCCAAATGCAGTCACACCGATGGTAAGCACTTCAACATATGAATTTTGAGGGTATGCAATTAAATCCACAAAAGGAGGTGATTTATTCTTTCACCCATGTTATTATGGCCCCCTTCACTCCACTGATCTCAGAGCATTTTCTGGGGGTCACCTCAGTGTGTTCTGCAACAATCCCCTGCCTCTGAGCCAGACTGACAGCTCTGCCTTGCCACCCCTAGCTACTTCTGCTGTCCATGGCTCTGGGAGGCCTCTGCTCTGCTGGAAGTATCATCTGCGCTGGTCACCACTGGGGAGAGATGCTGTTTACTGCTGATACTCCCTGCCCAGTCCCAGTGGTGGTAAGGGGTATACTCTCTCACTAGGCACTTTCCTCTACTTCCTAAACACAGCAAGGACCAGAGAGGAATGAGGCCCTGCCTGGCCACCACAGGTCTCCATAGGAATAAGCCATCCTTCCCCCAGGCTTTGTTCATTCTATCTCCTCTGCTGGAATACCATTCTCCCAGACTCCCAACACTTCCCCTGGCTGACTATGCGGGGAGACCTACATCTCATTCTCCTACCTGACCACTCAGAAAGTGAGCCTCCCCTTCTGTAGTCTCCCTCAGTCTCTGCAATTCACTGCCAATTTCTCCAACTGTGCCTCCTCTCCCCTCATACAACAAAACTAACAAACAAAAAACCACATGAGCTCCATGCAGGCAGGGTATGTGTCTGTCTCATCTCTGTGTCCTTGGGTACCCGCAACTGGACACAAGGGAGGTGTCAGTGGATGTTTGTTGACTGACTGAATGTGAGTAAGTGAGGATGTAGGGGGTTCCTGAGGCCCTAGGCTGAGTGACTGAGTATGGAAACCCTGCCTGCTGCCCTTCAGCATGGCCAAGGCAGCTGGTCTTCTGCTTCAAAGGCAGTCCTGAGGCTTGACAGGTCGTAGAGCTAGGCCATCAGGTCTAGGCTGCAGACAGCTTCCTCAAAGTCCCATCTCTTCTTCCCTACTGATCTTTTCCAGCTATTTCCTATTGGTTGAACCCAACCAGAAGTTGCAGAGGAGGAGAACCTGTTGATGCTAATCATACAGGTCAGCAGCCAGGGCACAGAGCAGGGGGAAGAAAGGAGACAGGAGAGATCTGGAGGGGTAAGCAGAGGACATCTGTCAAGTGTTAGGTAACACTTGGTACAGGGAAAGTGCTCCACAAATTAGTTGTCCAATCACAGAAGCATCCCAGAGCCTTATAGAAACCCACATGAGGAATACCTATCCTGTTCCTCTCAACAGAGCCAGGATATTCTGAGTATGTCCAGAGTTCTCTCAAGGCTTCCGCATCTCCTTTCCTAACTTGACTGTATTACTAGTCCTTAGTGTTTTGTTAGGGTTACTGGCTCCTACGGCCTGAGGCTTCCACAGCCTGACGCTTCCCAAGGCCGCAAGTCAACTTAGCTGACTATGAAGGGCCCTGATCACTATGGACTGAGGAAAGGATTTCGGGTCTTCCCAATATCCTCCCTGCCTCCCCAACCAGTGGAGGTTACAGCATTGGAGTCACTTCCCCAGGGCCTGGAAAACATCTCTCTCTTCCCAGATGCTCATGCTTATGCAGCCCTAGGCACAGATCTCAGCTAGACCCTGGCAGGTTGGAGGGGTGGGGCATGAAGTAGAACACCAACTCGGGCCTGGAGGGGCTTTTTGAGCAGGACTGGGGCTGCTCTTTTGAGAGTCCCCTGTGGGCTCCATGCACCCTCTGCTGGCCAACCTCATTTTTGCAGCTACAGCTCTGGACAAGAAGGAAGTAGCTTCCTCAAAGGATTCTCCCGGAAGGCCTCATACATGTTTGCCCTGCAACAAAAATAGCTGTTGGTACCCTGGGAAAGAGTGCAGATTAAATCCCAGATCTTGAAGAGGGCAGGGTGTCAGCCTGGCTTATAGCTGTTGGGTGACCACTGGGATGAGAGGGCAGTACTTGCCCCCAAAACTGAAGCCACCAATGACAGCGTTTCATGGCCCAGCCAGTTTGAGAAAGCCATCTTTCCACCTTCACCACCTTGACCATTCATTCTTCAGCCAGGAAGATGTATTATCCAAGCCATCCTTTCTCTCTTGGCTTCTGATTTCTACAGATGACAGAGGCAGACATCTTCCTGATTCTAAGCCTGCAACTTAGCTGGTTCAGGGTGTGGAATAAGGCCAGAGTCTTGTTCAAAGTCAATATCAGATTCTGGTTCAGAGTCAAGGTTAAGGGCAGAGCCAGAAGACAAAGGACAGAACCTCCTCCTTCTCATGTGATAGGCCAGCTCCACATGCTTGTATATTCATGTGAATCCCTCTGTGAGTGAGCATACGTGTGTGTGTGTGTGTGTGTATACCCTCTTACTGGAGGCTATGGCCAAATTGTTCTGTTTTTCATGCACTGGAGGGTCAGGGATTATCAAGCTTCTCACAGGTTTATGCAAGTGTTTGAAATAAGAATAAACTACAGAAAACATTAAAAAATATAAATACTAAATATAGCAAATGTTAACAGTATGTCATAGTCATAGTCAACTGAAGCTCAGCCATGTTCTTGCATGGTTAAGTTCAAAATGTATTTATGTGGGATGTGGGTGTATGGAATAGGTTTGATGTGGTATGAGGTAGTCAGTGCCTTTGGAGGAATGAGTGCCCTGCCCTCCTTGTGGTGGGTAGGAGCCCCAGGGCAGTATCCTGCAGGGGCACAAGGCAGGGCTGACTAGCAAGTTCAAATAGTGGTGTCTACTGAAGGGAAGGGGAGATCAGAGATGCAACTGGAGCTGATACTAGCAGGGCAGATGAGGGCAGGAAGAGGCTACAAGAGGGTTTAGTGTCCATGAGGTAGGGTTGAGCAAGCCTCAGCCACACCAGTGACTCAGGCTTTTGTGACTATGTTGTGGCAGATTGGGATTAGGGCTAGCCAATGATAGTTCATGTGGTGATTTTTTTTTTTTTAATTAGCAAAAGATACCCCCTTTTCAATTCACTTTACTTCCTTCTCTTCCTTTCCTTTCCTTTCTCGCCCTCCTTCCCCCTTCCTTCCTTTCTTCCTTCCTTCCTTCTTTCCCTCCCTCCCTCCCTACCTCCTTCCTTCCTTCCTTACTTTCTTCCTTTCTTGACAGAGTCTTGCTCTGTCACCCAGGCTGGAGTGCAGTGGTACGATCTTGGCTCACTGCAGCCTCCACCTCCCGGGTTCAAGCAATTCTCCTGCCCTGGTCTCCTGAGTAGCTAAGATTTCAGGCACGTACCACCATGCCCAACTAATTTTTGTATATATATTTTTTTCTTAGTAGAGACGGGGTTTCACCATGTTGCTCAAGCTGGTCTTGAACTCCTGACCTTGTGATCCACCCGCCTCAGCCTCCCAAAGTGCTGGGATTACAGATTTGAGCCCAGCCACTGAAAACTTGTTGTAATTACCATGTACATCTATATAATGTCTGCAATGTAAGTGGAGCTCCAGGCTTCGTTGTGCAGTGCACAATTTGAGCAATGTTTGATTGGGCTAGGATCACTCTTGGATAAATTCGCAGACACCAGTCTCACTCCTGAAAGGAAATAAAGTGCCTTACTAACATGTTTCATTATAGGAAGGTGAAGTACATTCATTTAAAACTAGAGATAATTTTGTTGCCTGGGCAACAACAAAAAATTTTGTAGGCAGCCCGTCTCTACAAAAGAAAAAAAAATTAGCCATGTGCGGTAGCATGCACCTGTGGTCCCACCAGAGAGGTTGAGGTAGAAAGATCGCTAGAGCCTGCGAGATTGAGGCTGCAGTGAGCCTCTGAACTCCAGCCTGTGTTTGTGCACTGCACTTCAGCCTGGGCCAGAGTGAGACCCTGTCTCAATTAAATTAAAAAAAAAAAAAGAAAGAAGAGGAAGGGTGGCACCAGGAGAGTTGTGCTAAAACAGTCATTAAATGGGTGGTTACCTTGCAATGAAAGGATTCTCGAATTTGAGGAAGCCAGACACTGTGATTAAGATTCCATGCCAGCCTAAAACCCAGAAGAGTGCTGGCGTGTTCTCTGAAGGCAGTCAATTTTCACTCTCCGTTCTTGTACTCTCTGTGGGTTGCCACTAATTTCCTTTAGCAAGGGCTGCTCTAGAGTAACAGGGCTGAGGGGGCCTGGATGACAAGTAGGACCTTGTCCCTAAAAGGGAGCTCAGAATGGGGGGCAGAGTGTTCAACAAATATTTCTTGAATAAATGAATGAGTGAAGGAACATAGCACTTCTTACTTTACTTCATCAATTCTTAACTCTATCCACTTCTCTCTCTATTCATTGCCAGTTCCTAGTTCAGGTCACTATCAGCTGTCACCTAGACGGTGCTAGACCCTACCTCAGCCAAGCTCTGCTCCTCCTTCTCCCCATCACCCACAGTAGAAAATGTGTTCTTCCTAAATCCCAAATCTGATCCTGCTTCTCCCCTGCCTTTGCTCTGAGGTGTCTGCTCCTTGTCTTCAGCCTCACATTCAAATCCTTTTTTGTGGCCCATGAGGCCTCAGATGATCTGTCCCTGGGATCTCTGCAGCTTTACCTCTTATTACTCCCCTACTGTCTGCACATCACTGTCTGCACACCACTAGTTGTTACCCAAATCAAAGAGGGCTTTCCAGGGTGACCTGTGTGTTTGGCCTTTGAGGCTTGCGACAATAAACTGGGGAGATGTATTAGTGTGCTAAGGCTGCCATAACAAAATACCACAGCCCAGGTGTCTTAAACAATAGAAATTCATTTTCTCATAGTTCTGGAGGCCGGAAGTCCAAGATTAAGGTGTTATCAGGGTTGGTTCTTGCTGTGTCCTCACAGGGGCTCGTCTTTGTGCAAATGTGGAGAGATACAACCCTCATGTCTCTTCCTCTTCTTATACGAAACCAGACCTATTCAAGTAAGGCTTCACCCCTACGACCTCACTTAGCCTTTATTAGCTTTAGTAAGCTCTTTATACAACTTATCTCTACTGGCTTCCTGACATTTTAACAAGGCCTAAAAAAAAATATTAAATCACTGAACTTTCAGCCTTTTAGATAATAGCTATATCAGATGCCAAACAGCTATCCTCAACCCTCACCTCATCTTCACCTATCCATAATCCCCGCCCAGCCCCAATATAGGCTCAGAGTTGAGGGAGGAAGGATGGGCGGCTGCTGGACTGTAATAATAATTTTTAAAAGTACACTTTACAGTATATGCATCAAAACATCAGATTTCAAGCACCACACCTAGCTAACTCCTGCCCTCTGGGCATTTGTGCTAGTCCAGAGCCTCTTCCCCAGGATGGAGGTGTAGTGAGGAGGAATGCTGTAGTGTAAGCTCACTCTTTATACCATGGGGAGCCTGCCCTGGACTTGCTGAGTGATTGCAGTTCCAGAAGGTCTTGATGCCTGTAAGGACAGCTCAGCCTGGGGATGGGTCTGCATATCTTGGGTTGCAGGGGTCCATGGGAGAGGCAACTGGTAGGACAATTGTAGCCTGCTTTGGTTTTTGCACCCACCAAATAGGCTCAAGGATTAGGAGGGCACTCTCTAGAGACCCGCTTGATCTTGCCCAGCCTGTTCCCATGGGCTTCTGGGGATTCTGTCAGATTCTCTTTCCCCTTTCCAGGGTTCCCCACCAGGCTATAAGGCCAGATTACTGGATAGGCTCTATTTCAGAAGCACTAGGGCCGCCACTTGGTAGCCCCACTCAAGCCGTCCCTCTTGCTATCTGTGTTTGGCCTTGAGTCAAAGTGCCAGCCCACTGAGACACACCCGGTCTTTCCTCAGTCTCTAACGGGAGAAACCTAGGGTGGGTTAAGGATTGTTTCCAGGCTCCAGTGGACAACTGCATGCCGAATGTGCCGAAGAATACAGATGTGTATCCACATATACAATGCCTTCCATGAGGCATTGGTTCATCCTGAGGGCCTTGTTCTGGGAAATTCCATGGAAGGCCAGATAGTCATAAACCCTGACCAGACCTCCATCTGCTGCAGTGGTTCCAGGGTCTGTAAGAGTCATTCAGGGAGGCTTCAGTGCCAAGCAATGGAGCTTGCCCCACTCCCCTTTCCCAAAACAGGGATTACAGGTGGGTGGGAGGAGGCTGGGGCAGGGCAGGCTGAGGAGGCCCCTGTTTAGAGTTAAGGGCTATGCTCCATCCATCCTCCTATTCATCCAATTTCCTGTCCGCCCTGCACAGATGTTTTTACTATTCCGTCTGGGGAAACACCAGGTTCTTCCTCTGGGGTGTGGATGGCAGGCAAGCAAGTCCAGACTGCTTAAAGGAGCCATTGGCCAGGGATATTGCCTAGGGACGGCATGGAGGTAGAGCCTCATTTGGCAATGCGCTGGTCACGCTGGCATCAAAGGTCATAGGCCATGCCTGATCTTGAGCCTGGGGAGGGTCTCTAAGACTGGGTCTAGGTAGGCACTACCTCCTGCTAGTAGCCTTTCTCAGCTGGAAAGGATTGGGCTTTCCCCTCCCTAGACAAAGTTGCTGGGTGAGCATCTACTTACCTATTCTAGACAGAGCCCCTTTGACATGTGTGGTCCCTGAATCCCTAGCCTCGGCTTCAACTGGTGATCAACAAATATTTGTTGAATGAATGCATAAATGAACACCACAGAGCTGTTCCAGAAGGGAGGTATGGCTTTGTTCATACAATGGATTTGGGGAGAAGGGATGTGGATCTCTATAACGTGCTGTGATGTGTGGCTGTTCAAGATGGTTGTGGATTCATTAAGTGACACACACTGTGTGTGCTCAGTGAGGTCTGCTAGAGATCACAAGAGTGGGGATGTTCACTCATTCATTCCTGTATTTTTGTTCACCACTTCCTGTCTAGGCTCTGGGTGCCAGACCCTATGCTACAGCTGGAAATACAGTGATGAATAAGATAGAGGCAGTCCCCAGGAGGGCCAAATGGTAAATGAAGTAGACATTGAATGAGGTCAGGTAGCATGTATGAAACTTGTCCATGAGGAGTTTTGGAGCCTATGGCAGGATCTGGCTCAGGCAAGGCCCAGAAAGGCTTTTGAAAGAAACAATCTTTTGGGAAGAGAGTGTTCTAGGCAGGAGGAATAACACATTCAAAGGCCAGGGAACTGAAAAGTGCCTGGAGTGGCTGCAGCATCAAGTTTGAGGCTGCAGCTAAGAAGAGAGACCATCAGGGCTGGATAAAAGGGGATTGTCAGCCTTGGTGAGATTTGTGTCTATCCTTGGGTCCATGGAATACCTTTGAGATGTTCTAAATGGAAATAATATGATGGGAATCATATGGTTACAATGTCATTCTGCCTGTGGAATGGAGTAAGGATAGAGGGGGCCGAGTAGAAGAGTGTCCTAGGATGGATTGTCCAGGTGAGAGAGATGGTGGTGTCCTGAATTTGGTCTGCAACAGCAGGGTTGAGGAGAAGTAAGTGAACTGAGAGACATCCACCGGGTAAGATTTCCGGGGGGCTTGCAGTGGGAAAGAAAGGGAAGTGACTGGGAGACGTTGACATTTGCTGAGATCTAGGAAATGCTGGAGCAGAAGCAGTTCGGGAGGTGTGGGGTATGGTATGGGGGGAGATGTTTTATCCTGGCTGAACCGGCAGCTGGAGATGCCCCGAAAGCAGTGTCAGGGAAGTCCCCACATGGAACTACCCCAAACCATCCTGACATGGTTGGGATTCCAAAGAAAGTAGCACTAAATGCCAGGGTGGTCAGTCCAAAGCATTTATTAGGGAAATCTCTCCGTCTCTGAGGGGGCTGCAGTATATCCTCCAGGCAGACAGTGAGACAGGGATGTTCTATCTAGGTATGTCTGCTCCAAGGGGTCTGGCTATGGAATTTATATGAGGTTTTAAGGAATATGGCTCAGGGTCGGGGCTAGTTTCTTTCAATGTTTTGGGCAACAATCTAAATACCTTTCTTAGTGCCTGGGAATGTTTAAGGCCCCAGCTGGGGCTCAAGCCTGCAAGAAAAAACCTTCAGCCATCTGGGTCATAGAGTGATCAAGGCATTTGGTATTTGTCAGGAGACAGAAAAAAGTTGGGGAACTGGGGGATCCTACATGAGATAATGAGTTAACTTATCAAGTGGCCACAAAGAAAAGGCTGTGATGATGTAGGCTTGGAGTGGACCCAGGCTGGAAATTCAAAACTGAGTGATAGATTTACATGGGTCCAGAAGCCTTGAGGGCATAGGCGAATGTCAAGTGTAATGGATTAAATGGTGCCTCCCCATCCCCCACCACCAAATTGCATTCATGTCCTACTACCTGGATCTTGTGAATGTGACCTTATTTGGAAAAAGAGACCTTACAGATATCATTAAGTTACAGATTATGAGGGGAGCTGCTGCGGTGATTTTCAGGGCCTGCAAGAGTCATCAGCATTCAGGGAGGCTTCAGTGCCAAGCCTTCCTGGATTACCTGGTTAGATCTCCCAGGCTATCCTGGATTACCTGGGTAGACCCTACAGCCAATGACAGGTATTTTTATAAGAAACAGAAGGGGAGAAGAAGCAGACACTGAGGCAGAGGGCAGGTGAAGACAGAGGCAGAGATTCATGTGATGTTGCCACAAGCCAAGGAACTCCTGAGTCACAAGGAGCAGGAAGAGGCAAGGAAGGGTTGGCCCCTAGAGCCTTCAGAGGGAGCATGCCCTGGTAACATTTTGATTTTGGACTTCTGGCCTCCAGGACTGTGAGAGAATAAGCTTCTGTTGACTTAAGCCACCCAGTTTGTGGTAATTTGTTGTGGCAGCCCCAGGCAATGAATAGATTAGGAGCCCACATAGAGTCTGAGGGCCTTATGCTAAGGTACTGGATGGAGGAAGTGAAGCCACAAAGGCAGAGGTATCTTCTGGGTGGAGGCAGGTAGAGGAAAAGGAATATAAAAACAAATGAACGACCATTTCCTGCAAGGCAGGAAGACCAAAGAGACATGATCCTCAGAAGTTCTACCCCTTCTCAAGCCCTCAGAGTTTTAGGAAGATATCTAACCAATGCTGTGGTCCTGAGCTGCCAAGACTCCGAGAACCTGTGGAGGTATTATTCATGCCTTTGGAGACTAATTCCTACAGTGTGAAGCAAGGTATTGAGGAAATATCTGTCCATTCAAGTAGTTAGCAAATATTTATCGAGCCCAGTTCTGTGGTGGGTGCTGAGAACATGGTGATGGACAAAGGCAGGCATAGTTTATGTACTCCTAGACCTCCCGGGCAGTGGGGGAAGACATTACCCAAGCGATCATTCAATTTTATCAACTGTGGCAAGTGTTATGAAGCACACAGGGACATGAAAAGCTGTTATGGGAGGTTTTTGTTGTTTTTTTTGAAACAGTCTCACTGTTGTCACCCAGGCTGGAGTGCAATGGCGCAATCTTGGCTCACTGCAACCTCTGCCTCCCTGGTTCAAGCGATTCTCCCACCTCAGCCTCCCAAGTAGCTGAGATTACGGACACTAGCCATCATGCCCGGATAATTTTTGTATTGTTGTAGAGACGGGGTTTTACCATGTCAGCCAACTCCTGACCTCAGGTGGATCCATCTGCCTCGAAGTGATGGGATTACGGTCATGAGCCACTGTGGTCTGTTATGAGAGGTTTTGACCTACTCAGGGAAGTGAGGAAAATCTCTGCCTCTGAGGGGATCTGAAGATTTTAATCAGGGAGGGAGAAATTTTTTTTCTAGACAGGAAGAACAGCATGTATAAAGGTCTGTGGTGGGGAGGAGGAATGGCCAGTTAGAGGAACTGGAGGAAGTTCAATGTGGCTATAGAAGTGAGCAGAGGCAAAACCATGTGGAGCCTTATAAACCACTTTTCGATGTTTCAAGAGCAGTGCAATTTCCTAGCTTCAAGTAATGGGCTCAAATCTGCATTTTGAGATCATCATGGTTGTAGTGGAGAGATGAAAGGGAACAAAAATGGAGGGGCAGCCAGTCAGGAAAGTGTTGCCATCACTCAAGTGAAAAAGGATGGAGAGAAATGGGTGGATTACAGGAGATTTAGGGCTAAAATTGAACAGACTTGGGATATAGATGAGTAGGGTCTGGGGGTGAGGGAGAGGGAGCTGCCAAGTATGACTCCCAGGCTTCTGGTTAGGTAACTCATGGGAAGTATCTCCTTCAGTATAGCAGGGAAGACAGCATGTGTGGAGTGGGGAGATGTGGGGAAGAACAATAACTCTGGTTTGGACATGTTGTCATTGAGGTGCCTGTGGACACTCAAGTGGGGATGTAGACTGAACAGTGAGTTATATGAATCTGGAGTTCAGCAGTAAGGATAAGGGTAAAGAGATAAATTTGTGTCACCTGTGTGTATAGGAAAACAATAAAGAGAAAAGGGAAACGGAAAGCCTAGACCTGAGCCTTGAGGAACCCCCAACCTTTACTAATGGGGAGAGGAGGATGCTAAAGAAGCTTGAGCAGAGGTGGCCAGAGAGAATGAGGGGAAACCAAGGAAAATGAGTGATCCAGGGGGGCAGTGGTCATCACTGGGTGTCAAACACTGCTCAGGGACCTGGCAGATGAGGTCTGAAGAACAGTCATTGAATTTAGAGATTAGAGGCTATAGTTTATTGAGACCTGGTTTGTTGCTGTTAGGGGACTAGAAGGCTGACTGCAGGGCCTGAAGAGTGGGAGAGATGTGAGGATGAGGCGGCAGCTCTTTCAAGGAATTTTGCCGTGGTTGAGGACAGAGACACTCAGTGGTGTCGAATGAGGGTTTTGTTCCCATAGTAGAGGCTTGAACATATTTATAGGCCAATGGGAAAGAGCCAGTTGAGAGCAGGTGGTTGTGCCTTCAGGAGAGAAAAGTGATGACCCATGAGGCAAGCTCCTGAGAAGGGGGAGATGGAAGGAAGCTTCTGTGGATGTAGCAGATGCAGGAGGGTTTCTGCGTGGTTTTAGCCCGGCTTGGGCCAGCGGCTGACACAGGCCGGAATGGAGACTTATCCGTGTTTTATGTGTATTTCCAAGTGCGTGCTCCTTTCCCCAGGTCTGGGCCGCCTGCCTGGCCCCTGTGCCATAGGGAATATCCACACTGGGCCTGGGCGGAGGCTGGGCAAGCTCTGGGCTTGCTCCCTGATGAGATTCTCAGACCTTGTTTCCCCTCATTCATGAGAGGAATGTTCACAGAGCAGGCGTGGGAACCTGCCTGGCCGCCAGGGCCTCCTCCGGCTCAGGCTGAGGTGTGCTGCATCTCTGTTCTTATTCCGTTCCAGACTGGACTGGCTGAACCAGGTGTCCACTCTTTTTGACCGATGGCATAAAGAAAGGTTTGGGCAACCCAGTGCCCCCCAGATTGTTACCGCCCCCCTCCACCCCTTCCCAGCCTTTGATGGGCCCCCTTATCAATCCATCATCCCTGCACATTATACCAGGACTGCCTGAACCGGATCCCGGGACTCTGAACCCTTCTGGGAGCTCGGCCCTGAGGATGGGCCACCCAGTCTTGGTCTCCAGGGTGTGGGCCCCAGGTCCCTAGTCTTCCTCAGAGTCTTCTCCACTGGTCCGCCTCCTCCCCTAATACCCAGTTCCTAGCCAGGGTGACCCCAGTCTCCTGTAACAGCCTCACTGTGGTGGTGCTGGGAAGAAGGGGCCCGTGTTCCCGGCAGGGCACCCCAAGCAATGGGCATGAGCGGAGGCAGGGAAATCCGTCAGCCTCCAGGGGACGCTCTCCTCACAGCCCCGGCGCGGGAATCGGGTCGTGGCGACCTCACCAGGGGCCAGGGGGCTGGGAAGGAGGGCGGGCCAAGGCCCGCAGGTGGGGGCGCGCCAAAGCCAGGCGGGCGCGGACTACGTGCGGTGGGCGGCAGGCGGCATGAAGGGTGCAGGCGGCCAGCTCCGGCTCCGGCTCCGGCTCCGGCTCCCGCTCCTACGCGGTCCGGTAGCCTGGGCGTACCCAAGGGTCGCAGAGGACAGCGACCCCCGCCAGGGCCCTCGGAGCTCGGAGCCGGGACGCAGGCGGGCGTGAGGAGCGTGAGGTAGGGACGTGGCTGCGGCTCAAGTGGGCGGAGCCCCGGCCGCGGCGGGAGGCGGAGCCGCCGAGGGAGGAGGTGCCTAGTGGACTGGGCGACGCCGCGGGAGGTTCTGGAAACGCCGGGAGCTGTGAGTGTTCAGGTGAGCGCCCCGCCGGCTCAGCCGCCAGATCAGCCCCGGGGCTGGGGCGTGGGCAGGGGACGCTGGACCGTGCGTTCTGCCCACGCGGGGCTGAAAGTTAGGGACCCGGGCCGGGGGTCGCGCCAGTAGCCTCCCACAGCGCACTTCGGGCCGCAGCCCCGTGTCCTCCGCCCTGTTTCTGCAGCCGTCTGGGTTCCTGTCCCGCTGCCCGCACGCCTTCCCGAGCTCAGAGTGGTGAGGTCAGCGGCACCCTTCGTGCCGTCCGCTCGGCTGTCGGGCGGGGCTGGGAACTTGGCGGTCTTTCCTTGTCGGGCTCCCGGGAAGCGGCGGCCTGACCTCCGGCTGTCCGCTGTTGGGAGCGGGGGCGCGGCGTTCGCCTGGCCCTGAGGGGCCGGTTCTTGGTGGCGAGGCCCGCTCTGCTCCCTCCCAAGGGCTAGGAGTCCGAGGTCTTGTCTGGGCAGGGTCCAGCTTGGAGCCCATTAGATGGGCATTGGATCAGAGAGACTTTTCTCATCCAGACATCCCTGTGGAACCTGCGTTGTTTTTCCTTGGCAGCCGCAGAGACCCGTGAAAATTCGTTAACTAGTTCAACAAACGGGACCTTTCTGTGTGCCAGAGACCGCAAGCAGTTGCTAACCGTGGGACAGGCGGACTGGAAGAGCTAGCGGGAAGGTCCAGACCCAGAGCAGTGTGGTGAGCGCTGTGCTAGAAGGGAATAAGGGCTGTGGGTATTTGGTAGAGGACTGGATGCCTCCGGCCAGAGGACTTCTGGAGGAGGTGACCCATGAGCTCAGAAGAAGGCTGGCAAAAGGGCAGCGTGGACGGAGGAACAGCCTATGTGAATGGGAACAGAGACCTTGGCCAATGTCATGCCTTATGGCATTGTAGTGTAAGCAAGGTGATGGGGAAGGGACACTGTAGGGGATAGCTGTCCATGAATGCTGTCCACAAGACCCTGGAGTGAGAAGACAGTGGTGCCTGGTACTGTGTCCTGCATGTGTAAGATGCCCAGTTGACCCTTGCATCATGAGCCTGGATCAGGGCATTTCCTGCCCCAGGTATTGCTGGGCAGCCGGGGTGGGTCTCTGGCCTTTGTATTCTATTTGACCCTTTAAGATAGTGTAGGAGAGCAATGGAATCTCTCCCAAGACTGAGATTGTTGTCTTTTACTGTAGAGTGACACCTGAGATTTGTGCTTCTTGATATAGACCACCTGGGGCCTCAGCCCCAGCCCTCTTGTAGGAGATCCTGGTCCTAAGAGCAAGAGTTGGAGAACGTTACTGTGTAGCTTGGGGCATTATTAAATGTCCCAGACTTTGCAGAGATCCATTGTTCACCTAATAATTTATAGGATGTTTTCGGGATCTGCTGCTTGTTCTCAGCCTGTATCTCATCTGACACAACAGGTTCCATAATTTAGTCTCTGTTAAATGAGCCAGGATTTCCTTTGGCTTATACTTAAACTGCCCCTGAAGTGTCCAAGGTGCAGCCTCTCTCTGTGGTTCAGGGCCTCAGGGCCCAGTCTGTCTGCTTCTCCCCACTCACAGAATATTTGGTCTCTGAATTCTTTTTTTTAAAGGCCTCTTTGCTCTTACACAGCCAAGAGTGTCCACTCTGTGGCCCAGCCAGTGAAGCCACGTAGCAAGGACGGAGTAAGTTGGCTGGGGGCCTCATCCCAAAGATGCTGTTGTAGTGGATCACCCTAGTTCTCCAAGAGCTCTGTATGCAGACTCAGTGACAATTAAGCTGAGGCATTGTCTGTGGCATGTGATATGCCCTTGTATCCTGTAGAAAGCTCTGCATTGGGGTACTCTAGACAGTGCTTACTTAGTCACCTATTTAGACTTGCCCCAGCAGATCAGTTCATCCCTTGAGTGCCTTCTGCCTGTTTGGCTTCTGACTAGAGTGTGCCTGGGGCTGGAATGAGGGAGGAGAGAGAGGAGGTGGCTGAGGCACTATTCTTGCCTGTGGGTAGCTCATGCTCTGAGATTGCTGCTTCATACTGACAGCTGGCCATGTGCCAGGGGAGGAGCCTGGCTGTGCTAATCAAAGGAAGAGACTGTGGGTGCAGCTCTGAGGAATGAATCAGGTGAGGGAATCTAGGGTCTCCTCATTTCCTAAGAAGGCCTCTGTTTTTCACTATGCCTTCCCACATCCTTGGGAGGGTCTAAGGCTAGAGGCAAGGCCTTGGCTGATTTGTGGCCACGCTGGCTGATAGTGTGCAGAGGGCTTGGGGGTGTGTCCCTGGCTCCTGGTATCTGTCAAGAGTTTACTATTATGCAGATGGAAGTTGGCAGGAAAAGCTGTGAGGCAAGCACGTGCAAGCCCAGCAGAGTGCTGGAGTGAGAGTTAAACTTCGGAAAAGTTGCTCACATCTAGCAGTTTGGACATTTGACGTTCCCTAGGGTAAGACATCAGCCTGTCCTAGAGCAAAGAGGGCTGGAAGGGCCTGTGGTCTGTAGGCTTTGTGCTAGGGACTTGGAATGAGGGATAGAAAGACAGTTTGTGTGTGTGTGTGTGTGTGTGTGTGTGTGTGTGTGTGGTTTTTTTTTTTTTTTTTTTCTTTCTCCTCAGAGCAGAGGAGAATGAAAAGTCTGGACGATATACTGGAGCCCTAGAAGAGAGGTCTTGTTCTGTGGTGTCATTGAAGGGCAGAGGATTAAGTGTTTGGGTAGAGTGCTCTCTAGCTCAGATGGAATCTGTCTGAGTCTGGTAACAGGCCAGCATCTGCTTTGGGCCTTTCAGGAAGTGCTTGCTTAGACTGTGGCCTGTTTTGTACCTGGAACTCTGAGGGCCAGGGTGTAGTGGAGATCCTCAAGCCTGGGTACTTGTAGGAGCCTGGAATGAGCAGGTCAGAGGCATATAAGTGCATGAGATCCTAGAGTATTGATCTAATCCCCTGCCTTTTGCTAGAGAACGTTCCTTGATGAGCTTTAGAGCCAGTGATTGACCAGTTCCAGCGTTATCCCCTGATGATGAGTGTACTTACATTATACCTGACTCCAGTCTCTCCTGAATTAAATGTTTCATCTCATGTGGTGCTTCTGGGATGTGGAGATTGCCCAATTTCTGTCTTGTTTGCATCTACACTGTCCCCTAGTCTGGATCTTCTTTCTCACCCAGGAATCAGCTAATTTGGGCTGGGCAGCTGACTGCATTAGGTCCACTGATGTTTCTCTGATGCCCTTGTTACTAATGATTGACATAAATTATGCCTGGTGCTGGGCTACCTGCCAACATCTGTCATCACATTCAGTCCTCACAACAGCCCTATGAGATATAGGTCCTAGTATTGTCTAGGACCTATATATATATGATATATATGGGGAAACTGAGGAATCCTATAATTTATCCAAGGTCACAAAGCCAGGAAGTGGCTTAGAACTGGGGTTTAACTCTTGGTCTGTTTGACCCTGGGGCAGGTGTGCCTATCCATTTGACTATACTGCCTTGCCCTGAGCTGGACTGGTTGGTTATTTGTGAGTTCTGTGATGTCTAGGGTAGAAGCGACTGCCTATCTGATCTTAAGGGACCATGTTGCTGTTTTCTGGGTTCATGTCTCATTCTTCCTCCCTTTGGTGAGATCCAGCCAGAGATGTTGTGGACCTACTGTATGAATCTTTGGTGTAACCCATGATAATGTCCTTAACCTAGGCAGGCGTGCTCTTCCCGGGCAAAGTGTGGCTCCCTGTTTGGGAGTTTATTTCACTGTAAGGTAACAGATATGTTACTGAATAGGACTGGATGGCCGCAATATCTAGCAGAGTGTGTTTTGGGTTTGAGTCTTGGTTCTGTCATTGATTTGCTGTCAGATGTCAGGTATGTAGGAAACTCTCAACCTTAGCTGTTTGTCTTTTATATCTCTCTTATATCTGAAATAGTTATCTAGCTTATAAGGTTTTGGTGAGAATTAGATGGCAGAAATGAAAGATTTTTGGAAACAAATAGTGGTTATCTCAGACTAGGTTCCCAGGAAACAGCCTGAGGCAGAGCTTAAGTACTTAATGCTTTATTGGAAGGTGTAATTGCAGGGCAGCCAGGGTGAGGGAAAAAATGTGAGGTGTAGGCGGGGTGTGGTGGCTCATGTCTATAATCTCAGCACTTTGGGAGGCCGAGGTGGGTGGATTGCCTGAGGTCAGGAGTTCAAGACCAGCCTGGCCAATGTGGTGAAACCCCGTCTCTACTAAAAATACAAGAATTAGCCTAGCATGGTGGCAGATGCCTGTAGTCCTAGCTACCCGGGAGGCTGAGGCAGGAGAATCCCTTGAACCTGGGAGGTGGAGGTTGCAGTGAGCCAAGGTCTCACCATTGCACTACAGCCTGGGCGACAGAATAAAAGAAAAAAAAGTGAGGTATGGAGGAGGATGGAAGGTGGTGTTTTAGCAAGCTGGCTACTCTACACAGACATACACTCAGTTCACTATGAGGGCCCTTTGGTAGCCACTGGGGAGGTCAGTCTGGTAATTCATCAGAGTCAGGAGATAGTGAGAAGAATCAGAGATTCTGGCATGGGCCTGCATGGTCTCCTCTACTGGGCTGAGGCAAAGCAAATGGCCTGGCACCTGGGAGATGGGTGAGACCAAGAGGGTGCAAGGTGGGACTCAAGATGCATCTTAAATATAGTGGATTTTATCCTTTTTATGAATTAGTCTAATCCAGACTGCCAGGTCTCTGCCAAGACTGTGACTGAAAACCCAACATGGCTTTTGCATGTCAGTTTTAACAGCCTTCTCTGCTGTTTCATTGTCTAGTTACTGAAGCATGACTTTGTGATGTTGATGGTATCCAGGTGGGGAAGTGGAAGTCAACCACTGTTCATGTACCAGATAGAGAAAGTATGTAGATAGACAGAGATAAACATCTTGGCCTTATGAGGTTCTTGGTGAAGGAGAATATTTTTCACATAAAGTAGTTGTCGAAGATACGAAACCTGGCTTGGTGAGATGAGGCTGGAGAGGGCAGCAGGGCCAAGTGATGCAGTCAAAGGACCCTTTGGGCTAAAGAGTTTGGACTTTATCCCGATGGCAGTAGAGGGCCAAAGGAGAGCTTTGATAAACCATGCTGGCCACTTTGTAGAGCAGAGGTGGGAGGAAGGCCAGACGAGATGTGGAGAGGCCAGTGTAATGGGGGCCAGGATGGCTATAGGGGAGATTAGGGGTGGCTCAGATCAGGGTGATGACTGAGGCTCAGGAGAGTAGGATGCCCTCCATGACAGAAGCTTGTGGGCCTGAATGGACATCCACATGCTTTGGTAGTGGAGTCTCCTGGAGCCTCTGGATCCTTTTAGATGGAACACACAGGTTCTTTTAGCTCTGTTGTCCTAGAGTTGAGGGTGGTGGGGGGGCCATGTCCAGTTAGATTTTCCCTCTTCACAGAAGGCAGGCAGCTTCTTGTTCAGTGCCAAGCAAGACCAGTTTGTTCTCAGCAAACTCATGTTCTGTCTCTAGGCTGTTAAATACATTGTTAAAACTCAAGCTGTTGCATTTGGGTTGCAGCTGGGAGCTTGGCAGAGGTTCTGCCTGATGAGGTAAGGAGAGAAGCTAAGGACGTTGCTGGTTTGCAGCTGGAAATATCTTTCCATGGCCATTTGGCCAGGTTGTAAATGTCTTTTCCAAAGAGCAGGCTTGTTGGGACCTCTGGTTGTATGTCTTGGAATTGCCCTGTTTTTAGAAACAGTGCCAGTCGCCTGATGGGTGAATCACTGTTGCTGGGGTGTTGGCAGGTTTTGCAGGACTTCCCTGTGGGGGTCCAAACACTGGGGCTGGCAGAGCCCCTTTGGAGTCTATTTGAGAAGGGCCTGCTTTGGTTTTTTTACATTTTAAGCATATTGTAATATAATTTTTAAAATTGCTGTAGAATTTCTTATAGAAAGATTAGAGAAATAAATAAGCATAAAAAGAAAAAGAAATTACTTCACTAAGATTTAGCCAGATGTATGACCCTTTTCTTGCATCTCTCTATATGTACACATACATTAATTCTTCCTTACAAAAATGGAATTACAGACTGCATATTATTTGGGTATTATCCACTTTTCTCACTTAACAGTATGCTTTGATCTCTCCATGTTGATATACAGTATTCATTTTTAATGTACTCCATAAAAACTCGTCGTATAGAAGAAATGTAAAATCTTCTATTGTTGTAGTTTCCTAATTTGAGCAAGCTTGTGGTGAAGTATTTTTTGTTGTGTTTCAGCGTGGACAGACATTGTTCTACACTCTGAGGATGCACCACGGATAAAACTCAGTATTGGTTTTATGCTCAAGGTTGGTGTTACTTTGTTTTTCAAAAAAGAGAGTTTGACATTGCTTACCTCCAGATTTATTCTGCTTGGATTTTGAGGGTTTCTGAGAAGGCTTTTGGCAGCACTAGACACTTTGTAGGGGAACTGGGCAGGTACACATACTTTCACCTACTCTGTCTTAAGCTGTGGACATAGTTATAAGGTGGGATGGGATTTGGCCTTTCCCACATTGTGGGGCACAGTCCCTCTTGGATTCTGCCCCTTTCCATTCTGACCCTAATTAGAGGACCTTTTATACAAAGCCTTTTGAGTTAAGGGGCCCAGAATTGGGAGAAATGGGATAGGGCTCCAGAGTAACCCTGCCTGAGATGGCAGTGTTGATGTGGCAGTCTGGGAGCTGCTGCTTGGAGGTGCCCAGCTCTCCAGGCTAGCAGAGTTAGTTATCCCCTTCTCCCACCAGAGCAAGACTTTGCAGGCTCTTGGTTGGTAAGTCGTCTGTGATTACCTGTGATTCTTTGAGGCTCCGCCCAAGCCCCATCTGTGATCCTTTGAGGCTCTGCCTTCAGGCTGAGATTCAAGGATGGGCTCAGTCTAAGCCAGACAGCACATTCCAGAGAAATGACAGCTGGTATTCATGTAATGAAGAAACCTGGCTTTTCCCTGAGTGCTGTAAGGTATGAACCATAGACGATAGAAGCAGAATGATTTGAAAGGAATGGACAGACTTCTTCCTCCCCAGAATTTATCTGGCCTCTAAAAAGGTATGCAGCTGGAACTGGAGACACACCTGGGGAGAGATGCTGGGTTCCCTACTTCCAACCATGTCTAGTTTGGAATTCTGCCTGAGCCCTGCTCTCCCACCACCCCAGCTCTGAGGAGCAGTCAGCTGCTCCCTTTCTGTCCACAGATAAATCCTCCCAGCTTTATGTTTTTACTGTCTCCTCCCTATACACATATAGAGGTGCTGAGCCTGAGCCAGTCAAGCCTTTTGAGGAACAAGGAACAGACACCCAATCCCTTAGATGTAAGGGGCTTGTGTAAGCAAGGAGAGAGGGCTTCTGAAATCCTGGGATAGAGAAGACAGTATAATAAGGCCTTGGAGCAGACCTGTGGCTAGAACCAGGAGGGTCTGGACGACTCTGCCTTGGGGCCAGCCCAGGCCTACTTACCTTCTCTTGATGACTTACTTTATTCTGCTGCTCTAACTCTCTAATGGACCCCTTAGCACAATACTCCCTACCCTGCAGCAGGATGCAGGTTGAAAGATAATTGTCCTGTGTATCTTAGGACCCCCCCACACCTAGATTGTGACAGGAAGGCTTCAGCTCTGCAGACATTTGGCATAGGCATGAACACATAGGGCCGTTCACTTATTCTTTCCTTCTGATAGAGGATCCCATTTGGGGATGGGAGTTGTGGTTGGCCTTCTCTGGGCCTAACCTGGAATCTCAATGGATTAGGATTTCTTCTGAAAGGGTAAGTTGAGGAATGGTGGGTGTGCTGTGTGTCTAATCAAGTGTGTCAGGCAAAAAATTGATGAACCGGCATTAGCTTGGTCTTAGAATTCTGTCAGATAAGGCTTATGTTTTTTGGAGAAGCATTTGTATTTCCTTTGTTTTGCCTGTTTTTCTCTTAGTATATTTCTATTTGAGCACTCCATTGGGATTTAGCTAAGTAGGGCAGGAGGAAGACCAGCAGAGCTAGGGTACAGATGAGTGCTCGTCCTCCAGCACAGTCTAGGCTGCATGGCTGAGCTGGGAGACGATAGCTGAAGCTTCTGTTGTGGACTGAGGTTTACTGCCCGTGGGGCTTGTCTCAGGTTGTGCCCAACTATTTCTGGGCTGATGAGAAGACAGTAGCTGGCCTCTCGCCCAGCCTTCGTTTTTGGCCATGTGTGGCATATTCATTTTTGCATCCTGAGTGCCTAGATCAGTGCCTGGCATCTGCAGGTCTTCAGTAAATATTTGTGAATGAATGGTGACTGGCCAGTGAGGACAGTGTCTGCCAAGGAGCCTTACTACAGGAAGAACACTGTCTGCCCAGGAGGCCGTTTCCCCTGACTGCTCTCTCTCTGGCAGGTGCAGACTGGCAGGCGTTAGTTTTGTTCCTCTTCTGGCTGGCCATCTATTGTACACCTTAATTTGGATATTGGTACCCTGGAGGATATTGTGTCAAATTGTCTTTCCATTATTGTCTTTCCTGTACTGTCACCTCCTTGGGGCAGGGACTGGTTCCCCAGAACCTGGCACTGTCCTAGCATATGTGTTAGAAGGTAGGATAGAAACAAATAGCAGTCTGTGAAATAAGGAGTGGGCCAGAATCTTGGACTGACAGACCCTAGGAACCAGACCCCACTGTGATTCTGCCTTCTCATGGTACAGGTGGTTGCTGAGAGTTGAGAGGATGGACTTTCTCCATAGGGCACATAGCCTTCCAGAGCAGGGACCAGAATTGAGCACACATCACTGGCTGCATACCCTTTGTTCTTTCTGATGGTGATCCTGAATATCCTTTTTAGCTTCTGTGTGCTAGGCCAGGATCTTGGTATGTTTGAATGTATGCATATGTGTGCACATGCCTATGTGTCTCCTCACCTAAATTATTCTTTTTCACTTTGTTGATTCAGCGATTGTCTCTGAATGCCTTTCAGACACTTCCTCTGTGACCATGAAACTCTGGGTATCTACATTGCTGATGGCCTGGTCTGGTGTCCTGAGCTGTGTGCAGGCTGAATTCTTCACCTCTATTGGTATGTGCCAACAGGACTATTGTCTGCCTGACACCTTGGCTCACATGCCATGGATGTCACTGGCTGCAGCCTGTTCTCATTCAGAGTGGGATGGCCTTAACTACTGTTTTTGACCAGTTCTGAGGAGAGTGGAACTTGAAGAATTGCGGTTTTTCCTACTAAGATCCCAATGATCTGGATGTTTGGGGAGCCAGCTGTCTGAATTGGGTCTTTCTCCTTGGGAAGTGCAGGTGGCACTTGGACTCTCTGGTCTTCTTGACCACCTCGCCCATGGACCAGAGAGTGGTTCTGAGCAGCAAATCCTTTGTGTCCTGAGGATCAAGCTTTCCTATCCTTCTGAACTTAAGTTCAGAGCTTTTTATCGTGTAATGAGCTCCCAGGATATCCATGCCCCAGTGTCATGACCAGCTGGGTAACAGTGGGAGAATGAGATTTAGGGCTGCTTTTTGAGTGGCGTCCAGTGCATTTATCTCAAATATCTCATTGGTGCCTCTGCCTCTTTATTCCTGAAGTTGAGAGATAGGATGCCTTGAGTGCCTAGGCCCTCTTTAACTTCAAGCCCCCATGATCCCCAGAGAGCTGACATGTTCTTATCCCAGGGGACTTGCATCTGTACTGGTGTTCTGTGTCCCAAGGAAGGAGGCTGAACATCCCTCATCCGAGTCTCACTGGTCCCTTTCTTCTCTCCCTTGCAGGGCACATGACTGACCTGATTTATGCAGAGAAAGAACTGGTGCAATCTCTGAAGGAGTACATCCTTGTGGAGGAAGCCAAGCTTTCCAAGATTAAGAGGTGTCCTAAGTCTAGTTGTCCCTTTTTCCCCTCTGCCCCTCAAGGAACAAGGAAGCCATCCAGGATACCTATAAGAGGAAGCCCTTGAGAGGGTGATGTGGGGCTGGCCTGGTTACTTCATGCCAGTCCTTGAGAGTAGCTAAGTACATGGGCTAAGAAGACATTGTTTATTTTCTTTCTATTTAAGACTTTTCCCTTATGTTGGGGGTCCCAGCTCTTATGTAGATTAAAGGACTAGAAATATCTGTGGGGAGTTACTGTATTCATTTTTCATTGCTTCTTGATGAAAAGCGCCCCAGAACGTGGCACCAGGGAATTCTCACCAGGGAAATTATCACAGGTCAAGACCTATGTGGGATGCATTAGCCTTCCTTTTCCTCTGGTTCCATAGCTGGGCGAACAAAATGGAAGCCTTGACTAGCAAGTCAGCTGCTGATGCTGAGGGCTACCTGGCCCACCCTGTGAATGCCTACAAACTGGTGAAGCGGCTAAACACAGACTGGCCTGCGCTGGAGGACCTTGTCCTGCAGGACTCAGCTGCAGGTGAGGGACGGTGAGCAGATGCTTGAGTGAGCCCATATGTTTGTGTGTTCATGCCTGGACTGTTGTGTCTGAGCCTGTCCTGGGTCTGGGTGTTGGTGGGCAAGTGCATTGTGTAAACAGGACCCTGCTGGTTTCATGGCTCTCTTCCTTCTCTGTGGGAACCTGGAAGTTGACTGTCCTTGGCGTTTAACATGTAATGATGGTCAATTCTTTTTTTAGTGTCTGTCTTTTCTTTTCTTTTTTTTTTTTGCTAATGACATTTTCCCAATTGTACTTTAGTGATATATGTTTATGGAAAAGTCAGAAAACACAAAAACAAGAGAATTATAATTCTTAATCCAATTTCCCAGTAGTAAGCACTATTAAAAGTATAGTTTTTTTACATAAGCATATACATTTTAAAAAATGGAACTATACACATATACCAGGGCATGCAAACTCAGTTGTTTTGAGGGACAAATGAATTAACAAGTGTCAGGTGGGCTGGATGATAGGACCAAGGCATGTTGGGGAGCATAGGTCTCATCTAAATTCATTCCTATTCACATCTTTTACAAACAAAGCATATCTGTTGGTAGATTTGTGACATAAGGAAAGACTGTTGCCCTTAATTTCCCAGCTTCTTTATATGCCATTTAATGTTCTTCTGCAATGTGATTTTAATGGCTGGAAGGTGATTACCTGTCAGATGGTGATAATCTGTCATACTGATAACACTGTCAAATGGGTCAAGTCATTGGATATGGGATTTTTTCTGAATTATCAGCACCTTTTTACACATCTCTTGGTGTATACTTCTGAATTTTTTTAGGGTAAATTCTTAGAAGTGATATTTACAGATCAGAGTGTGAACTTTTTAAAAGCTTCAAACTGCACTTGGTGCTTTTATTGTGATAATACTTTTTATGACTTTCCTGTCAAGAAGAAGAGATGGTAGGGTGGGCTTGGAGGTGGGCTTTTCTAACTTCTAGCCCTGGGCTTACCCCCTGGACTCACTGGCTTTTTTTTTTTTTTTTTTTAAGTGACAGGGTCTCACTGTATTGCCCAGGCTGAAGTGCAGTGGCTGTTTATTCACAGGTGCAGTTGTAGCATACTACAACCTCAAACTCCTGGCCTCACGTGATCCTCCTGCCTCAGCCTCCTGAGTAGCTGGGACTATAGGCACAGAGCCACTGTACCCAGCTCTTCATTGCCTCTTTTCCCTGAGCTGTGAATGCTGATTAACTTCAGACTAGCTGTCTCTCTGGCTGAGACATTTTAGCCCATGTGGCCAGACTGGGTTGGGCTTGGGGGCAGGGTGGCCTCTGGAAAGGGATTGGTGAGCTCAGCCAGGTTGGAGCTGTGCCCAGTGAGCTCACTGCCTCCAGAAACCACGGCTGCCTTTCCCAGACTCCCGCCTCTCTGCCTGGGCCTGCAGCTCAGAACGGGCTGTTCTGCCTGCGCGGAAGGAGACTAAGCCTACCCAGATGACCTCCCCTCTCCAATCTTGTTCTCCACACCCTATACTCCCACCATCATCTGGTTCCTTTGGAAAACCTTATAATTACCTGGAAGGAGATAGGACAGGCCCAGAGAATAGTTGGTTGTTTTCATCTCTGACTTTGAGTTCTTGCTGCTGAAATGAGTGGGGCATGCTAACAGTGTGGCTTTTCCTGGCAGCATGTTCCCCTACTCCCACCCCACCAGATCCTAAACTCTTTAGAGTTCCTTACCATGTAGGCATGAGAACATGAAAGGCAGGGTTACAGCTTATTGGTCCCTAGTCCTAGTTATGGCTGTAAATGGATGTTTAGGTCTGATGTCATAGGTGGCAGTGGATACAGCTACCCTTGGGAAGAGGTTGGGGAAGGAATGGACTTGTTGTTCCTCTCTGATTTCTCAGAAGCAGAATCGAAGGCCCTAAGTCAGCCTGGAAAGGCCTGGCTCCCACCTGGAGCCCTGAGATTGTAGGAGGTACACATCTTACTTTACAGCTAGGGCTTGGAGTCCCAGAAAAGCCTCCTTGGAGTACTTCTATGGTCAAAGACTCTCCCAGGCTTCAGGCTATGGTCTTGAGCACCATAACTGGGGAGCCCATGACCTGAACTCATTGCAGGTCTGAGTGGTGGGAGTACAGAAGAGAGCAGGCCCATTGTGGTCTCTTAGGGGACCAACTTGCTGGGCTGATGCAGCCCCACCTTGGTGCTTGGCCAGTCCAGGTGGTCCCTGAGCTGTCAACCTGGGGGGTGGGGGATGACCTCCAGGACTTTTCATCCTCACCTTTCTGGATGATAAGTGCCAGTGGTCAGTAATAAGTGGCCAGCTCAGCTGCATTCCCTTGGACTCCTCAACTTGAAATGTGGGCTGGAAGTCTGTGCTTACCTGACTAGCCCAATTATTCTGGATCAGTGTTTTCCATGGGATTCATTTTCTACTGAGTAGTTGACAGTTCCTCTCTGAGTCCTTTCCTGTGCTAGACTCAGTTATCCTCTCTATCCTCTGTTTCTTTTGTCTCCACCAGCTCTGACTGAATGCTTTGGAGCCAAGACTTCTAGACTCCTAAATATTAACCAATATGCGGGGCTGCTTCTACTTAGTTCCAAAGAGTAGTACAGGCAGTAGGTACAATGAGGAGTAAGAAAGGAAACGTTTCCATAGACTGGAGTCATTGGAGAGAACTTCCTGGTGGAAGGGGCAATAGCCTTTGAGGGAAGGGAGAGGGAAATTCCAGTAGCCAAACCCTCTTTTTGGCTGCCTCTCTGGTGCCAAGTGGAATTCTGCCCCTGGATCAAGGGTAATCTCCTGTTCTGACTCTCATTTGGAAGGTTTTATCGCCAACCTCTCTGTGCAGCGGCAGTTCTTCCCCACTGATGAGGATGAGATAGGAGCTGCCAAAGCCCTGATGAGACTTCAGGACACATACAGGCTGGATCCAGACACAATTTCCAGAGGAGAACTTCCAGGTAACTCACCACTCCAGGTGTTGCCTGTCCTGCATGTGTCTCTTCAATGGCGGGACAGGTTGGAGTCACCACCAACTTATGGCCTCTATCCTCAGGTGCACCTCTGGTGGTGATCCTCTCTTGGTTCACCAGTTGGTGCTGGTCTCCCACTCCCATGACAGGCGTCTCCCTCAGCCCCTGCCCTGCCACCTCCCTCCATGTATTAGCCAAGGCCCTCTCCTCTTGTGTCTCAGAGAAAGCCAAAGTTGCTGCTTAGGAACCCCCTTTGCCTCTGTCCCTAGAACACCACACAGATGTGCATTCAGACCTGCTTTTGTCTCCCACCATCCAATGTCTTTTCATCTAAGGATGATCTGGGCTTACTGTCCCTCTGTTCTGAGTCTTCTTAGTTACAGTCTCTGTTCCTATGCATTCTGTCTCCACCTCTCTGGGTTCTCCCCATGAGCTCACATATAGGCTCTATTCTTGCTCACCTAACACTTGCCTCCCTCAATATCTGAGACTCTTTTGAGTCTTTGCTGCTGATTCATCTCTTTTCCCCTCCTGGTTAGGCTACTGAATAGAGTAATCTATACTTTATCCACTTTCCTGGTTTCCATATGCTCCTGAACTCATTGTATCTGGCCTTTTCCCCCACTGTTCACTGATCTGTTCTTGCAAGGTCATCAGTGGCCACTTGACTGGTAAACGTAGTGGACAGGGTTCACACATTATGTTCTTTAACTTCACAGCAGCATTTGATGGATGGATTGCCCCATTCTTTGTGATGTTCTTTCCTCCTTTGAATTTTGGGATACTAATAACCTGCTTCTCTTTTAGCCTCTCTGGTCATTTTTTTCTCTCTCTCAACTGGCCCCTCTTCCACTGACTTCCCAGTGTTAGTGTTTATAAGAAGATGTTTTGAGGGCCACTAGAGACCAGTAAACACAGTGATTCCCTGTGTGAGGCCCATACAGACCCAGGTTAGTCCAGCTCCAGAGTCCCAGCTCCTCTCTTTAGACTCCATTAGAGAGAGGTCAGTTCAGGGCATCTGCAAGATGTGTTTACCCTGTAGCTTTCAGATTGGTTGCTTGGAGGAGGGAACCGCACCCTGGCGTTGACCTTTCACATTCAGGTAGCAGACTGAATGAGTGTCTTGAGTGGGGATATGGGGCAGAAGGGAATTATTCCCTAGGACTCCATCCTTACCTCATCTTCTCCCTGAGCACCTTCCCCAGGTGAGCCCAGCCATTTCCATTACCTGAGGTGGATGACATCCAAATATGTGTCTCATGCCAAGGCTTGTCTCTTGAGCTTCTAACCAGTGTAGGCAGATGCCTGTGGGACATCTTACTTCGATGTTCCATGGACTTCTTGAACTTCATGTGTCCTGAACTGAAATCCTCATCTCTTTATGAACACTTTACCTTCCCACTCACCCCTTTATCTCAGCAAAAAGGACCTCCATCCTCGGGCTGCCTAAGCCAGAATCCTAAGGCCCATGGATTCTACCTCTTTATCTCATGTCTTCTGTACTTACCCCCTCACTCCAGGCTCACACCCCTTTTTTCTCAATTTGATGATCAAAATACCATTTCACCTTGTCTCCTACTGCCAGCTCACTGCCTAAGGCCATCTTCCGTATGGTCTTAAGCACACATTTGTTCACATGAGTTCCTGATTACTGTGCTTAATTTCCAAGGCTAAACCCAACTCCTCCTGTGTGGTCTTTAGGGTCCTGCATAACCCCATTTTCTTGGCGTCCTTGCTCATTGTATGCAGCTTTCCCTATCACATAGCTGTTTTGTCTCACTCCCTCTGTAGGAATACCTTTACCCGTGTCAGCTAGGCTGCTCCATGTTTGATTGCCTGTCAGCAATCAGTTCAGCTGTCACTCTTCCAAGTGCTCTCCAGGGAGCAGACATTCGAGTTGGCTTCTGGGGAGGATGCTGAGTGCCGGGGAGCCATTCTTAGCATTCTTGGCATCTAGGAGACATGTTGATAATAGCTACTGGTCATTAACCTCCTGGGGAATCATAGGAGACATCTTCATATGTCATCTCATTGAATTCTTGGCACAAACTCTTTAAAATTGATGGTGTTATATTTATTTAGAGAGAAGGGGACTGAGACTTAGAGAGGTGTGGTAACTTGTCCATGGTCACACAGCTGGTGGGTGCCCTAGTGAGGCCAACACAGATCTAGCTTAGTCCAGCTCCAGAGCCCCAGCTCAGTCAGCTGTGCTACACTGGCCCACCAGTGCAGGTTCCTGGGCCTGCAGAGCCAGAGAAGACCTGTGGAGAGGGACAGGGGGCTCCAGGAGCCCCCTAATCCCTGGCCTACCTATGGACTCCATCTTGTGTTTACTCTCCCCAACTTCCTATTCCACGTTACTGGTTCCTGAGCCATCAGGGTAAGCAGACCCTGATCTTTGAAGCATTTAGCCTACTGTGTAGGGGTTTTATTCCAGGCAGAAAGAGGCTTCTCTGATTTCTTTTGTGTCAGTTTTGCCCAGGTTGCTGTTAATGAAGCAGTGGGGAGTCTTCCTTGCTTTCCAGGGAGAGTCACATCCCCTACTTCCCATCCATGGGATCTGCTGTCTCGTTATTCTCCGAGGAACCACACACATAGTCTTTCCCATCTTGAGCCCACCTGAAATCCTGCATCTCCCTATAGCTGCTTCTTCATATTGGCTTGAAACTATCTTCAAGGTCACTTTCCAGCACTCCCTCTACAGCAGATGACCTTTGGGTCACAAGACCCACTAAACTGATACTCAGCAAGGTCCCTGCCACTTAACAGCCAAAGCTGGCACTGCAGCCTTGGCTCTTGGCCTCCCTTGGTGTCTCTCACACTGCTCCCGCTCCCTCTGTTTCTCCTATCTTTAGTTATTTCTCAGAGTTATTCGGTGTTCTTTCTGGGTAGATGCTCCCTGGAGCTCTGGCCTCAGCTGTCTTCTCCATTCTTTCCGCAGAGTTTCCGCAAGTGATTTTCCTCACCCATGACTTGGTTGGCACTTGAATTTATGTTTTATATATTCTACTAATTTTTCCATCCTTCAGACTCATATGGCAAGCTGCCCACCAGACATCTTCTTCTCTGTGGTCCACAGGACCTTCCCACTGTCCTCAGCAATGCTTCCTGGTGGGTTTCTGGGGCTCCCCCTTAAAAAGGTCCCTTCCTACTTGGGAGACAGGGAGTCTGAGGCTAGGAGGTTGGCTGCGAACCTCAGTCTGGGGCAGAGCCATCTGTCTGTGCTCACTGTGTCAGTGGCCCTTTAGGGTGTGCGGTCTAAATGTCTGATGGAGTTCTGCTTGGTAATGACCCCCATTTAGTGGCCCAGGTTTTCCTTGAAGCAGGAATCTCCTTCCCTAACCCAGAGGCTCTTTGGAGCCTGACTATTTACCTCTCCTGCTGTAGGAACCAAGTACCAGGCCATGCTGAGTGTAGATGACTGCTTTGGGATGGGCCGCTCAGCTTATAATGAAGGGGACTATTATCATACGGTGATGTGGATGGAGCAGGTGCTAAAGCAGCTGGATGCTGGGGAGGAGGCCACCACAACCAAGTCCCAGGTGCTGGACTACCTCAGCTATGCTGTCTTCCAGTTGGGTGACCTGCACCGTGCCCTGGAACTCACCCGTCGCCTTGTCTCCCTTGGTAAGGAGATTCTAAGGTAAGGTAAGATGGGAATGGAGAGTGGCAGAGGGACTGCACTGTGCTGGCCACTACCTGACCCCTCTCCTGGGACTGAGTCAGTTTACCCTGTCACTTGGCCAGTGACTAATGCCTTAGTGACTTTAGGACCAGTCCAGCGTCTTCCTGGCTCCTTACCCACCTCAGTCCTGGCCTTAGTGTTGCCCAGTCACTGACAGATACAGTCAGGCCTGTGGCACTTGTGTTCCTTTTTGATAAGGACTCCGTGTCATGCAGGACTATGCAGGGTGGAACCTTTACTGCATCAGGAGCAGCTCAGAAGTCAAGTTGTACTTCAAGATTGCTACGTGCCAAACAGTGGCAGTGCTATTAGAGGCCTGAGGTCTAATATAGGACTTATATGGCATTGATACTTTGTGTGTCTTGTGCTGTTGAACTGAAGAAGGCCAAAAGCGCAGTGCCTTTAAAACTCATCTGCCTCTTTTTTTTTTTTTTTTTGAGGGGGAGTCTCACTCTGTCATCTAGGCTTGAGTGGCATCTTGGCTCGCTGGAACCTCCGCCTCCTGGGTTCACAAGATTCTCCTGCCTCAGCCTCCCGAGTAGCTGAGATTACAGAGGCACATGCCACTATGCCTGGCTAATTTTTGTTGTATTTTTTTTTTTAGTAGAGATGGAGTTTCACCATGTTGGTCAGGCTGGTCTCGAACTTCTGACCTCAAGTTGTCGACCTGCCTTGGCTCCCCAAAGTTCTGGGATTACAGGTGTGAGCCATTGCACCCGGTCTCTGTTGGTTTTTCAGCTATGACAAGCATACTCTGGTTAGATGCTGTGGAAGGTAGAATGAACCATGCAAGTGAGCTGCTTGGAGAGAAACCGCTTACAGAATAATTTCTCTAAATGACCTAACAGATGTTTGTGGTTTCCTTTTCTTCCTTTTTCCTTGCTTTTTCTAGACCCAAGCCATGAACGAGCTGGAGGGAATCTGCGGTACTTTGAGCAGTTATTGGAGGAAGAAAGAGAAAAAATGGTATCAAATCAGACAGAAGCTGAGCTAGCAACCCCAGAAGGCATCTATGAGAGGCCTGTGGACTACCTGCCTGAGAGGGATGTTTACGAGAGCCTCTGTCGTGGGGAGGGTGTCAAACTGGTGAGATGTGTGTGTGGGGGTGTTCAGGGTGCCAAAGCTGTGTACCTGGACTCTGGCTCTGGGCACACAGGTTTAGGGAAAGTATTCTTCATTTTGTAGGTACTTTTCTTAGTATCACCCCCAGTTTTTCACAGCATATCCTGAGGCTGACGTGGGTATTCTCTGAGGTGTAGGAAAGGAGATTATCTCCTCTCATGCCCAGGTAGAGCGTTGCTCCTGCAAGTTACCACTGAGCTTGCCTCCTTACCCCAACATGTCCCACCTTTGCTTGACTCACTGTTGTGAAGAAAATGATGAGTGGGTGTACCTCAGGCCCAAGGGTAGTCATAAGTGGAGAGTAAGTCTCTGTGGTAAAGATGCCAGCATGTACTTGAACTTGGTATTGAGCCTTCGAGAGCCCTGGGATCCTAGTGCTTCCTGAGGAGGCCCAGGTGTGACAGGCTCTTGGCCTTTTCCATGTCCTGTCTGCATGGCATTCACTGGCTCCACCACCAAAAAAGGTTTCTCCCCTGTCCCAGCCCTTCAGACCTACTCAAGTCTTCATGAAAAGGGGCAGGAATTACTCTCTGCCATGGGACTTGTGGATGTGAGGTGACCTTGGGAGAGAAGAAAAATTGTGTGATTTGTGGGGTATCATTTCATGCCATCAAGCTGAAGGGGCTTTTGTTTTCTCTTTCCTTTTTTCTTTCTTCCTTCCCTTCTTTTTCCTGTTTTCTCTCTTCTTTCATTTCTTTCTTTTTCTCACCCTGTTGCCCAGGCTGGAGTGCAGTGGTATAATCATAGCTCACTGCAGCTTTGACATCCCAGGCTCCAGCAATCCTCCTGCCTTAGCCTCCTGAGTAGCTAGGCGTACAGGTGTGCGCCATCATGCCTGGCTAATTTTCTGTAGGGACGGGGGTCTATGTCGTCTAGGCTGTTCCCAAACTCAAGGTCGCAAGCTATCCTTTCGCCTCCCAGAGTTCTGGGATTACAGGCATGAGCCACCGTGCATGCCTACCTGCTGGGACTTTTGTTTTCTTCTGTGGTGGGGTGGGATGGAGCAGTTGCTGGCCATGAGGTGAGACCAGTGTCTGCAGACAGCCAGACTTGAACTGAGGATTAGGACTCACTCAACTCAGGGCCTGTTACTCTGTGCTCTCCAGACACCCCGGAGGCAGAAGAGGCTTTTCTGTAGGTACCACCATGGCAACAGGGCTCCACAGCTGCTCATCGCCCCCTTCAAAGAGGAGGACGAGTGGGACAGCCCGCACATCGTGAGGTACTATGATGTCATGTCTGATGAGGAAATCGAGAGGATCAAGGAGATCGCAAAACCTAAAGTAGGTGTCACTATAGGTCCTTCTTGGGGCACTGAAGGGGGCAGGTCATTTCTCTTATTCCTAGCACTATGGATGGTTTGTTTGCTCACCTAGGCACCCTTTATCAATATCTAGCATGGGCTATCGTGGGGATACAGAGATGATTCAGACTCAGCCTGACCTTGTGAGTTCATGGTCCAGTGGTGAAGAAGAAGAGGGTAGCCAATGTGGACAGCCAAGTGCTATAATAGACAGTCATGCTCAGAACAGGGCAGGTCCACACTGGTGTGTCAGTTCACCTGGTTGGGAGACTGGTGTGTTGGTGAGTTTTTAGGAAATATTCCATAGGGTGCTATGAAGCTGGGTCCTGTGGAGCTCCTGATTAGGACTGTAAATGAGGCGAATGACTTGGAGGAGAATGTACATCTTTATGATATTGATTCTCTCATCCAAGAGCATGACATGTCTCCATTTGTTCATATCTTTTAAAGTTTTCTTCATATAAGCCTTGCATGTTTCTTAAGTTTATTCCTAGGTAGTTTCTTTGTTACTATTTACTTTATTTCTTCATCATTATTTTTTAACTGGTTACATTATTATATTAGTTTATTATATGCCAAACTGTTGATTTTAGAGATACATTTCATAATAAGAGCTAATATTTACTGAGTTCTTAACTGTGACAGGAACTTCTGAGTGCTTAACATGTATATTAACTGTTATGCCACAGTTATGAACAGCTGCTTATAATGATGTCACTGTCTCTGTTTTACCTATAAAGAAACAGACTCATACAGGTTGTGGCTTGTGGTTGAATTTACTTATTCCTTTTTTGGTTTTTAGCTGATTGTCTTGGGTTGCCTGGATAGTATTAACTCCTGGAAATAAGGAATGTTTTGCTTTCTCCTAATACTTTTTCCTTTGTTTTTATAGTCTTATTGAATTGCCCAGAACTTGTAGACATTAATTATATACAGTAGGCATCCTTGTCTCATTCCTGAATTTCCTGGAAATTGCTATGGTATTTTACTGCTAAGTATGCAGTTGGCTGTTGGTTTTGTATATATGTCATGTTTTAAAATTATTATTCTGCTTCTAGTTCGTAAAATATTTGTTCCCATTTGACATCTTTTCAGAGAGACATACTTGCTGCCATATCTATCCCATCACTGATGATTGGGAGGGAGGATTTAGTTGGATTCTCTATTGCTCTGCTCCTAATAGAATTGTAGTGGCCAGGAGGCTGGATGCTCATGGAGAGACCTGAAATAGGTTCCTATCCTGGCCCCTGGATTTCATCTTGGAACAACCTTGGCTTGAGGTACTAGGACATCTAGGGCTTAGAGTCAGTGGTTGGCATCATTGATGTGGCTGAGGGAAGGGGTTAGCCAGATATATGGAGAATGGGGACTAGGACTCCCCTTTCTACTCCCTGGGTCAGCTCCAGAGTCCTCCAGAAAAGAAAACTACTTTCCTGGTTGTGCCAGGGTTTCCTGAGAGATTGCTTACCTGTTCTTCAGTTTCAGACCTGAGAACATTTCTGTGTGCATGTGTGTGCATATGTGCACATGTGTGTGGCTGGGCAAAGGGTAATGTTAGGAAAACTTATATTTGAATAGAAACCATGTGAAGAGCCAAACAAGGTTGGCAGACATATTTGGCTCTTCTCATGGCTTCTATTCAAAGATAAGCTGACCTCTGCTTTCCGGAGACTGTGAGGGACAGATGCTAGTCTGGCTTTGAAGTAGAGCCAATGAGCTTAACTTGGCCTGAGGAGAATGCCTGGCAGCTGTCTGTGGGGCCTCTGGCCTGCTTTCAAAATAGCCCTGTATTTCCCCAGGGGCTCAGATCCTCTTTGTGGGTGTCAGGCCAATGCTGAGACACAGATGTTTGGATGGGGTCTGGTTGTGGCTGCAGTTTTCAGAGAGGGACTTGCATGAGTTGGAGCTCAGGAAGGGCCTTGAGTAGGAGCTTGGGAGCTATCTGTCCTGCTTGCGCTGGTCATCTTACTAGATCATGCTGCAGCAGCACAGTGTCTAGGTTGGTCTATCTCACCCCCTTACTAGCCTTCTGGTCCATCTACTCCTCTCTATCCCTTCTGCCACCCCCTGGCCCAGGCTACCATCATCTCTTACCCTGACCTCTGCCATGGCCTCCTAGCCTCCCAGTCCCCACTCTGGCCCCGCTTTAGTCAACTCTCCATGAGGTATTCACAGTGATCCATTTTGCATTCAAATTTTGAGTGTCCCTCCCTCCCCTGCATAAAGCCTTCACCATTTCTTCTTGGCCACAAGGTTGCATCTAGTCCCTAGCCCCTGCTTGTCTCTTCAGCCTGTTTTGTCTTACTACTTCCTGGAACCTTTCATCCACACTTACTGCCACACCCATTTTCATCCCCAGGCCTCTGCATTGCTGCTCCTTCCCTGTTCCTGCAATGTACCTCTGCTTGGATAATTCATGTTAACCCTTCAGGCCTCAGCTAGGTGGTCTCCTCCCCTAGGAAGCTTTTCTTGACACTATAGTCTGAGCTTCCACAGGACATTAAGTTCACCCATGCTGTGCTGCAGTTACCTGGCTGGTATTTCTGCTTTCCCAACTTGACTGAGTTGTAAGAGCGCAGGGGCCATGTCTCAGTTACCCAGTACTGTGCTAGGCACATAGTAGGCTCTTATCAATATTTATTGAAATCAAGAGGAAGTGTGTTGGGGTGGGAGTACCTGGGCCTGTGGCCCCACCCCTGTGAGGTCATTAGGACAGTCTACAGCCGAAGCACGTGGGCCTTTGCCATGTTGGCCGGCTCTGGGCAGGGAATCCTTCTTGGAGTTTTACTAAGCCTGTCTGTGGAGGCTGCGGGAGATGAAGTAGGTGAGGGGAGTGTGTGTATAGTGTGTAAATGTGTGAGTAGGTGGCTTCCAGGCAGTGGTTCACTTATTTTAACTTATAGAATCTTTTCCTGGTTTTATCATCTGACTTGTAAGGATCCCAAGGGAGTGAAAACTGTGCCATCTGTCTTTACTTGTTGAGGCTGTGGGAGCCCAGTGTGAGGTAGTGCAGCAGGAGAGTACTTCTTGGCAGATGAGGGCACTGAGGTTCAGAAAGATAGTGGAATTTGACCAAGTTGAGACAAGTACACAAGGCGGAGGCTCAGGGATAGTGGCACAGTCTGAATATGGTAGGAGTAGCTAAGCTCAGGCTGTGCTCAGGCAGGGGTGGTTCGTGGGCCTGGCAACGAAAGGGGCTAGCGAGGCAGATGCATGGATGGACAAAGCAGGCATAATTCTGCAGTCAACGCAGATCTGGAGAGGAAAAGGGATGAGCAGTGTGATGGAGCAGGGCAGTAGCCAGGATCTGACTGCAGATTGGGAATGTGGAGGCCTCAGACTCTTGCCCTCACCTGTCCTGGAGGATCTTGGGGCCTTGGCTAGAGCCATTGCCTGCAAAGCTTCCTCCACTAGCGTGGCAGCAAATCTGGTCCCAGTTCTCTCTGGGAAAATATTCAAGGCAACAACAAAAAAATCAAATCAAATCTTCCCTCTCTTCCTGCCTTCTAGCTTGCACGAGCCACTGTTCGTGATCCCAAGACAGGAGTCCTCACTGTTGCCAGTTACCGGGTTTCCAAAAGGTAAGCAAAGTTTCCAAAAAGTAAGCAAAGAATGGGGGTGGGTAGTTGCTCAAGCCCCAACTTCAGGACTTCTCAGTGCTTCCCCTGGGGATGGGTGGCTTGCCTTTTTCTGCCTGTTGGCACCTCCTCACCCCCTTGCAGGAGGCACCCTGTACTGCCTGTTTGTGCTGGCCCTGGCTCTGGGCACAGAGTGCAGGACCTCATGTAAGCCTGCCCTTCCATTTTCTTTTCTCTGCTCTTTTGGCCAAGCTCCTGGCTAGAGGAAGATGATGACCCTGTTGTGGCCCGAGTAAATCGTCGGATGCAGCACATCACAGGGTTAACAGTAAAGACTGCAGAATTGTTACAGGTACAGTTAGTCCCTGGGAAGTGGTGGTATTTCTGGCTAGATGGTCTCACAAGGTGTCTAGAACTGGACTAAAAGAGGCCCAGCTGTATTACTACTACCTGATGCTGTGAATATGGAATGATCTCATTTTAGGAAACCAGAATTAATCATGCCTGCTGGCTTTCAACAATTAGTATTTAACAAATATCAGTTGAGCATCTGCTGTGTGTCCAAGTGTGCTGGAAGCTAGGGTTCAGTGGTGGTTATGGCAGGCTCATTTATGTCTTCTTGACAGCAGAAGCTCAAATGCAGAATGGTCTCAAGGACATCTCTAAGAGAGCTAAAAATGCCTTCAGAGATCATGGTTCTGTGTCATAATCAAATACATTTGAAGGTCAAAGTGTTTGTGTGTTTTCTCCTGCTGAACCATAGCTGAAGTCACTCCAAAAGCAGCAGCAGGGGAGTTCCCGTGAGGGACTGCCCAAGATGGGGTTGGTTAAGAATCCCAAGAAAGAGGCCCTAAATCCCTGGGTCTTCAGTCCACAGCATTTATTAGGGAACTTGCAGAGTGGGCTACAGCAGTCCTCAAAATGGGCAGCAAGAGACAAGGGTTGTTTTACCTATGTATTTCCACAGTGAGGGGGTCAGAGTATGGAGCTTTTATGAGGGTTTAGGGAATTTGGCTCAGGGCTGGGGCTAGTTTCTTTCAGTATTTTGGGCAACACCCTAAACACCTTCATCAGTGCCTGGGAATGTTTAAGACTCCAGCTTGGGTTCCAGCCTGCAGGGAAAAACCTGCAGCTGGCTGGGTCAGAGAGCTGTCAAGGCACTCTGATTTTTAGTCAGGACCAAGAAAGAAAGGCAGGGGTAGGTCTGGGGGACCTTACCCTGTGATATGTAGGTAGAAGTGAGAGGCCTGGGCTGGTTAAGCTGGTACAGGTGGAGTGTTCTTGTCCAAGTACTCCCACTGGGACCCTGGATTCCTGCTTTTATTCAAAGATGATTATGAAGAAACATGGCAGCACCCTGCTGAAAGGTTTTGGGTAAAGCTCCTTAAAAAAGTATCCTCTTGGGTATTGAGTTGAAATCAGCATTGGCTGTGTTCCACTTATGAATGTTGGGACTTCAGTGTTCTGTTGTAAAATTGATGACCTGAGACACTGTCAGAGAAGTTTCACTGGCATTTCTAGAGGCCCCTGGGTTTCGCTGGCCAAAGTTTCTGTATACTTAAAAGATAGCAGCCTTTACCTTTAGGATTGGCATTAGGGTCTGATCTACCATAGATCTCATGAGAATATTTTCTGAAGATCATTTGGAAAAGATTTTCTAAACTTTTGCCTGGACATACCCAAGCAAATCAGCCTTTTTGTTGTTGTTTCTGTGTAGCTGCATCAGCAGTTGGAAAAAATCAATTTTTAAGGTCATCTTTATGGATTTGTGTGAAGTCTACCAGAGTTTTAAAAAACATACTGATTATCTTGCAAATTGCATTGTGAAAATTTAATATTTTTTTCAGTTCAGCTCAACTTAGTGTTTTGTAATTTTTAAATAAGTTCTGCAGATAAGCACATCTATGGAGGACTTCTGCCACATCTCTCACTTGCCACATATGTATATGAGCACCACCATTTCAAGAGGGATAGGAGCTCCTGATGCACTTGAAGAGTCCCTGTTGGCATTGTCTTGATTCATATCTTCTTGGAGCAGGTTTTGTTTGTTTGTTTGTTTGTTTTTAAAAAAAAACAAACAAAAAAAAACATCTGCCACTGCTTTCTCTGTGTCAGAGCCGGTCTTCAGGACTTTCATGGCTCTGATCAAAGACAACAGTCTGCTTGACTCATTTCATACCCTGGACCAAGAGCTGAGTAGACAAGGACCTGTGACTCTGTTGTTTCCTGGCTAGCTGTGCAGCTACACTCACTCTATCACTGTCTTACACTCACCTGTGGAAGATAGCAGTTTCTTAGCTATGGACTGACTTCTCTGCTACAATTCTGACTTTATCTTATCTGGCCTCTCATTGTGTTGTAGCTCAATTGACTGGGGCTGGAATGCCAGACCTCTTGGTAGAGTGGGTCTTAATGATTAAGATTCTTCTGGAAGATTCAGAACACAGCTGCCAAGTGGCTGACATGCCATTTTTGTTTGCATTCTTCTCCTAGGAACTGTCTTGTTATTTCCTTTGCTAGTCAGTGGTGTTGATCCTTCATGGTCTGGGGAACAGGAACCTGGATTTCAGCATCTATTCCTAAGTGCTTACTCCACATGAAATGCTTATGGTATGATAAATGCCTTGGCACCAGTAACAGCCCTCACACCAGGTCCTTTTGGGAATGCTGCAGGCCTCCGGAAAGGAGCTGGTTCTTCTATCTGTTGACATTCTTTCAGCTCTAGCTGACATGTTTTCTGTAGATCATTTGAAGGAAAAAGGTAATTGAGAATTTCTAGTGAATTGGATGAGGGTTTATCTGATAGAAAGGAAGAGATGCTGTACCTCTAGGATTCTCTAAGATGGAAGACTTCAGCTGCATGATGTCTCAGCCTCACCAGAAAAGTGATTTCTGACCTTTTTAACATTGCCTTTACTCTGGCCTCAGCATCATAAATACCCATGTCTTTCAAATAACTGACTTCACTCTTAGAATAGTAAGTCTAAAGATTTAAATGAATACCTCCTCACATGAATCAGTCTTGATGTATGGTTGCTTATTATTAAAGGTGTGAGCCTGGTGACTTGAGTTTGCCTGGATAGGGAATCTTACCGCTGCAAATCTAGATGGTCCCATGCATTTTGTACTTATTTGGGAACGGTATTAACGAGTATAGGTACAGTGGCTTCAGAACCATGATCAAATATAATCCTCCAAACCTAAAAGATGCAACTTTTTTCACTGCCTGGGATCTGAAAGTTTAAGCAATCCATTTAACAAGGGGAAACATTGGAAAATGCAGTCATACTCTGCAGTGCCAGCAACAAGCAGTAATTGAATTTTCCTGAATGCACCAAGACAGCAGTCACAGTCATGTTGAACATTTTCTTCAAGGCCAGGTGTGCTGGCTTACATCTATAACTCAGTACTTTGGAAGGCCAAGGGAGGAGGATTGCTCAAAGCCAGGAGTTTGAGACCAGTCTGGGCAACATAGTGAGACTCCGTTTGTACCCCAATGGCCCCCCAAAAAAAGAGAGAAAAAAATTTTCTTCAAGTTCTTGACTACAGAAAAAGTTATGCTTTCTCAGCTGCTCTGGCACTTCCCTCCTTAGATGCATCTCCCGCTTTAGGGCCACCTGCTGAACCAGGCTTCCTTGCGCTGTTGACAGGATTTTCAGGTATTTTTGGTGCAGGAATCTTGAAGGCTGAAGCAGTGGATGACAGCATGTTTTTATCCATGCTTTGTATCAAAATTTTTATTTTTGTAGACACTGAAAATGATACTGCCAAAATTTTGTGCTCCAGCAAGATAATTTCCTCTCTTATAAAGTCCATGGTCTCTTTCTTTCCTGCATTTCTTTTTTTGTGTGTATGTGAAGCAGGGTCGTACTCTGTTGCCCAGGCTGGAGTGCAGTGGTACAGCCATAGCTCAATGCAACCTTGAACTCCTGGGCTCAACCGATCCTCCTGTCTTAGCTTCCTGAGTAGCTGGGACTACAGGTGCATGCCACTGTGCCCAGATAATTTTTTCATTAGTAGAGTCTTGCTATGTTGCCCAGGCTGGTCTCAAACGTCTGGGCTCAAGCAGTCCTCCCACTTCAGCCTCCCAAAGTACTAGGATTACAGGCGTGAGCCACCAAACCTAGCTTCTGTTCCACATTTCTGTAGGTCTCTGTTATTGCTAGTTTTGTAGCATTTCTCACGTGACTGTTGGGATTGCAGAAAAGGATATACAAAAAATACCAACTTTCTGAGAATTTATGGTCTAGCCCCAGAGGTTTTAAAGTTTTCGTGAGACACACTAGCCAACTGTTCCCAAATGGACATTGGTGGTGCTGCTTGATCCATCAGCTTCCGTATTAGATTCTGTGCTTCATCTTTAATCTTGTCTTTCATTCTGTCTCTTGAAGCTCAGACAATAATTGTGATTTAGGACTTCCCGTTGTTCTGATAAGCTGTCCGCAAAGGCATTTACAATTTGTAATCCAATTAATGTCACCTGGTAGTTGCTCAGATGCTATTTCAGGTCAGGGTCACGCTGGGGGTGCTGATGTAGTACAGTAATTCTTGACCGCCCAGCAGCTGGCCACCCGTGTTGGGCTGTTTCGCTTGGGTGCAGAAGTACTCCATGCAGTAGACCACTGTGAGAGTCTGCCCCACTCAGTCTGACCAGGAATAGCAGAGGTGGCAGGAACAGTGTCAGTTGCTGAGTACCTCCAAAACTAGTGTTTTTAAAAAAATCCTTGTCTTAAATTTGTTACTGACTTTCCTCTGGATTACTTTCTTAATATATCCCAAACAAACCAGGCCCAGGCCAGGGCCTGCCTCAAGAAGTGCTCCCTTTGCTGCAGTCTGAGCATCCATGAAGTGGCTGGAGCTTCTCCACAGTGATTATATACAGTTCATCCATCTTGTTTTGTTTGGGAAGCCACATTTGTGCTGTAGCCTTACTCTTAGAACTGTAGACTTGTTTGCGATGTTTGCTGTGCTTGTGCTGGCCAGGCATGGTTGTCTTCCACCTTAGAGAAGCTGCTCTTGGTAGTTCTGGTTGTTTTTAGGCCTGGGAAGTTGGTATCCCTGGAGTGATGGGCTGCTACAGAGCTGTTCATGCTGCTTACAGGGTCTAATGCTGTTATTTCCTACTAGGTTGCAAATTATGGAGTGGGAGGACAATATGAGCCACACTTCGACTTCTCTAGGGTAAGGCCTAAATCAAGGGTGCTTTCAAAGGGCCCTGCTCTAGCTGATTTGAGAAGCATGGAGCTTCTAGGAGCATTTCAGCCTCCACATCGGTACCTCCACCCCTTGTCCTCCCTTCACCTCTGCATCACCAGGGGAAACTCTGTTACTGGTGAATCCCAAGTCTGGAACCAAGGGTCCTGCAGAACTCAGTGGAGCCTGGCTGTCTCCCCTATAGATGTGTGGATAGTTTGTCCCCTGCCCTAACCCTGTCACCCTTTGCCCTGATTCTAAAGCAAAGAGCCTCACTAGGTCTTTGTGAAAACCGTTTTTGCCCCTTTTCCTCTTCCCTGCCAACCCCATGCCCTAGCCAGAGTTTCCTTTGCAGCCTTGGCAAATGTTCCTGGCTGATTTATGGAACATACACACTTATTACCTTCCCCTGACCCTTTTGGCACTAGTCTTGTGGTTGGTGGGTGAAGCCTGTTGTAAACTTGGGTGAAAGTTGTTGTCTGTTGCAGCGACCTTTTGACAGCGGCCTCAAAACAGAGGGGAATAGGTTAGCGACGTTTCTTAACTACGTAAGTATTGGTTCCAGGCCCACCTGTTTATTCTCACTTAATTTTATAGAATGATGAGCGAGGTGCTTTCAAGCATTTAGGGACGGGGAATCGTGTGGCCACTTTCTTAAACTACGTGAGTATGATGTATGCTGATGGGCCCTAAGGGACCCTGGGTCCAGAGGGCTGCCTTATATCCCACCCCATCAAGGCTGATATCATCTGCTATTAAGTAATGGCCAGGTCCTTCTGGCTATTGGCACCCTTCTTGGCTGGAATAGGGAGAGTTGGCCTCTGTTTCTATTCATTTTCCCTACTGCCCTTACCAGGACATTCCTGGCTCCTATTTTGTTTCCCCAATGTTTAAAATTGTGATAAAATAAACATAACATAAAGCTTACCATCTTAACCATTTTTAAATGTATGGTTCAGTGGTATTAGATACATTCATAGTGTGCGAGCATCACCACCCTTCATTTCCATCTATTTCGTTTTCTAAACTGAAATTCTACCCATTAAGCAATAATTCCAGATTCTCCTCCGCCAGCTCCTGGCAGCCACCATTCTGCTTTCTGTCTCTATGATTTTGATTGCTTAAATAAGTGGAATCAAAGTATTTTTTTTTTTTTGAGACGGAGTTTCACTCATGTTACCCAGGATGGAGTGCAATGGCGCGATCTCGGCTCACCACAACCTCCGCCTCCTGGGTTCAGGCAATTCTCCTGCCTCAGCCTCCTGAGTAGCTGGGATTACAGGCACGCACCACCATGCCCAGCTAATTTTTTGTATTTTTAGTAGAGACGGGGTTTCCACCATGTTGACCAGGATGGCCTCGATCTCTTGACCTCGTGATACCCCCGCCTTGGCCTCCCAAAGTGCTGGGATTACAGGCTTGAGCCACCGTGCCCGGCCAGAATCAAAGTATTAATACTTGTATTTTTGTGTGGCTGGTGCATAATGTCCTAAAGGTTTATACATGCTGTAGCATATTCTGTCGTCTTTTTTTTTTGAAATGGAGTCGTCTTCTGTCACCCTGGCTGGAGTGCAGTGGTATGATCTCAGCTCACTGCAACCTTGGCTTCTCAGGTTCAAGTGATTCTGTTACCTCAGCCTCCCAGGCAGCTGGGATTACAGGCACTAGCCACCACGCCTGGCTAATTTTTATATTTTTAGTAGAGATATAGTTTCACCATGTTGGCCAGGCTGGTCTCAAACTCCTGACCTCAGGTGATCCACCTGCCTCAGACTCCCAAAGTGCTGGGATTACAGGCGTGAGCCACTGCTCTGGGCCATTCTGGCTCATTTTTTGATGGGCTCAGTGCTAGTTTGGGCTTTTGGGTTGGGTGCCTCGAAGGGTTCCCTCCTTGGCAGCAGAGTGAAGGGATAGCCTTAGCTCTCCCTAGATGAGAGGCGCCTTTGTTTTCTCTAAGGCTTAGTGGCCTAATTCCTACCTCTTGACTCTGTTCCATCCATTGGTTGTAAGGTTTACCTTTCACATGAGAGCCAGCTCTAAAGAGGCATAGAGGTAGTAAAGTAAGAGAGACAGAAGCCTGTGTCCATTTTTTTCTTTTATGTTTTTATTGTGTGGTTATTACATGCTGGGGATTGTGCTGTGTACATGCTGGTAGGCAGGACGTATGTGGTCTCTCTTGTGTTGCTTGAGGTCCAACATGAGAGACTTATTTTAAATATCAGAGGAATTCTTCATCTTTTTTTTTTTTTTTTTTTTTTTTTTTGAGACAGTTTCCCTCTTATTGCCCAGGCTGGGGTGCAGTGGTGTGATCTCAGCTTACTGCATCCTCAGCCTCCCAGGTTCAAGCATTTCTCCTGCCTTAGCCTCCCATATAACTGGGATTACAGGGGTGCACCACCATGCCTAGCTAATTTTTGTATTTTTAGTAGAGATGAGGTTTCACCACATTGGCCAAACTGGTCTTGAACTCCTGACCTCAAGTGATCCATCTGCCTTCACCTCCCAAAGTGCTGGGATTACAGGCATGAGCCACCTTCCTCAGCCTAAACATCAGGGAGATTATTATGTAGTTATGGAGATAGGTGCTGTGAACCCCAGGCTTCAGGTTCAGTGGAGGCCTCCCTTGGGAAGTAACACATCAGTTGAGACTTAAAAGTTGAATGGAAATTAGCTGCTAGAATATGGTTTCTGGCAGAAGAGAGAGTGTATGTAGTCCTGTAAGAGAAAAGGAGCTTGGGATGCTGGAAATATAGAAAAAGGCTGGCGTGTCTGGAGAGAGAGAGGCTAGTTAGACTGACAGGGCCTTGGGGTTCTAGAAAAAAATCTGGGTTTGATCCCCAGGGCTGTGAGAAGCCATCAGAGCTTTTTGTCTTACTCATTTACCATATGTCTGTCAAATGCCCTTCAGTGAGTCTGGTATGTATCCTGTGGAAATATTTTTTAGCTCCAATTTTTATTGCATTAGGGACAAAAAACTTAAGAGAGCCAGATGGGAAAGAAGTAGTGCTTTGGGCATGAGTCAACGCACACTCTATGGGCATGAGTGCAGCTTTGCTAGTGTGGAACTTGTGTTCAATGTAGCTTAAGACCTTACCATGGGAGAAAGCAGGGCCTCTAGAGACATAGTGCCCCACCTTCCCACTCAGGTGGCCCTGGGGAGGGTTGCTACTCTGAGAAGATGAAGGTCTGACTGGAGCAGCAAACTACTAGATCCAAAGAAAAAGCTGCAGTAGGGGCCGAACATGGTGTTGGAAACAGTAGCAAACTCCTGGTCAGGGCACTTTGCTGAGTACAGTGGCTTAGGCAAGGCCAAGGCTAGATGGGGATTCAAGGGATAGGGGTCAGAACAGGCATTTTCTGAGTGCAGACTCAGATTATTTTCATCCAAGGACAGCCTGGATGTGAATCTCCTGTGGGCCTCAACTCTTGAGCACTCATGACATGGAGACTGTTCTAATGAATCTCACTGATTAGCCACAGGAAGAGCCTTTCTTAGCTGAAGGGCTGGCCATAGAGCAGACTCTGAGCAGTGTCACTCATGCTCAGAGGAGGGTGATCTTTATACCTCATCGTGTCCTTTGTGGCTTAGTTGCTCTGAGAGCCTTGAGTAGGAGGGCCAAGCTCTATATCTTGTATTTCCAGATGAGTGATGTAGAAGCTGGTGGTGCCACCGTCTTCCCTGATCTGGGGGCTGCAATTTGGCCTAAGAAGGTAAGTTCTGATTCTTGTGGATCAGAGGTAGAAGCAAGGCTCAGACTTTACTTTGTCCGTGTCCCCCAGAACCATTACCTGGCCTGCCTGATGGCTACTGTGATGTGCCTTAGCCCACCTGGACTCCTACCTTGTAGCCCCAGCTTCTTCCTGGGGAGAAGGGACAGGGAGGGAAGCCCTTTCAGGGGCAGGTGAGTTCCCAGACTTCTACCCCAGAAAGGTATAAGGTTGGAGAAACCACCAGTTCTATGTCTATTGCTGGAGTCCCAGAACCCTGTCCCCCATCCATGGGAAAATGAGGGTGTTTCTGCTTCGGGTGGGGCTTTTGTGATGCTTGCAGTCAGGTCCGTGAGCACAGTCTCTAAGGATGTGTTCTGATAGGCCATCTGTTTCTCAGGGTACAGCTGTATTCTGGTACAACCTCTTGCGGAGCGGGGAAGGTGACTACCGAACAAGACATGCTGCCTGCCCTGTGCTTGTGGGCTGCAAGTGGGGTGAGTGTCTTAAGGGGTGGTGTTGGTGTTGGTGGCCTCAGCTTGGGCTTTGCTTATTGGCCTTAGATTCTGATCTGTGAGACAGTTGCTGCCAAATGTGCCAAGACTGTCTCCTCCTTAGGGTTTTTTTCTGCTAACCATTACTACCATCCAGCCATATAATGTCCATGCAGTGGTAAATGCCAAGGCAGCTGGTTGGGAACATTCAGGGATACACAGAGAGCTGAAGAAGTCCTGAGGAAGAATAGCTGCATAAGCACCATAGGCCCAGGACCCTCTGGCAAGGCTTCTGAGGGAACAGAGTGGAGAGCTGAAAGCAGTGAGGGGAAAGAGTATCTCAGGCAAGCAAGGATGGAGGCACAGGCTAAAACCAGCATGTGGGTGTGGGGGCTGGCTCCCTTGTCACTTGAAGAAGGAGAGGCCTGTGGCACAGGGACCAGGAGATGAGGCTGGAGGCTGGGACCAGACTGCAAAGGCTCAAGCTTGAGCCTTACCCTGGGAGCAGTTGTGGTGAGCCTCAGAGAGGCTCGAACCAGGATGTGACAGGAAGTATTTGTAAGGAGATGAGTGTGTAGCCTCCTTGGAGAGTTTTGAAGATAGTGATAGGTTTGCAGAAAATTAAATCAAAAAGAAAACAAGGCAGTTGCTGAATTCAGGGTAAAAAAGTTGTACAAGAAAGGAAACGTAAGTATAATCTACTAGATGGCTCAGGTGTAACTTACATGATATAATTATGTACACACTGAGTATTACTTTAACTAAAACTTTTGATTTACCTGTACTGGAAAGATGGGATGGGATAAGTACGTGTTTTAGGGGTAGAATGAAATAATTCAAAAGTTGAAAATCAAGGAATAGAACTGTAAGCATATAACCTAGAAAAATGAGGTTAAATTATCAGAAGAAACAGCTAGGGGAGTTTAATGTTCCCTGGGAGTGGGGATTAGGGATGGGAAGGAGAGGCTTAGGAGATTGCTGTTTATCATTATAAGTCTTGTAGACAATTTTATTTTTTTCAATGAAGTACATGTATTACTTTATATTTTAAAAGCTCTGGACTTCAGTAGTGCATTGAAACAAAATTTTTATTCATTATGAGAGAGTCTATAAGGAATGGAATCATGGTTCCTGGGTGTTTGAAGATATGGCGTGAGGTGACTGGCAGCAGCTCTGCTGCTCTTGTGCCCATGGCATACAGGCTGGATTTGCTGGCCCACAGCTCCTGAGGCTAACATCCAAGCCCTCTGCAATGCTGACAGGCTCCCTCGTCCTCACACCCTACCTCTCATTTTCCACCTGCCACCTCCCAGTAATATCAGGCTTCTTGAGTCCTCAACACATGTCGGGTGGCTCCTGCCTTGATTACTTTCTCATCCTGTTGTCACTCCTGGGACCTTCTTGATGAGAGAACCATCTGGGTGTGTCCATCTTCCCTGCATAACTTCTATTTAGCTTTATATTCTAGTCCAGGATTTCCTCTTCCCTCTAAGAGCAAGAAACGTGTGCAGGTTGCCATGGGAATAGAACCAAAGGGCATTGAAGGGCATGGGCATCAAAGGGCATGGTTATATGCCTTTAGGCACTATTCCCGCGGCAACCTGCACACATGTATCTTGTCTCACTGGCAGAATTTCATACAATTACCTGTTTACATGTGTCTTCCTCACCAATTCATCAGCAAATTGAGGCCTGAGACCATGTCTTGTCTTATTTGTGTCTGATTCCAGGGCACAGTGCAGGGGTCATCATGAAGGAGTCATTCATTCAGTATACTAAACTGACCAATAGGATTATAACATACTTGCTTTCTGTCCACAGTCTCCAATAAGTGGTTCCATGAACGAGGACAGGAGTTCTTGAGGCCTTGTGGATCAACAGAAGTTGACTGACATCCTTTTCTGTCCTTCACCTTCCTGGTCCTGCAGCCCATGTCATCTTCAAGTTCAACGTGACAGATACCTTTTATGTTCCAGTTTCTATAGGCTGGTTTTTGGAGAAATGAATGTTTGTCTGGAGCAGAGGGAGACCATACTAGGGCGAATCCTATGTAACTGAAGTCCCAGCCCTTCCATTCAGTCTGTGCCATCCCTGGCCCCAAGGCTAGGATCAAAGTGGCTGCAGCAGAGTTAGCTGTCTAGCGCCTAGCAAGGTGCCTTTGTACCTCAGGTGTTTTAGGTGTGAGATGTTTCAATGAACCAAAGTTCTGATACCTTGTTTACATGTTTGTTTTTATGGCATTTATATCTATTGTGGCTTTAACCAAAAAATAAAATGTCCCTGCCAAAAGCCTTAAAGAGACTTACTTGGAGTATTTTTAAGACTGGAAGCTTTTTACCAGGTTCATCGTTTACTATGCATCACCCCCATGCAGGAATAGTCTGGATAATGAATGCTTTAATATCAGAAAAGCATCTTGGGTCTTCGGTTTCAGACCTGGTTTCAACACTTGTGTCTCCTCTAAGCATCAGTGTCCTTTTCTGGAAAGTAGGGTGAATAGTTTCTCTTTGTCTTCCAGAGAACATAGCACATGTGTTCATGATTGTGATGCTGTTGTATAATTTATTTTTAAATTTTGAGATAAGAATTGTTTATGATACATATATGTATACTTTAAGAAATATGAAGGTGAGCAGGAGCACCTGTGTCAACACCAACCAAGTGAGAGAAGAGAACATTTGCAAGTCAGTACCTCAGGAGCCCCTTGGGAACCCCTCCTAGATCACATCTCTTTCACTGCCCCCAGCACTTTGGAGATAACCATTGTCTAGTAATGTGTGGTAGTCGTTCCTTTGCTTGCCTTTATAGTTTTACCACCTATGATTAGATCCCTAAATCAGTAGTTGTTCTGTTTTCCCTGATTTTGAACTTTTACTAATAGAGTATGTATTTTTGAGTATGTGACTTCTTTTGTTCAACATTGTTTTTAAGATTCATCCATGTTGCTGTGTAGCTGTAGTTTGTTTTAATTTTTAATTTTTATAGTACATTCAGTTTTCTTGATGCTTATTGTAGGACTGTACCATAATACAGCCAGTATACTGCTGATAAACATTGGAATTAGTTTTGGTATTTGTATGTTATAAATGATGCTGTGATAAACATTTTTATACATGATTCCTGCTGCACATATAAACACATATTCCTGTAGGATATATATCTAGGAGTGGAAATGTGAAGTTTTAATGAGTGTTCAACTTTACCAGATAATGTATTCCAAAGTGGTTATTACACATTCTCACCAGGAGTAAATGAGAGCTCTTATTACCCCAACCTTTTCCAACATCTAGTATTTTCATACTTTTGCATTTTAGCTAGTTTTGTACATGCTATGGACTAAATGTTTGTGTCTCCCCCACTCCAAATTCATATGTTGAAATCTTAACCCCTAATGTGATGGTATTAAGATGTGGAGCCTTTGGGAGGTAATTAGGTCATGAGCATGGAGCCCACCCACATGATTGGGATTAGTGCCCTTATGAAGAGATCCCAGAGAACTCTATCCCTCTTTCTGTCATGCGAACACACAGGGAGAAGTTGCCTGTCTAGGAACCAGGGGGCTCTTACCAGAAACAAACCTACAAGCACCTTGATCTTGGACTTTCCAGTTTCCATAACCATGAGAAATAAATGTCTTAAATTCAATGTATTTTATTATAGCAGCTCTATCTAAGACAGTACATGTATAATGTCTACTTTAACATTATTGATAATGTTGAGCACATTTTCATGTTTATTAGTTATTAGGTTTCTTCAAGTCTTCTTATTGATTTATAGAAATTTTAAAATATGTACACAAGCTCTTTGTTACATATTTTGCAAATATCTTCTGTGGTTTGTCTTTTCACTATTTTAGTTCTGTCTTTTGATAAACAGAAGCTTTTAATTTTTATGTCAAATCTATCAAGCTTTTTCTTTTTGATTTATGCTTTTTATGTCTTAAGAAATCCTTCTATACCCCAAGATCATGAGGACGCTTCCTGTGTTCTCTTCTGAAGGCTATATGGTCTTTGTCATTTAGTTTTATCTTTATACATGGTATGAAGTGTAAAGGCCTACTTTTAATTTTTTGCATATTTTATTATTGTTAGGATAGGATGGGGTTTTGCTATAGTAATAAATAATCACTAAATCTCAGGAGCTTAATATATAAAATTGTCTCGTGAGAAACCACTGGGTCTAGGGTAATTGCTGTCTACTGCCATCTAATCTCCCTCTAGTGGCTTCCATTGGTAGAACCTAACAGGAAGCCAGCTGATAAGGCAATCTGGGAAATGTAGTTTAAGGAGTGGCAGCTATAGAACAGTAGAGACTACAAGGATGAGCTTGCAGCTGAGAACAGAAACATGACTGGCACACTAGGTGGTTTGTGGGTTTTTTCTTCTATTTGAGATTTTTTTTTGGCTTCTTGAATTTGTACAATGGTATCTTTAATCAATTTGGGAAAATTAAAATTAACATTTTCAGCATTGTCTGTTTTTTCTGTAACTGATTAAATGTAACTTAGATCATATAATGGTATTTTATCTCAATATTTTATATTTTTATATCTATACTATATTTTGGGAGGATTTTATAGTTGTTTTGTACAAAGTTTACTAAATCTATCAAGTGCATCTAGGAGTCTTTAAAGAACTTTAAGGACTTTAAAAATGTAATTTGTTTCCTGGCTTGCACCATTTCAGTTGAAAAGTCCACTGTCTGGTCCTTTGTTGTTCTTTTGAAGGTAATTTTGTCCCCACCTGGCTGCTTTAAAGATTTTTTTTCTTTTTGGTTTTCAGTAGTTTTACTATGGTGTACTTAGTGTGGATTGCTTTTTGTTTTCCTGCTTGACTTTTAACTTCCTGAATTTCTGGGTTGGTGTCTGATCAGTTTTGGAAATTTCTCAGACATTACATCTTCAAATATTGTTTCTATCCCATTTTCTCTCTATCTGCTCTGAAATTTCAATAATCTGAATGTTAGAACTGTTCAGGGTTCTAGATGTCTCCTGTTCTTGTGTCTCTCATGCATTTTTCCTTGTGTTTGAGACTAGATATTTTCTATTGATCTGTCTTGCAATTCATTTATTATTTTGCTGCTAAACTCATCTATTGAGTTCTTAATTCATTTTTCTTTTATTTCTCAGTTCTAAAATATCCATTCATGTCTTTTTTTTTTTTCTTGAGATAGTCTTGTTCTATCGCCCAGGCTGGAGTGCAATGGCACGATCTCAGTTGTGGAGAATCTATCTTCTGTTTTCCCTGTGTTTTTCTTGGACTGATAAATCGGTTATGTGAATTTTTTTTGTCTGATAACGCCATGGTTTAGATTTTTTGTGGCTCTCTATTGTCTTTCCCCCTCTTTAGTTTCTGGTCATTTGGTGCACTCTGTTGGTATGCCTGGTGATTTTTGATTGAATGTGTATGACAAATTGTGGAGGCTCTGGATGGATAACCTCCTGCACAAAGGGCTCACCCTTTCCTCTTCCATTCAGAGTGGGGATTGATCACCTTAATCCAGTAAGGACCTCAGCTGACTTAATTAAGACTGGGTGGTAGTTTTCTTAAGACGTGCTACCTCTGGTTTACCCTTATTTCCCTCCTTATAGGATGTAGTCCTCCAGAGTTTTCTAGTGTGTTCACTAGAAAACCTAGTGGGTTCACTGGATCTATTCCCATGGGCAAGTCCTCAACTCTAATTCTTGTCTTCTCAGTACCAGACTCTGCCCAAAAATTTATTCTCCTTTTCAAATAATTTGAATTTTTGAATCTAAGCAAATATGTTTTGCTAGCTTTCCATTCTGCACAGAGTCAGAATTCAGAAAATGCCTCAGTGGGTAAACAGGCTGAGTGTCTGGCCAAGTTCTCCACTCCTCCTTCTTAATCAATATTCTGAGAAACTACTGGCTAATTTTGGTTTTTCAATGCCCTTTGACAACTGGCAAAAATTCTGTTGGTTTCTCTGCCTCTTAGTAGTTGCCCATTGCTCTGGAATGCATCCTCATTCTCACCTCATGGCTACAATCAGTAAATTATTTAAGGATAAAAGAGACTGCAGACTTTTGGCTCACAAGATTTATCCTTCTTCAGGATCCTGATGCTCAAACACTTTTTGCTTCAGCAATTCATTGATGCCTTCTAACAATTTTCAGAGATTTTATTCAGCTTTCATTTAAGAACGAAAATTGATCTACCATAAGCTTCTCCATCTTGGAAGTAGAAGTCACCTATTCTTTTCTTAAAAAATTCTTTTTCTTGTACTGATAGAGAAAACCTTATCTTTGATATGTTCCTTTGTTATCTAGTATAACAAGATGCCCCACACTCATCTTGAGCATTTCTCACATTAAGCGTGAAATCAGCCATTAAAGAATCTTATATGTTGATGTCTGCCTATTAATCCCAGAATGGTGTTGGGAACAAACGTGGTATAACTGCTACCTTACAGACAGAGCATTGCTTTCAGTAATCCTTATTAACTTAGCTTAGCACTAATATGTTCACTATGGCAGAAAAGAGTTATTGAGCATTTCATTATGAGTTTGGTACTGTGCTAGGGATGTTACAGTTTGTTGCATTCAGCAACTCTTCAGAATGAATAAAGAAGAAGCTGAACGTCAGATGGGTTAGGTAATATACCTGAGGTCACATGATGTCTTATTGCTGGTAAACGGAGGACCTGGGAATGAAACTCTGGCAGCTTCCAAAAGCCTTTGCTCTAAAACAAAATTTATATTTTCATGCATTTAACAGTTTTAAAGATTTGATGGGAAACATAAAGACTGTCTTTACCTCTAAAGAATTCTGAGCAATGGAAAGGACTAATAAATAATGTGTGAAATGTGAGAAGTCTGATAACAGAATGTGCTTGAGGGGCACAGTAGAGTGAGGGTCTACTTTAACCAAGAATTGGCACTACAGTGGGTCCCATAAGAGCTGGGTCTTGAATTATAAGCAAGAATTTGTTTACTGTGTTATCCTACTTTAAAACACATGCATGTAGCTTAAAAAAATACAGGACAAAGGATATTACCCTGAATAGTTTCTGTCTCACCTTACTGCCCACTCCTAGTCCCCCCTTCCTAGAGGAACCTTTTCAAATTATCTTTGTTTTAATTTTTTCTGGCCATAAAATGATTTTTACATTTTAGAAATTTGAGAGATGATCATTTAGTTTATATTCACTATCTCCCATAGTACCTCTCCCTGCCTTTGCCATTTTTTGATAGTTATGTTTTGTATAGCCTTCTCTTGTTTGCCTGGCAACGTAAATTTTTTTGTTTGGTTAAAACTAAGATGGTATCTTTGACATTTGGTATGTGAGATGAAGATCTAGACTAGAATTTTCCAAACAAATGATCACTATTGTCTAGCCAAGTTGATACATAAAATTAACTATCATATGCCTTTTCACCTCTCAACTCCTGGTCATTATGCTTTGGACATTATTTTAGTAGCCATGGTAAGTTACTAAAAGTTAAAAACACAAATGTTATGTTTCTTTAGTTGAATTAGTCACTTTAATGTTGACGTAGCTAATCATAAAAAGGAATTTGTGTCTTATTTGTCTAATAGAATTCAAAATGAATTTATAGTATGTATAATTTGCTAGGGCTACTATAACAAAATACCATAGACTGGGTGGATAAAACAACAAATTTTTCTTACAGTTCTAGAGGCTAAAAGTCTAGGCTCAAGGTATCAACAGTGGTGTTTCTTCTGAGGCCTCCCTACCTGGCTTGCAGATGGTCATCCCTTGGTCTATGTCATATCGGATTAAAGTCTGCATATATGAACTCATTTTACTTTAATTATGTCTTTAATGCCCTGTCTCCAAATACAGTCACATATTGGGTTAGGACTTTAACATGAATTTTGGGAGAACACATAAAGCTATTAGGAAATCATTAGATCTGATATAATACTGAGACTAAAAGAAGCAAAATACTCTTTGTACATCAGATATAGCCCATCATGAACAAATGTATCTGATTATTAAGTATGTTTGCATAAGAATAATGTCAAAGCACTAGAAGTTTTTATTTTGAGAAAAGGGATATAGGCTCTCTTATGAAACTATTAATAAATTGAAAAAAGTTGATATTGAACATGAAATATCTTTGAGGCCATGGATATAATTGAACAAATATGGCAGGTATGTATATAAGTGTGTAAAAGCGATTTCCCCCAAAATGGTTATGCCAAATAAGTTCATAATCTTACTGTGCAAAAATGCTGCTTCTGTGAATTCAAATATAACCTTTTTAGTGTGTCCAAATCATGTATAATCTTTTATGAATTTATTGAACAGTGGAATATTATGCTTCTAAAAACTACATTGAAAACAAATCCTGAGAGGCATCAAAGTCAAATATGATCAAGGTACTTCACACAAAAATGTCTGTCAAATATTAAAAGAACATAAAATGACACAATATCCTGAAATAGGAACCATCTTGGTGTAAACAGATTACAAATTTTCATGCAACTTATCTATGTGGGATGGTATTTTGAACTAAGTATAATAGAAAAAGGTTTATGAAAAAAACTATATACAAAGTTGTATGCTTAATAAAAGGCCTATTGCTTTGCTTATAACAAATGAGAGAAAGTAACTCAAGGTTATGTTTGGTTAATGTAAAATTTTAAAAGATTAATATACTTGAATAGAAAAATATTGAAAATGTACAAATCACTGGATGAGCATATCAATTATTGTGAGAAGTGTTTGTCAAATAGAAATTAAAGAGATTATAGATGTCCTAGAGATAGAGATATGAAAAATCAAATGAAGTCTTTTTGTATTTTTACTTGGAGAAATTTTCTATGAATACATCTGATTTACAAAAACCAGCCATTGGTTTGACTTACCTCTTAAATAGTGTAATGATTTAAATCCTATAGCAATTTCATCTGAAATAGTCATAAATAGCATGTAATATCAATAGTTTACATGAACAAATGTGACCCTGAAAGAGCCATTCCTTCAAGATGGATCTCAAGTGGCTGACTGGGCCTAAATTTAAAGTAGAGCCAAGTTGTTGACTAGAGGCTACAGACCTATTCTGAGTTTCCTGAAAACCCACACTTTGGAAAGTCCAGCGTGCACCTCCCTTGCTGCTCAGCTGTATCAACCAATCAGAATTGTGTTTTCATCCTTCATTTGCATAAGTGGACCTGATTTGGAACCAGGGCAAGAACTTTTGCTATAAAGCTAGAACCCTTCCTTTGTTCTTTGGACCACACTTCCTTTTACACTGAAGACTGTGTTGTACTCCCTAGTTTGCAAACGATTCACTGGAATAAAGTCTCTTTCTTCCAGAAAACTTACGTTCACATTTGTTATATAAAATGATGTTTGTATCTTCTAAAACTGATTTGCAAATTTTTCTTCGTGCAGTCTTACCCAAATTTTAAAATGGTCCTGAGAATTTTTTTAAAACATTATCAGTCACACTGTGATATAGTTTGGATTTCTGTCCCCACCAAATCTCATGTCAAATTGTAATCTTAAATGTTGAGGTGAGGCCTGATAGTAGATGATTAAATCATATCATGGAAGTGGTCCTTCATGAGTGGTTTAGCACCATCCCCTTGGTGCTGTTCTCTTGAAAGTGAGTTATCGTGAAATCTGGTGGTTTAAAATGTGTATACACTTTGGGAGGCTGAGGTGGGAGGATTGCTTTGGGCTCAGGAGTTCAAGACCAGCTTAGGCAATATGATGAAACCTCATCTCTACAAAAACTACAAAAATTAACTGGACAAAGTGGCTTACTCCTGTAGTCCCAGCCACTCTGGAGGCTGAGGTTGGAGAATTGCCTGAGCCGGGGAAGTGGAGGCTGCAGTGAGCCAAGATCGTGCCACTGTGTATCAGCCTGGGTGACAGAGACCCTGGCCCCCCCAAAAAAGTAGCACCTTCTCTTTCTCTCTTGCTCTCACTCCTGCTCCAGCCACATAAAACATGCCTGCTTCCCCTTTGCCTTCAGCCGTGATTCAAAGTTTCCTGAGGCCTCCCCAGAAGTGGAAGCTGCTACACTTCCTGTACCGCCTGCAGAACCATGAGCCAGTACACATCTTTTCTTTATAAATTACCTAGTTTCAGGTATTTCTTTATGGCAATACAAGAACAGACTAATACACCATGGTATCCTATAAAATCCCGAAGTTAATTAAAAATTATTTAAGATCATGTGACCAGCACATTTCTAGGAGTGAAATAATGGCAATTATGATTATTGACATTTATCAAAGCTGTATAACTAAAAAAAAATTTAAGATTGTCACTTGGTCAAAAGGAGTAGATTTTGACAATTTTATCTATCAGTTTACTTCCATTAAAGTCATTGGTATAAAATATTTAAACTTAATGGGAATTCTAATATACCAACTTTCAATATTGTCAGCGAATTTAATGTTGTAAAAAATTAACAATTAAAAATACATGAAAACATATATACAAAGCATATGTTTCTTCCTTTTGCCTCAGGCTCCAATACGACTTGGCACAGCAATGCTCTTAAGTTTCCAAACTTGGCACTTTGACTCCCATATTAGGTTTGCCAGATTTAGTAAATGAAAATACAAGTAACACCCAGTTTAACTTTAGATAAATAACGTATACTTTTTGCATAGAACATATGCATACTAAAAAGTTATTTGTTGCTTATCTGAAATTTAACTGAGCATTTTGTATATTATCTGGTAATTCTAAAAATAATGATCTTACGTGGTTGAAAAAGCTGCCTGCTTCTTGGTACAATGTTACTGTTGAACCAACACTGTCTTGCCCCTTTGCTGGTTATGCAATTACTGAAGCGCACATGCGGGAGTCATATGGCTTCTGTGTCACACTGTCCAGCTTGTAGGTATGTCCAGTCCTTACCAGATCTAGCAGAACACAGCAGCCTCACTCCATCCAAGGAGAGACGAACGAGCATGTTCCCCACTGCCATGACCCTCTCTCTCCCCAGCTGCTTCTGCTTCAGTCACACTGACTGCCCCAGCATATTCGTGCTGTTGGTTCCTCTGCCTGGAAGGTACCTATCCCAGGTAGTTTCTACCTTCATTCCTTTCAAGACTGATCAAAGATTACCTTATCCAAAAGGGTTCTTGTCTTGCTGCTGGGCTGCTCAGGCTGGTCTGGAATTCCTGGCCATAAGCGATCCTCCCAAGAGGCTTTTTTCTTTTTGAGACGGAGTCTTGCTCTGTTGCCCAGGTTGGAGTGCAGGAGCGCAATCTCGGCTCACTGAAACCTTTGCCCTGAGGGTCCAATTACAAAGGATTTGGACTCTTATTTCCTCCCTCCCTCCCTTCCTTCCTTTTTTTTTTTTGATGGAGTCTCGCTCTGTAGCCCAGGCTGGAGTGCAGTGATGCCATCTTAGCTCACTGCAACCTCCGCCCCTTGGGTTCAAGCGATTCTATTGCCACTGTAATCACGAGTAGCTGGGATTACAGGAGTGCACCATCACGCCGGGCTCATTTTTGTATTTTTAGTAGAGACTGGGTTTCACCATTTTGTCCAGGCTCGTTTCCAACTCCTGACTTCAAGTGATCCGCCCGCCTCGGCCTCCCAAAGTGCTGGGATTACAGGCGTGAGCCATCGCACCGGGTCCTGTTTTATTTTTCTTCATAGCACTTATCACTGAGGTAAAAGGCAGGACTTGATTCCAGAGGTAGGCGTCACACACTGGCCCAGATTCGCTAAAACAGGACCAGGGTCAAAGTAGCTTTCAATCAGACAGCCCACCAGGGTGCCACGTCAATTTGCGGCTGCCATGACAACACCCAGGCGTTAGGGCCCCTTTCCAGGTAATGACCCAATGACCCCAAAGCTACTACCCTTTCTCTAGAAATGTCTGCATAAATCTCCCCTTAATCTACATGTAATCAAAGGTAGTTACAAATATGCCTGCAAAAACTGTGGGGTAGCCCTGCTCTGCCTGTTCAAGAAAGCTGTTTTCTTCTACCTCTGGCTTGCTCTTGAATTCTTTCCTGGGCAAAGCCAAGAACCCTCGTGAGTTAAGCTCCACTTTGGGGCTCACCTGCCCTGCATCATTGCCACGCATTAAGTGATTTGTGTATTAGTTTGTGGTGTGTCTCCCCCACGGTATAGAAGATCCTTGAAGGAAGGAATTTTGTTTTTCCACTTCTCTATCCCCAGTGCCCAGAATGGGCATTTGGAAAGCATCAAGCATCCTCTCTTGCTCAATGGGCAACTGAAATGGCACTAGGAGCTCAGTACCCAGATAAAGGACACCCCCCACCCCCGATAAAGGGCACCACCGCTTCCCCCCACCAGCGCAGGCCCGGAAGGGGCGGGGCTCTGCGAGGCCACGGGAAGGGGCGGGGCTTCTGGGAACCTGAGGTGCTGTCTGGCAGGGCCAGAGGTTTCTGGAAAGACCTTTGACCTGTGCGAGGTGGTGAGAATGGCGGCGTCAGCGGACAACAGTGGGGCCACAGGATGTGAGTGTCTGTGGCTTCCCTGGCTTAGGGCTTTGGCCGGCCACTCGCTTCGGACCTGGCCAGGCAGAGCAGCCCCGCAGGACTAGCTCGCGAGGCTTCTGGGGTCAGTGGGGCTCTGCCCTGTGAGGCGGACTCTCCCCAAGGACAGAGTCAGAGGCTGGTGAGTCGAGGATGTGCCCTGAGGGAGGGTCTGGGTGCGTCAAATGATGTCTTGAACATAATATCTAAGGCTGACGCTACTTTGAAGAGTTTTTCTTGACTTTTGTGGATTCTTTAAACTCGGGGGAAACTTTTTTTTTTTTTTTTTTTTGTAAAGCATATGGGGGTTATGAGAAGATAAGTGGTAGGAAAGGCCATGGGTATTTGGCAAGCTCGCAGTTTTGTGCTTTGAAGGCACTTTTCAGTGTCTTTCTGAAAGTGCATTTATAATATGGTCAGCCCCGTTCCTACACCCACAGCTCAGTCTTCCCTGCTCTTACTCTCTTCTCCGAAAAGTCCGTCTCTTTCTGTTGATGAAATTTGCATCTAACAAGGCCTCACAAAAGTAATGACCCAAACTGCTTTTGTACCCAGAGGGCTCACAGCTGTCACCTTGCCTGCTTCCTTGATTTCAAGAAGCTTAAGGCAAGCTGCTTATGCTAAATTTATTGTCCTCAGCTTCCATTCTTAATTTTTTGACAAAGTGAGTTTACCCCAACTAATTCTCTGGAATTGTCTGGTAAAGTGTTCTGGGTCCTCCTAGTGGCCAAACCCAGTAGACGCTTCGGACGGTTTTTTTTTTTTTTTTTTCTTCCAGCAAAGCACTTGTGATTCGAGTTCTCCTTTATTCCCAGCCTCCCTGGCTCCTTTTCATGAGACTACGTTCTTATATATATGTTCCCTGGTCTAGTTTCTGTTTCCTTTTCACAGTAGTACTGTATACTATAGGAGGAAGGATGTTCCACTGCTTTTTTTTTTTTTTTTTTGAGACGGAGTTTCACTCATGTTACCCAGGATGGAGTGCAATGGCGCGATCTCGGCTCACCGCAACCTCCGCCTCCTGGGTTCGGGCAGTTCTCCTGCCTCAGCCTCCTGAGTAGCTGGGATTACAGGCACGCACCACCATGCCCAGCTAATTTTTTGTATTTTTAGTAGAGACGGGGTTTCACCGTGTTGACCAGGATGGTCTCGATCTCGACCTTGTGATACCCCCGCCTCGGCCTCCCAAAGTGCTGGGATTACAGGCTTGAGCCACCGCGCCCGGCTGCTTTAACTTTTATATGCTCATGATTTATTGTCTTTTTACACTAAAATCTTTCTCTTGACCTCTGTTCTAGACCCTTATATCCAGCTCTGTAGTGGCCATACCCACCTGGACCAACATCTAAAATAGGTGTCACAAATTATTCAACAAATGATCACAAATAGAGCCTGACGTAGGAAAAATACAATTACAATGACTGTCAACTTTTGGGGTGACAGACCCTCTTGAGACCCATGTGAAATTTCAGGGTCGTTCTCTCTTTAAAAAGTGCACACAGATTTTTGCCTATAGGTTCAAAGCTTCCTAGACCATCTGTAGTTCAAGAATTTGAGTCTTGGTTTAGAGCTTCCTGAAATGATAATGATAAAATGAAAAAGTGTGTTTTCATAGGTAACTATCAGATTTAGAAACTTACAATGGGAATGCATTGTATTCCAGACTTCATCAAACATTAACCCTAATTAATCACATCAGGCTGATTTATGGAAACATTGTTTTTAGAAATAGCATTATACAATGAAAAATCTGGAGCTGTGGAGTTAAAATATACCCCAGCAGACTCCCTGTAGCTAAAATGAGACATACCAAAACCCGAATCTAATGGCCACAGCAAGCTGAGGGCTTGGTCATGTATCCTTGTGTTACTATCTGCCAGGACATTTTCTTTCCTGTAATTAAGCAGAAACCAGGTCCTGAAAAACTTCACAGAAACAACTACAGCTGGAAATTTCCCAGTTGACCCTGATAGACTACTACCTGAAACCAGCCGACTGACCCCTGGCTGCCCACCATGGTCCTGCCACAACTCTGATGGGACAGAGGATTGGCTTTACATTCTTTTCTGATAAACAGCAATAGACCTCAAGCCAGCCAGTTTCGGCCAGCTTATGGAGACTGCACACAAACTGTCTTTGTGCCCTGTAGTTCACCTTTTTGATGGAAAGAGCCAAATTCATCTTACTTTAATGCTAAAACCCCACCCCAAAGTGAACATGGAATGTATGTTACATATATGTTTACCCACTGCACACGTTTGACCTCTCTTGTGAATATTTATAGACTCCTTCAAACCTGCTAAATATAATATGTAAGGCTATCCATGTAAGGCATAAATAGCAGCTTCCTCTTCCGTTTTGGAATACGTCCTTTCGGCTTTCCTGGGAGGTTGCATTCCCCAAATTGCAGATTGTTTCTCCCTCTGAAAATACAGTTTTTTTCCTTTTCTTCCTCTGTGCATCTCATGGTCTTTTGTTAACATTTCAAAGAGAGTTTCTAATTAACTGTGGGTTGCATGTTTCACAGTCCAAATAGCCTTAGCCTGGCAGAGACTAGGGCCTGCTTCAGACCATTTAGGAACTTCTTGCCATTAAGAGTGTAACTCGGCTGGGTATGGTGGGTCACACCTGTAATTCTAGTACTTTGGGAGGCCGAGGTGGGCAGATCACTTGAGGCCAGGAGTTTGAGACCAACCTGGCCAACATGGTGAAACCTCGTCTTTACTAAAAATACAAAAAAATTAGCTGGGCATAGTGGGACACTTCTGTGATTCCAGTGACTTGGTAGTCTGAGGCAGGAGAATTGCTTGAGCCTGTGAGTCGGAGCTTGCAGTGAGCCGAGATCACACCACTGCACTCCAGCCTGGGCGACGGAGCGCGACTCACTGGGGAGTGGTAAGGCTGGTGTCTTGTAGGAGCCCTGAGTGATCAGGCAGTCGTAGAAGTGCATGAAGTCCCAGGAGTTTCCTTCCAGCAGAACTTTCCTTCTTTATTTGTTGGGCCAGTGACTTCTCAGTTCCAGATTCATCACCTTGATGATCCATGAGTGCTGCTTTGAGATTGACCCCCATGCTCTCTTGAATGAAATCTATTTCATTTCTTTTCTTCTTGTATTGATGTGTTACTTAATATTTATTTTTTAATAAAGGTGAGATCCAAGGAGACATTTTCCACTTTCTTTAAACCCTTCTCTTGGCTGCCATGATCCAACTGTCTTCTGGTTTTTCTTCTATCTCTGCCTACAACTTCTCAATATTGTAGTCTCCTGTGACCCACCTTTCCCAATCCTCAGTTATGGCTCAGAGTTGCTTTATAGCCATTTTTTTTTTCTCTGAAGGCTCATGACTTCCAAATACTACCTATGTACTGATAACTCTTGAGTCTTTAATTCTAGCTTTTCTCACTTTCCAGCTTGCAGCTCCAGCTCTACTTAGATGGCCCACAAGTTTTTCCATTCCCTTAAATGGTTGCTCTTTCTGTTTCATCTTTGCGAATGGCAAAAATGACTGATCATTCTCCTAGCCTCAGCTAGGAGAGGATTCTCTCTTCTTTCTTCACTGCTCTTGATAACTATTCATGTGAACTTCCTTTTTCACTTTGGTTGGTATTTTTTCCTCACTGTTCCAGGAAATTGGTGCTTTGTTTCCATGTTGCTCTTAATATTTAGAGCAACCTTAGAGTTTAGGTATATAGTTCCCATTTTACTCACGAGAAAACAGGCTTACTTTTAAAATTATTAATTACACAAAGAAAATGTATGTGCATGTTACCTCTAAGCAAATTTTAGGCAAAACAGAAATAGAATAAAATGTTACAGTGCCCCCTCCCTCCCCTTACTCTCCTATGTCTTTAGCAGTGGTTCTCAGCTGAGGAAATTTTGTCTCCTAGGGCATTGGTTCCCAACTTTTTTGGTACCAGGGACCAGTTTCATGGAAGACAATTTTTCCACGGATGGATGGTAGTGGAGATGGTTTCAGAATGAAATGGTTCCACCTCAGATCATCAGGCATTACATTCTCATAAGGACCATGCAACCTTCATCCCTCACATGTGCATGCATAGTTCACAATGGAGTTCTTGCTCCTATGAGAAGTTAATGTCGCTGTTGATCTGACAGGAGGCAGAACTCGGGCAGTAATGCTCACTTGCCTGCTGCTCACCTCCTGCTGTGCAGCCCTGTTGCTAACAGGTCACTGACTGGTACTGATCCGTGGCCCAGGCATTGGGGACCCCTGCCCTAGGAGATATTTGGCAAGGTCTGGAGACGATTTTAATTGCCTTGACTTAGGGGACACTACTGGAATCTTGAGAGTGAAAACCAGAGATGCTGCTAGACATCTACAGTGCACAGGATGGCCCCAGCACAGCAAAGAATTCTCCTGTCCCAAATGTCAGTAGTGCCCAGGTTGAAAAACTGCTGTGGGGGTAATCTGTTGTATATCATTTTCCATGACTATACTGTCCAATATCGTAACCACTAGCCGTATGAGGCTGTTTACACTGAAATTAATTAAAATTAAATAAAAATTCAGTTCCTAGGCTATTAACTACATTTTTAAGTGTTCAGTAGCCACACATGGCTACAGAATTAAACAGCATAGATCATAGAACACTTCAATTATTGCAGTAAGATTTGTTAGACAGTGCTTTAGGTATAAATCATGCAAATAGATTTTCTGTTTCACATAAATAGAATTATATTATACATACTGTTCTATAGTTTTGTTAATATGTCTTGAAGACTTTTCCATCTAAGTGTATATAATTAAATATTGTAATGGTCTGTGATATAGTTCAGTTTTATTCATAAATTTAATTTATAACAGCAATGTAGTTTAATTTTGCCTTTTTAGAAGTTCATGTGCATGGACTTATATAATACATATTCTTTTATCTAGTTTATTTTACTTAATGCTATGTTTTTAAGATATATCCATGTTATTTCTATATATCTATAGTTCATTCCTTTTAAGTGCTTTATAGTATTCCATTGGGTGACCGTACCATTTTTTGTTTAGCCATTTGGCTATGGTGGGCATTTGAGTTTCTTCCAGTTTGGGGATATAATGAATAATTCTAGCATGAATATTCTGTACTTATTTCCTGCATGTATATTTTTATGTAGTTTAAACATGGAAATGGAATTATTGGTCCATTGAAATATACTAGATTTTGCCACTTTCTCAAAATAGTTGCATTATTATTATTATTTTTGAGATGGAGTCTCTCTCTGTCCCCAGGGCTGGAGTGCACTGGTGTGACCTTGTCTCACTGCAACCAACACCTCCTAGGTTCAAGTGATTTTCCTGCCTCAGCCTCCCGAGTACCTGGGATTACAGCTGTGCACCACCACGCCCAGCTAATTTTTGTATCTTTGATAGAGATAGGATTTCACCATGTTGGCCAGGCTGATCTTGAACTCCTGACCTTAAATAATCCACCTGCCTTGGCTTTGCAAAGTGCTGGGATTACAGGCATGAGCCACATTGCCCAGCCGCATTTTTATTCTTAATAGCAGTGTGTGAGAGTTCCCCTCTAAACTGCATCCTAAGCAATATCTTTGTATTTGTCAGACTTTTAAAGTTCAGACTTCCTGGTGGCATGTGGTTGTATCCCATAGTTTTATTTTGAACTTCTTTGATTATGAATAATATAGAGTACTTTCAGATATTTATTAGGCTTTTGAATATGTTCTTTTGTGAGTTCTTTTTGAGTCTCTAGACCATTTTTCTATTGAGTTATTTTATTAATTTGTAGGAAGACTTCATATAATCTGAATACAAGCCTTTTATTGGTTGTATATGTTGCAAAGATATTCTCCAGCTTTACTGGCTGCTTGCCTTCTCTCTCTCTCTTAATGGTGATTTTTGATTTGTTTGTTTTGAGAAATACCAACCTTTCTTCCTAAGATTATTCAGTAACAGCAAAGTAACAGTGAGAAACTACTGTCAGTCTAAGTGGGTTTAGCTCCTCAGTTCTAAGGTATCTAATCACTTAAATATAATCTGGAAAAAAACCCAAAAATATTTCTCTAAATCATAGTTATTGTAAAAAAAAAAATGAATTAAACCTTCTCTGCTATTCTCTCACATTGTATTCCAATTTTGGATGTAGCCAGCAGTAAGATAGCAGATGTCTAGATTTGGACACATCACTTAAATATTTAGAACGTTGGTTTCTTCAGTGGGAAAATTCTTGCCTTACCTACCTTATAGACTTTGTTGCTATATCAATGCTAGTCTTTACTAACTTAGAAGATGATTATATGTTTTTAAAAAGCTCTTCCTGTTCTGGTTGCACAATAAGATACAGACTCCACCATATACTGGATGACCTAGAGCAAGTTAACTGAATGACACTGTGCATTAATTTACTTTGCTATAAAAATGAGATAATATAGCAATTCCATGTTGTTATTACAGCTATTACTCAGATAGAACAATTGAGAAAATTTGTAAATAAAAGGACTAAGCAGATGATTTAGTTTTCCTAATTGGCCAGCTCAAGGGAGAGAGTTATAAGGGCTATAGAGTTCTAGATGAAATTATAACATCACCTCAAAGAGAGAGCAACTTACCTTTGGTCAGGCTTTCTTCCTGAAGTATTTCTTGGAAGAGGGTGAGAAGAGTGGTCATGAGCCTGTCTATTTATTTCAATGCGCTAAGCATAGATGTCTTTGAGAGAAGACTTCCTTGGTCCTTTAGGTAATGTAAGTCCTTCAACTTCATTCTTTTTCAAAATTGTTCTGACTATTCTGGGTCCCTTTCATTTCCATGTGAATTTTAGGATCAGCTTGTCGATTTCTGCAACAAGCCCACCTAAGATTTTGATAGGGATTACCTTGTTCTTGCTCTTAGGAGCAAAGCAGCCCATCTTTCACCATTAAGTATGATGTTAGTTGTGAGATTTTTGCATCTGTCTTTATCACATTGAGGCTGTTCTCTTCTATTCCTAGTCTGTTGAGAGGATTTTTTTTTTTTTTTGAGACAGTCTCACTCTGTCACCCAGGCTGGAAGGCTGGAGTGCAGTGGCGTGGTCTCTTTCTCTGCAACCTCCGCCTTCCGGGCCCAAGCAGTTCTCCTGCCTGAGTCTCCCAAGTAGCTGGGATTATAAGCGTGCACCACCACACCCAGCTAATTTTTGTATTTTTAATAGAGACAGGGCTTTACCGTGTTGGCCAGGCTGGTCTTGAACTCCTGACCTCAGGTGATCCTCCCACCTTGGCCTCCCAAAGTGCTGAGATTACAGGTCTGAACCATCATGCCCAGCCTAGATTTTTAAAACAAATTATAAATGGGTGTTGAATTTTGTCAAATGCCTGTCCTGCGTCTGAGGAAATAATCATGTGTCCTTGTCTCTTATGTTAATTGAATGTTAAACCAACCTCATATTCTTGGGAGATATCCCACTTGGTCATGGTATATACATTCTTTTTACATATTCCTAGACTTAGTTTGCTAATAATTAAGAATTCTCATGATTATGTTCATGAGGGTTTTGTAGTATTATTTTCATATGATGTCTTTATCTAACTTTGCCATTAGGGTAATAAGCATCTTACAGATTTAGCTGGGGATCTGTCGTCTCCGCCTCTGTTTTCTGAAGACTTTGTGAAGAATTAGCATTGTTTTTTAGTTCAGTATTTGGTAAAACTCACCAATGAAGTTATCTGGGCCTAGAATTTTCTTTATGGGAAGATTTTACATTTCTAATTCAATTTCTTTAGTTTTTATAGGTCTATTTAGATTTTTTAATTATTGTTTTCAGTTCATTTTGGTAATTTTACCTTTCTATGAACTTTTCCACTTCATATTAGTTGCCTACTTTGTTGGCATAAAGATGTTCATAGCATATCCTTGTAATTTCTATACGGTTAGTAGTCTGTTACCTCTTTCGTCTCTTTATTTTTTTATCTTCTCTATTTTTGTCTTCTTCAGTCTAAGGGTTTGTCAATTTTGTTGATCTTTTCCAATGATCAGCCTTTAGGTTTCTTTGTTTTTCTCTATTGTTTTTCCATTTTCTATTTTGTTGATTTCTGCTTTTAACCTTATTATTTCATTTATTTTATTTGGTTTGATCATTTTAACTTGCCCCCCTTTTTTTAGTTTCTTAAGGCGAAAACCTGGGTTATTGATTGGAGACTTTTTAATATATTTATTATGCTTTAAGTTCTGGGGTACATGTGTAGAATGTGCAGGTTTGTTACACAGGTATACACGTGCCATGGTGGTTTGCTGCATCCATCACCCCGTCATCTACATTAGGTATTTCTCCTAATGCTAACTGGAGACTTTTGTTTCTGATAAAGCATTTAAAGCTATACATTTTTTTCTAAGTACCACTTTAAACTGCATTGAATAAATTTTAATATATTGTAGTTTTGTTTTTATTTAGTTCAACATATATTTTAGTTTTCATTGTGAATTCTTCTTTGATCTATGGCTTTTCTAGAAGAATGTTTTTCAGCTTCCAAATATTTGAAGATATTCAATATTTATTGCTGTTTTTGATGTTTAATTCCATGTGGTTAGACAGCATATTTTGTGAGAATTACATCTTTTAAAATTTATCAAGTCTTGGTTTGTGACCTAGCATATGGTCTATCCTGGAGAATGTTCTGTGTGAGCTTGAAAGGAATGTATATTCTGCTGTTTCTTGCTGGAGAATTCTATTGGTGTCAGGTGAAATTGGTTGATAGCATTGTTCAGATCTTCTGTATCCTTGCTGATTTTCTGTGTCATTGTTTTACCAATTAATAAGAATGAGGTATTCAAATATCCAGCTATTATTGAATTATCTATTTCTTCTTTCAGCACTGTCAGTTGTTGTTTTATGTCTTTGGGGGCTTTCATTAAGTATACATCTATAATTGTTACATCTTTTTCATATATTGACTCTTGTTACATTATAAAATATCTCCTTTTGTCTCTGGTAATATTTCTTTTTTTTTTTTTTGAGACAGAGTTTCGCTCTTGTTACCCAGGCTGGAGTGCAATGGCGCGATCTCGGCTCACCGCAACCTCTGCCTCCCGGGTTCAGGCAATTCTCCTGTCTCAGCCTCCTGAGTAGCTGGGATTACAGGCACGCGCCACCATGCCCAGCTAATGTTTTGTATTTTTAGTAGAGACGGGGTTTCACGATGTTGACCAGGATGGTCTCGATCTCTTGACCTCGTGATCCACCCGCCTCGGCCTCCCAAAGTGCTGGGATTACAGGCTTGAGCCACCACGCCCGGCATTCTAGTAATATTTCTTGCCCTAAAGTATATTTTGTCAGATATTAATACAGCCACTCCATCTCTCTTGTGGTGGTTGTTTGCTTGATATATCGTTTACCCTCTTTTTTTTCAGACAGGGTCTCACTTTATTGCCAGGCTGGAGTGCAGTGGTGTGATCTCGGCTCACTGCATCCTCTGCCTCCTGGGTTCAAGGTGTAAGCTACTGTGCCAGGCTTACCTTTTTTATTTTCTTTTTAACCTTAAAAGCTTTTTAGAGTATTTGAATCTAAAATGTGTCTTTGCATGTAGTATGTATTTGGATCTTGTGTTATTTATTCAATCTGTACAGCTCTGAGTTTGCTAAGAAGAATTAAGGTGGTTCAGTGATAGAGAATCTCGGAGCAGAAGGGTTTCGGATAGAATGTTCAGGGATGACCTCTTTGTAAAGGTGACATAAAGCCGATACTAAAGATTAGAAGGAATCAAAGTGTGAAGAGGGGAAGGGAAAGGAAAAAGCATTGTAAGTCAGGAGAACAGACCCTGAGTGATAAGAGAGCTTGACATTTTTGAAGAACTGAAAGAGAAAGCTGGTTCATAGTGAGCAGATGAAGGGTGGGGTGACAGTGCAAAATCTTGAAGTCTATGGTCAAGCAAGATTGTATTTTGTTCAAAATGTAGTGAGAAGTCATTGAAACTTTTGAAGAGTAGAAGAAACTTGATCCAATTCGTGTATACTAAATCCGAATCTAAACCTTGGTAAGCAAGAAATAGTGTATTGTAAATTTTTTCCTAATTCAAATTAAATTTGACTTAGAGACTCTTCCCTGCTGAGCTTGATGAGGAATTTACCATCAGTCACTTTTAGGACTCTGCCACCTCAGAAGTTCCCACCAACCAAGCTAACAAGGTTGCTAGAAAATAAAAGGAAAACTTCTAACTTTGAGTTTGTCATAGTCATTGAGATAGTATGTGGATGTTTGTCCATATCCACAGAGTTTCCTTAAAGGATGGCAGTTTTCTGCTTTTCTGCCCTATGGAGTTCATGAAACTGTGGAGATGATAAGTCCTGGTACTCTTTAGAACTATCACTTATTAGGTATAATTTTTTCTTAGGAATGCTGACTGTGAGTGTGGTACTCACTTCTCTTAACTATACTTTTTTCTTTTTTCCTCCCTCTTCTGACCTTTTCTTTGTTTTGAGAAATTACTCTAGAATTCTTCTCTTCTCTTGTTACCATTAAAAACTTAACAGGATCTTACTTTGATTTTTACAAAAGACAGGAAGTATAATTATCTGGATTAACTACTTCTATGAAGAAAAATAAAGCAGCCTAACAGGGTAGAGATTGATAGAGCCTATGATCTTAGAGAGACCAGGAAAGTCTCTTAGTAGGGTCATTTGAGTAGAATCCTGAATGCAGTAAAAGAAAATAACATTTCACAAAAAGGGAATAACAAATACAAAGTACCTGGGAATGGAGAGTAGTTGGTGTTTTTGAGGAAAAGTAAAGGTCAGTTTACTGTGGCTGGGGTGAATGAGCAAGGTTAAGGAGGTTTAGTAGATGAAGTAGCCAGATGACAGAGCATGCAGAACCTTGAAGTTCAGGGCAAGGATTCTGAGGTTTTACTATGAGTGAGATCACAGAAGATCACTTCTGATTACTTTGTAAAGAGTAGACTATAGAGGGGACAAGGGCATGCAAGAGAAAAACAGACTAGACACCTAGATATTGAACTTACTAAGTAAAGACATTAAGCCAACTGTTATAAATATTTTCAAAGAACTAACGACGACTATGTCTAAAGAATTAAAGTTTGATAATGATGTCTTACTTAATAGAAAATATCAATTAAAAGATATAAATTATTTTACAAACCAAATAGATAATCTGATTGAAAAATACAATAACTGAAATATAAAATTCACTAAAATAAAAGAAAATTAAAAAAAATTCCCTAAAAGGACTCATCATCATTTTTGAACTTGCAAAATAAAGAATCAGTGAACTTAAGATCACCCAGTCTAAGGAACAGGAAGAAAAAAGAATATAGAAAAATGAGCAGAGCCATACAGACTTGTGAGAAACCATCAAGTATATCAATATATGCATGAGGAGAATCCCAAAAGATGAGAAGAAAAAGAAAGGGGCAGACAGAATATTTGAAGATATTATGGCAAGAAACTACAAATTGGATCAAAACCACTAATCTGCACATCTGAGAAACTCAGTGACCTCCAAGTAGGATAAACTAAAAGAGACACATCATAGTCAAACTATTGAAAGCCAAATATCAAGAGAGAATCTTGGCTGGGCACATTGGCTCATGCCTGTAATCCCAGCACTTTGGGAGGCTGCGGTGGGCAGATTACATGACCTTGCAAGTTTGAGACCAGCCTGGGCAACATGGAGAAACCCCGTCTCTACAAAAAATACAAAAATCAGCCAGGTGTGGTGGTGCATACCTGTAGTTCCAGCTATTCAGGAGGCTGAGGTGGGAGGATGGCTTGAGCACAGGAGATGGAGGTTGTGGTGAGCCAGGATTGTGCCACTGTACTCCAGGGTGTGCAATGGAGCCAGACCTTTTCTCAAAAAATAAATAAATAAATAAATAAATAAATAAGAAAAAAGAAAGAGAATCTTGAAAATAGAAAGAGAAGGCAGTAAGGCATGTTCAATAAAATTAACAGCTTTCTTTTCGTTTGAAACTGTGGATACTACAGAAGGCAGTGGGATGATATATTCAAACTGCTAAAACAAAAAGACTGTAAACTCGGAGTTGTATATTCAGCAAATCTAGTCTTCAAAAATTAAGGTGAATTTAAAACATTCTCATGTAGACAAAAACAGAGAATTTTTCACTAGCAGACATGCCCTACAAGAAATATTAAAAGGGGTTCTTTAGGTTGAAATGACAGGACACTAAATAGTAACTTGAATCCACACAGATAAATAGAGTACTGGTAAAGATAACTCTACAGGTAAATGTAAAAGTCAGTATAAATATATTTTTGTTTGTAACCTTTTTCTTCTCTCTGATTCAGAAGACAACTACATAAAACAATAGTTATAATTATATATTTTATGATGTATAAATATATGCTTTGAATGCCAATAATAATAAAAGGAGAGGAATAGCATTTCTATATATTATTGAAATTAAGTCAATATTACTCTGAGCTAGATTGATTTAAGCTAATATGTTAATTGCATTCCCCAGGGCAAATACTAATAAAAGAACTAAAATATAGTGGTAAAATAACTAACAAGGGGATTAAAATGGTACTCTAGAAAACTATTTAACACAAAAGAAGGCAGTAGTGAAAGGACAGAGGAACATAAAAGCATATACAGAAAACAGCAAAATGGCAAATGTAAATCTCATCAGTAATTCCAATAAATGAAATGGGCACTATAGTCAAATTAACAGAATGAATAAAATAACATAATCCAACTATATGCTATCTATGAGACAAATTTATATTCAGAGAAACAAAAAGGTTGAAAGTGAAAAGATGGAAGAAGATTTAGAATACAACAATTCTCCAAAATAGAACTGGAGAGGCTGTACTAGTATTAGACAAAATAGACTTAGAGACAAAAACTGTTACTAGAGACCAAGAAGAACATTTTATATTAAAAGGGTAAGTCCATCAAAAAGACATAACAGTTATAGACGTATGCACCTAAGAGCAGAGCCTCAAAATAAATGAGGCAAAATGCAGTAGAATTAAAGGGAAACAAGACAATTCAACAATAATTGGAGGTGGCAATACCTAACTTTGAAAAATGGATACAACGTGTAGGTAGATGATCAGTGAGGAACTAGAAGACTTCAATAACACTATAAACCAACTAGGCTAATAGACATCTATAAAACACTCTACCCAACAGTGTAGTGCACATTCTTCTCAAATACACATTTGAAATTCTTTTCTCCCTTTCTTTCTTTTCTTCTCTTTTCTTTTTTTTTTTTTTTTTCTGGACAGGATATTGCTTTGTGGTCTAGGCTGGAATGCAGTGGCGTGATCACAGTTCACTACAGCTTCAAAGTCCTGGCCTCAAGCAATCCTCCTGCTCTAGCCTCCCAAATATCTGGGACTACAGGTGTGCACCACCATGGTTGGCCAATTTTTTAATTTTTGTAGAGACTAGGTCTCACTATGTTGCCCAGACTGGTCTTGAACTCTTGGCCTCAATCCTCCCACTTGGCTTCCCAGATATGGAATTATAGGCATGAGTCACTGCAACCAATCTGGAACATTCTTTAGTCAGTCCAGATCACATGTCAGGCCATAAAATAAGTCTCAATAAATTTTAAAAAGTTGAAATTATATAAAGTATGTTTTAACTACAACAGTATAAATTAGAAATCAATAACAGAAGAAAATTTGGGAGATTCACTAATACGTGGAAATTCATTAACATACTCTTCTATAACCAGTGGGTCAAAGAAGGAATAACAAGAGAAATTAGAAAGTATGTTGAGATGAGTGTAAATGAAAATACAATATACCAAAACTTAAAGGATCTAGCTAAAACAGCACTTAGAGGAAAATTTATGGATGTAAACACTTATATTTAAAAAGGAGAAAAATATCAAATTAAAACATAATCTTTTACCCTAGGAAATTGGAAAAGAAGAGCTAACTTGAGCCAAAGCAAGCAGAGAGAAGGAAATAAAGACTAGAGCAGAAGTAAATTAAGTAGAGAATAGAAACACAGTAAAAAAAAAAATAAGTAAAATCAAAAGTTGACCTTTTAAAAAATCAACAAAATATATAAACCTTTGGCTAGATTGGCCAATAAAAAAATAAAGAAGACTCAAATTACTAAACTAGTAGACGGAAATATTGGACTAAATCTTATTGACCTTGGGCAGGTAATAGTCTCTCATATATGACATGAAAAGCATACAGAATCAAAGACAAATTTGATATAGTGGTTGCAAATATATATCGGACTTCATCAAAATTGTAAAATTCTGTGTTTTACAGGACACTGTTGAGAAGGTGCAGACAGACTCCAGAATAGGTAGGTGGGGGTAGGGAGCAGGTAGCAGGTATTTGCAAATCACATATCTGATCTTGTATCAAGAATATATAGAGAACTGTTACAACTCAACAATAAAAAAAAAACCCAATTTAAAAGTGGACAAATAATTTGAATAGAAATTTTCTCAAAAAAGATATACAGATGGCCAATAAATACATGAAAAGATGCTCAACATCACTAATTATTAGGGAAATGCAAATCAAAACCACAGTGAGATACCACTTCCTATCCACTAGGATGGCTAAGTAAGCAAAGACTGATTTAAAAAAAATTATTATTATATTTTAAGTTCTGGGGTACATGTACAGATTGTGCAGGATTGTTACATAGGTTTACACATGCCATGGTGGTTTGCTGCATCGATCCCCCCGTCATCTACATTAGGTGTTTCCCCTAATGTTATCCCTCCCCAATCCCCCCATCCCCTGCTATCCATCCCCTAGCTCTCCCACCCCACAACAGGCCCCCGTGTGTGCTGTTCCCTTCCCTGTGTCCATGTGTTCTCGTTGTTCGACTTCCACTTATGAGTGACAACATGCGGCGTTTCGTTTTCTGTTCTTGTGTCAGTTTGCTGAGATTGATGGTTTCCAGCTTCATCCATGTCTTTGCAAAGGACATGAACTCGTCCTTTTTTAAGACTGATTTTTAAAAATTATTTTTGCATTTTCAAGCCCAGCTGTGGTGCTGAGTACTTAATTTGATCTGTATTGAATGCATAATTGAAGTTATTGAAGGAAGAAAGGAGGAACTAATGAATTAAAGCAATTGATTATATTTTTTCTCTGTGGTGCTGAGGATTAGCCCCAGAGCACATATGTAGAATATGCAGACAGATATACTTGGATTCTGTATGAAGATAAATCTTAATTGCCATGGGCTAGCAAGATGGCCAGATAGGAACAGCTCTACTCTGCAGCTCCCAGTGAGATCAATGCAGAAGGTGGGTGATTTCTGCATTTCCAATGGCTCATCTCATTGGGACTGGTTAGACAGTGGGTGCAGCCCACAGAGGGCCAGCTGAAGCAGGGTGGGGCAGTGTCTCACTTGGGAAGTGCAAGGGCTCAGGAAACTTCCTCCCCTAGCCAAGGGAAGCGGTGAGGAATGGTGCACTCCAGCCCAGATGCTATGCTTTTCCCATGTTTTTCACAACCCAGAGACCAGGAGTTTCCCTCAGGTGTCTATAGCACCAAGGCCCTGGGTTTCAAGCACAAAACTGGGTGGTCATTTGGGCAGACACTGAGCTAGCCTTAGGAGTTTTTTTTCATACTCCAGTGGCACCTGGAATACCAGTGAGACAGAACTGTTCACTCTCCTAGAAAGGGAGCTGAAACCAGGGAGGCAAATGGTCTAGCTCAGTGGATCCCACCCACACAGCCCAGTAAGCTAAGATCCACTTGCTTGAAATTCTCGCTGCCCCCACAGCAGTCTGAAGTTGACCTGGGATGCTCAAGTTTGGTGGGGGGAGGAGTGGCCACCATTACTGAGGCTTGAGTAGGCAGTTTTCCCCTCACAGTATAAACAAGGCACAGAGAAGCTCAAACTGGGTGGAGTCCACTGCAGCTCTGCATAGCTACTGTAGCCAGACTGCCTCTCTAGATTACTCTCTCTGAGCAGGGCATCTCTGAAAGAAAGGGAGTAGTCAAGTCAAAGGTTTATAGATAAAACTTCCATTTCCCTGGGACAGAGCACCTGGGGGGAAGGGGTGGCTATAGGTGCAGCTTCAGTTAACTTAAATGTTCTTGCCTGCCAGCTCTGGAGCAGCAGATTTCCCAGCACAGTGTTCAAGCTCTGCTAAGGGACAGACTGCCTCCTCACGTGGGTCCATGACCCCCATGCCTCCTGACTGGGAGACACCTCCCAGCAGGGGTTGACAGACACCTCATGCAGGACAGCTCTGGCTCGCATCTGGTGGGTGCCTCTCTGAGGCAAAAGTTCCAGAGGAAGGAATAAGCAGTAATCTTTGCAGTTCTGCACCCGTCACTGGTGATACCCAGGCAAACAGGGCCTGGAGTAGACCTCCAGCAAACTCCAGCAGACCTGCAGTGGAGGGGCCTGTTAGAAGGAAAACTAACAAACTGAAAGGAATAGTGTCAGAGTCAACAAAAAGGACATCCACACAGAAACCCCATCTGAAGGTGACCAACATCAAAGACCAAAGGTAGAAAAAGCCATGAAGATGAGGAAAAACCAGTGCAAAAAGACTGAAAATTCCAAAAACCAGAACACCTCTTCTCTTCCAAAGGATCACAACTCATCACCAGCAAGGGAACAAAACTGGACAGAGAATGAGTTTGACGAACTGACAGAAGTAGGATTCAGAAGGTGGGTAGTAACAAACTCCTTCAAGCTAAAGGAACATGTTCTAACCCAATGCAAGAAAGCTAAGAGCCCTGAAAAAAGCTTAGAGGAATTGCTAATTAGAATAACCAATTTAGAAAAGAACATAAATAACCTGATGGAGATGAAAAATATAGCACAAGAACTTTGTGAAGCATACACAAGTATCAATAGCTGAATCAATCAAGTGAAAGAAAGGATATCAGAGATTGAAGATCAACTTAATCAAATAAAGCATAAAGACAAGATTGGAGAAGAAAGAATGAAAAGGAATGAACAAGTCTCCAAGAAATATGGCACTATGTGAAAACACCAAATCTATGTTTGATTGGTGTACCTGAAAGTGAAAGGGAGAATGGAACCAAGTTGGGACAGACTCTTCAGGATATTATCCAGGAGAACTTCCCCAACCTAGCAAGACAGGCCAACATTAAAATTCAGGAAATACAGAGAACACCACAAAGATAGTCCTCGAGAAGAGCAACCCCAAGACACAATTGTCAGATTCATCAAGGTTGAAATGAAGGAAAAATTGTTAAGGGAAGCAAGAGAGAAAGTTTGGGTTACCCACAAAGTGAAGCCCATCAGACTAGCAGCAGATCACTCTGCAGAAACCCTACAAGACAGAAGAGAGTGGGGGCCAATATTCAACATTCTTAAAGAAAAGAATTTTTTAGCCCAGAATTTTATATCCAGTCAAACTAAGCTTTTTAAGTGAAGGAGAAATAAAATCCTTTCCAGACAAGCAAATGCTGAGGGATTTGCTTAAAAGAGCTGCCTGTCTTGCAAGAGGTCCTGAAGGCAGCACTAATATGGAAAGGAAAAACCAGTACCAGCCACCGCAAAAACATACCAAATTATAAAGATCATCGACAGTATGAAGAAACTGCATCAACTAATGGGCAAAATAACCAGCTAGCATAATGACAGGATCAGATTCACACATTTCAATATTAACCTCAAATGTAAACAGGCTAAATGCCCCAGTTAAAAGATACAGACTGGCAAATTTGATAAAGAGTCAAGATCCATTGGTGTGCAGTATTCAGGAGACCTGTCTCATGCAAAAACACATATAGGGTTAAAATAAAGGGATGGAAGAATATTTACCAAGCAAATAGAAAGAAAAAAAAAAAAAAAAAAAGCAGGGGTTGCAGTCCTAGGCTTTAATAAAACAGACTTGAAGCCAACAAAGATAAAGGCAAAGAAGGGTATTATGTAATGGCAAAGGGATCAATGCAACAAGAAGAGCTAACTATCCTAAATATATATGCACCCAATACAGGAGCATCCAGATTCATAAAGCAACTTCTCAGAGATGTACAAAGAGACTGAGACTCCCACACAAAAGTAGTGGGAGATTTTTAACACCTCAGTGTCAATATTGTATCAACAAGAAAGAAAATTAAGAATATTCAGGACTTGAACTCAGCTCTGGACCAAGCAGACCTAATAGACATCTACAGAACTTTCCACCCCAAATCAACAGAATATACATTCTTCCCAGCACTATGTCACAGTTACTCTAAAACTGACCATATAATTGGAAGTAAAATTCACTCCTCAGTGAATGCAAAAGAACAGAAATCATAAACAGTTTCTCAGACCTCAGTGCAATCAAATGAGAGCTCAGGATTAAGAATCTCACTCAAAACTGTACAACTACATGGAAACTGAGCAACCTGTTCCTAAATGACTACTGGGTAAATCATGAAATTAAGACAGAAATAAATAAATTCTTTGAAACCAATGAGAACAAAGACACAATGTACCAGAATCTCTGGGGTACAGCTAAAGCAGTGTTTAGAGGGAAATACCCACTAAATGCCCACAAGAGAAAGCAGGAATTATCTGAAATCAACACCCTAACATCACAATTAAAAGAACTAAAGCAGCAAGAGCAAACAAATTCAAAAGCTAGCAGAAGATGAGAAATAACCAAGACCAGAGCAGAACTGAAGGAGATAGAGACACGAAAAACACTTCAAAAAAATCAATGAATCCAGGAGCTGTTTTTTTTTTTTTTTAATAAAAAATTAACAAAATAGATCAACTTCTAGCTGGACTAATAGAGAAGAAAAGAGAGAAGAATCAAATAGACACAATAAAAAATGATAAAGGGGATATCACCACTGATCCCACAGAAATACAAACTACCATCAGAGAATACTGTAAACACCTTTACACAAGTAAACTAGAAGAAATGGGTAAATTCCTGGGCACATTCACCCTCCCAAGACTAAATCAGGAAGAAGTCAAATCCCTAAATAGACCAATAACAAGTTCTGAAGTTGAGGCAGTAAATAATAGCCTGCCAACCAAAAAGAGCCCAGGACCAGACAGATTCACAGCTGAATTCTACCAGAGATACAGAGGAGCTGATGCCATTCCTTCTGAAACTATTCCAAACAATAGAAAAAGAGGGACTCCTCCCTAACTCATTTTATGAGGCCAGCATCATCCTGTTACCAAAACCTGGCAGAGACACAACAGAAAAAGAAAACTTCAGATCAATATCCCTGATGAACATCAGTGCAAAAATCCTCAATAAAATACTGGCAAACCGAATCCAGCAGCACACCAAAAAGCTTATCCACCACGATCAAGTTGGCTTCATTTCTTGGATGCAAGCCTGGTTCAACATACACAAATCAATGTAATCCATCACATAAACAGAACCAGTGACAAAAACCACATGATTATCTCAATAGATGCAGAAAAGGCCTTCCATGAAATTCAACACCCCTTGATGCTAGAAACTCTCAATTAGCTAGGTATTGATGGAACATACCTCAAAATAAGAGCTATTTATGACAGACACAGCCGATATCATACTGAATGGCCACAAGCTGGAAGCATTCCCTTTGAAAACCAGCACAAGACAAGGGTGCCCTCTCTTACCACTCCTATCCAACATAGCATTGGAAGTTCTGGCCAGGCAAGAGAAAGAAAGAAAATGTATTCAAATAGGAAGAGAGGAAGTAAAATTGTCTCTGTTTGGAGATGACATGATTGTATATTTAGAAAACCCCATCTTCTCAGCCCAAAAACTCCTTAAGCTGATAAACAACTTCAGCAAAGTCTTGGGATACAAAATCAATGTGCAAAAATCACAAGCATTTGTATACGCCAATAATAGAGAGCCAAATCATGAGTAAACTCTCATTCACAATTACTACAAAGAATAAAATACCTAGGAATACAACTTACACGGGATGTGAAGAATCTCTTCAAGGAGAACTACAAGCCACTCACTGCTCAAGGAAATAAGAAAGGACACAAAGAAATGGAAAAATATTCCATGATCATGGATAGGAAGAGTCAATATCATGAAAATGGCCATGCTGCCCAAAGTAATTTATAGATTCAATGCTATCCCCTTTAAGCTACCATTGACTTTCTTCACAAAATTAGAAAAAGTTACTTTAAATGTCATATGGAACCAAAACACAGCTAGTATAGCCAAAACAATCCTAAGCAAAATGGACAAAGATGTAGGCATCATGCAACCTGACTTCAAACTATACTACACTAACCAAAACAGCATGGTACTGGTACCAGAACGGTATATAGACTAATGGAACAGAACGGAGGCCTCAGAAAAAAATGCCACACATCTACAACCTTCTGATCTTTGACAAACCTGACAAAAACAAGCAATGGGGAAAGTATTCCCTATTTAATAAATGGTGTTGGGGAAACTGGCTAGCCATATGCAGAAAACTGAAACTGGATCCCTTCCTTATACAAAAATTAGCTCAAGATGGATTAAAGACTTAAACCTAAGTCTATCCATCTCAAACGTCTAATATTGAGAATCTACAAGGAACTTAAACAAATTTACATCAAAAAACTTACCAAAAAGTGGGCAAGGGATATGCACAGACACTTCTCAAAAGAAGACATTTATGTGGCCAAAAAACATATGAAGAAAAGCTCATCATTACTGGTCATTAGAGAAATGCAAATCAAAACCACAGTGAGATATACCATCTCACACCAGTTAGAATGGTGGTCATTAAAAAGTCAGGAAACAACAGATACTGGAGAGGATGTGGAGAAATAGGAATACTTTTACACTGTTGGTGGGAGTGTAAATTAGTTCAACCATTGTGGAAGACAGTGTGACAATTCCTCAAGGATCTAGAACCAGAAATACCATTTGACTCAGCAATTCTGTTACTGGGTATATACCCATAGGATTATAAATCATTCTACTATAAAGACACATGCAGACATATGTTTATTGCAGCACTATTTACAATAGAAAAGACTTGGAACCAACCCAAATGTCCATCAATGATGGACTGGATAAAGAAAATGTGGCACATATACACCACGGAATACTGTGCACCCATAAAAAGGATGAGTTCATGTCGTTGCAGGGATGTGGATGAAGCTGGAAACCATCATTCTCAGCAAACTAACACAGAAACAAAACTAAACACGGCATGTTTTCATTCATAAGTGGGAGTTGAACAATGAGAACACATGGACACAGGGAGGGAACACATCACACACCGGGGCCTGACGGGGTGGGGGCTGGGGGAAAGATAGCATTAGGAGAAATACCTAATGTAGATAACAGGTTGATAGGTGCAGCAAACCGCCATGGCATGTGTATATCTATGTAACAAACCTGCATGTTCTTCACATGTATCCCAGAGCTTAAAGTATATATATAAATCTTAAATGCCAAAAAGTGGAAGGAGCTTCTTGACAGGTAGTACATTCCATTTCTATCCAAGGAGATGTTCTGGCATAAAATAGGCAACCAAGAAATGGGGATGCTACAAGGTCATCTCATTTTTATTGAATTCAGCAAACTTAAAATCTGTTACATGCTAGGGTGCTGTACTAGGCAAAAAAAGTGAAACATTTATGGCCTGTGCCCAGAATATCTTATGTCTGTTTGGGGATGGTGGTGGTAGGCTAGGTATTTAAACAGACATTTTCAGTGGATTGTTTGGCAAGTAATATAATGGAGGTTCAGAGTATTGTGAGAGCTCAGGGAAATGTACTCAAATGCTGGATTTATAATCATTGTAGCTGACCAAAGGGCAACTTCTAATTTGACTGTAATATGTTTTCTTTTAGTTATACCGTCATAAAAACCTGTTTTAGATTCTTGGGAAGATTTTACACTCTTTTTTTTTTTGAGACAGAGTCTTGCTCTGTCACCCTGGCTGGAGTGCAGTGGCATTATCTTGGCTCACTGCAACCTCCACCTCCTGGGTTCAAGCGATTCTCCTGCCTCAGCCTCCCAAGTAGCTGGGATTACAGGCTTCTGCCACCATGCCCTATTAATTTTGTATTTTTATTAGAGACACAGTTTCACCATGTTGGCCAGGCTGTTCTTTAACTCCTGACTTCAGGTGATCCACCCTCCTCTGCCTCCCTAAGTGTTAGGATTACAGGCTTGAGCCACTGTGTCCAGCCGATTTCACACTCTTAGACTTTGCTGCACTAACTCATGTTTGGAAAATCTTCTGTTGACACAATTGCCAGTGCCCTGTCTTTGACTTTGGCTAGCATAGGAGAGTCCTTTATGACTGCCATAAAAAAATAAGCTTTATAAATTCAATTATTTTGGTAGGAGCCTTGGACAAGAGTTAGATGTCTAGGCTCTAATTCTGATCTGCTCCTCTTTTTCTATGTGACCATGACCTAAGTTCCTTGATTACTTTGGGACTCAATTTTCTTTTCTGAATACTGGGAAACCAAAATCTTGCTTAGACTTTTCTCTTGGGTATTGTAAAAGCACATAAGATGATAATACCTGTGGAAATTGTCAAGGAAGGTATAAGTTATCTGGGACTCTAGTGTACATTTAAACTACGATTAGTACATGGTATAAAACATAACATTGTCTTGAAAACACATTAGGAAGCAGATGTGATCAGCATTAAGGTGAATTGCGAATGAGATAGGACCCCTGGCTGCCTGTCTGTGCTAGGGTCCTTGGCACTAGTGGGTGAAGAAAGGTGGGGTGGGTTTTCTCCACCCTAATCTTTATTTTTCTCTCAATTCTAGTTCTGGACAATGTTCAAATTCTACACAGGTTTGTGAGAGTAGTTTGAAGAAGGGATTTGCAGAGCTTCTCTAAGTGACCCCCCTGATTGCTAGCCGTTTCCTACCCTCTCTTCTTTCTGATGTCCAGACTTGTCTCGCAAACAAGTCCAGCTGAATTTGCCAACTTTATGAACTTGTTGGAGGAAGAAAGTGCAGGAAAGCTTGGATACAAGGCATCAAAGACCAAAAAGGAGACATTGAGTAGCGTCCTTGAGGATTCTCTGGACCGTCTGCAAAACTGGGAGGTCTGTGAGAGCCTCTGCTGTGGAGAGTGTATCAAACACGTTGCTATGCTCTAAATGTTTGTGTCCCTTTGGAATTCATATGTTGAAATCCTAACCCACAGGTGATAGTAATAGAAAGTGAGGTCTTTCGGGAAGCTATTAGTGACCTTGTCAAAGAGACCCAAGAGAGCTCCCTGTCTCACCCTTCCCACGATGTGAGACCACAGCTAGAAGACTCCATCTGTGAACCAGAAAGCAGCCTCTCACCAGACAGTGAATCTGCTGGGTGCCTTCATCTTGGACTTCCAGCCTCCAAGCTGTGAAAAATAATTCTCTTGTTTATAAGCCACTCAGTCAAAGGTATTTTGTTAGAGAAGCCCAGATAGACAAAGGCAGTTGTAAAAATGGGAAAGGAGGTAGATGGCGTTGAAAGGTCTGCTTAGGGTACTTGAGAGACTTTCAGATTACCTGGTAATATGAATGCTTGGGACCTTGGCTTTGAAGGGCCAGATTTGTTTGAGAAAGTATTCTAGTCCTCAGACCTGTCCCTGAAATGCACCTCTGGGTCTCTCTCAGTGTTACAGTTATATTGAGCACTTACTTTTATTGATGGCTAATTAGGTGCTAGGCATTAAAATCATTATTTATATTACTTTTCAATAATTTTTTATTATATGCCTATAGAAAAAAATTAGTATTTTTCTCGGTCTTTCATCATATCTTAATTATTGCACTCTACTTTGATTAATTCATGGGACATTTTCTTAATAGCTTGTTAGATTATTGCCTTTGGAAAGTTCCTTTTTGCCTCTATTTTGGCCTGATTAGCATTAATGTTTTGTACCTGTTGTGTTTCTGGCTCAGTGCTAGTGATACCTGTGGGAAAATAAATAATATATGCCCTTTCAAATTTAAAACTTACGTAGTGGTATGTGCAAAGTTTGGTGGCAACACAGAAGATGCAGTTAACTGTAGGACAGAGAGGATTGAGAGTTCACAAGGAGAGGACTCTTGAACTAGAATTTCATGCAGACAGTGGTAGTAAGAGAAGTTTTAAGCTGATGCTGTTCCATGTGCAAATGTACAGTAAAAAAATTACACTATATTTTGAGAACAGCAATAATTTTTTATATTAGTAGAGCATAAAATTTGAAAAAGGAAACTATGGTATTCAAGATGTTAAAATAGGCAGGCTTGTATTGTGGAAGATCAGGTGGATCATGATATACAACTTGGGTTTTGCTTTGTTAGGCAGTTTTCAAACTTCATTGTGCATAGGAATCATCTGAGAATCTTGCAAAAATACAGATCTTGGTTCAGTAAGTTAGAGTAGAGCTTGAGAGTCTGTATTTCTAACAATCTCCCATCTGATGCTCGTGCTGCTGGTCCATGGGCCACATTGGGAGTAGCAAGGCTATACAGAATAGAAACCACTGTAAGGTCAATCAAGGGAGTGAACTAGTTACCCTGGACATTATAGAAAGATGACTGGGCCGGGCGCGGTGGCTCAAGCCTGTAATCCCAGCACTTTGGGAGGCCGAGGCGGGTGGATCACGAGGTCAAGAGATCAAGACCATCCTGGTCAACATGGTGAAACCCCGTCTCTACTAAAAATACAAAAAATCAGCTGGGCATGGTGGCGTGTGCCTGTAATCCCAGCTACTCAGGAGGCTGAGGCAGGAGAATTGCCTGAACCCAGGAGGCGGAGGTTGCAGTGAGCCGAGATCGCGCCATTGCACTCCAGCCTGGGTAACAAGAGCGAAACTCCGTCTCAAAAAAAAAAAAAAAAAGAAAGATGACTGGAAGAGAAAGGATGTTTTTCTCCAGGCCCATATAAATTGAATTGTTACTGTTGTACAAGTCCTGTGTAAGGGTGGCTTCCCTCCTAGAGCTTGTAGATGTGAGAAGGAATGTTCTTGGCAGATCAGAAGCCATTGAATGATTTATGTTTGTCATTTGTGCCAACCAAGAAAAGGACTTTTGTTTCAGTTCCGAGGGGTGAAGGAGGTGGGCATAAGGAGTGGGGCTAGTGCCTGCAGCCAGAGGGGACTGGGACTTAAGCCAGAGCCTGTTGCTGCATGCTTCCCAGGCACCACAGAAACAGCAGAGGCTTTTCTGTAGGTACTGCTATGGCAAGAGAACTCCACAGCTACTCATCACCCACTTGGAAGAGAAGGATGAGTGGGACATCATCAGGTATTATGATGTCATGTCTGAGGAGGAAATCAAGAGGATGAAGGAGATCGTGAAGCCCAAAGTTAAGTTTCTCAGTTGGTTCTCACCACATTTTTCCTCTGCCACTTCCTGAGACCTACCTTGCTGTCATTATTTTGGAGAAACTTAAGGAAATAGCTGGTAGCAGAGTTGCAAGCAGATTTTTTTCTTAAATGACCTGGCCCTCCAGAAGAAATGTCTATCATTATATATTAGCTTTTAATTTGGTACCTCAGATGAGAATTTTAAAAATCTCTTTAAATTTTATTAATTTGCAACATTTTATTTTAGTTTTAAAGATTTCATATGGCTTTTTAGGGTTTGTTGCTTTTTTCTTTTCAATTGACATAATTGTATATATTTATGGGGTATAGTGTGATATTTTGATATGTGTATACAATGTGTAATGATTAAATAAATCATGGTAATTAGCATATCTGTCACCTCAAACATTTATCTGTGTGTGTGTGTTTGTATGTGGGAACATTCAAAATCTGCTCTTTTAGATATTTGAAAATATAAAATTAATTGTTAATTATATTCACCCTACAGTGCTGTAGAGCACTAGAGCTTATTCCGCTTATCTAGCTGTACATTTGTATCCATCTTAACCAACCTTTGGCTATCCCACCCTTTTTCTTACCCTTCCCTGCCTCTAGTAACTACTATTCTACTCTCATCTATGAAGTCAGTTTTTTTTTAGCTTCGATAGGTGAGAGCATGTGTTATTGGTATTTCTCCGCCTGGCTTATTTCCCTTAACGTAATGTCCTCCAGGTTCATTCATGTTATTGTAAACAACAGAATCTCATTCTTTTTATGGTTAAATAATATTCCATGTATCACATTATCCATTCATCTGTTAACGGACACTTAGGTTGATTCCATATCTTGGCTATTGTGAAGAGTGCTACAGTAAACATGGCCGTGCAGATATTTCTTTGACACACACATTTCCTTCCCTTTGAATATGTACCTAGCAATAGGATTGCTGGATCATAAAGTAGTTCTATTTTAGTTTTTTGAGGAACCTCCGTGATGTTTTACATAATAGCTTTACTAATTTACATTCCTACCAATAGTGTGTAAGAGTTTCCTCTTCTCTGCAGTCTTGCCAGCATTTGTTATTTTTTGTCTTTTTAGAAATAGCCATTCAAACAGGTGTGAGGAGATATCTCGTTGTGGTTTTGGTTTGCATTTCCCTGATGATTAGTGATGTTGAGCATTTTTTTCCATATACCTGTTGCCCATTTCTATGTCTTCTTTTAAGGTGTCCAGCTTATTTGCCTATTTTTTAATTGGATTATTATAATTTTTTGCTATTGAGTTGTTTGAGTTCTTTGCATATTCTGGCTATCAATTCCTTGTCAGATGAATAGTTTGCAAATATTTCCTCCCATTCTGCAGGTTGTCTCCACTCTGTTGATTGTTTCCTTTGCTGTGCAGAAGGTTTTTTTTTGTTTGATATAATACCCTTTGTTTATTTTTGCTTTAGTTGACTGTGCACAAAAAAGATCCTTGCCATAAAAATTTTGCCCAGTCTGAATGTCTGGAAGTGTTTCCCCAATGTTTTCTTCTCACAGTTTGGGGTCTTACGTTAAAGTATTTCATCCATTTTGATTTGATTTTTGTGTATGGTGAAAGAGACGGGTCTAGTTTCATTATTCTGCATATGGTATTCTGTTTTCCCAGCACCATTTATTTAAGAGACTGTTCCTTACCCAATACTGTTTTGGCATCTTTGTTGAAAATCAGTTAGCTATAAACATCTGGATTTATTTCTAGGTTCTTGCTTCTGTCTTGTTTTTATGCCAGTACCATGCTGGGTTTGTTTAGCTTCTTGAATCAGTAATGTTTATTTCTTTGACCAAATTTGTGAAAATTTTGGTCATTCTTTCTCTAGTTACTTTTTCTACCACATTCTTTTTTTTTTTTTTTTCTTTTCTTTTTTCTGGGACTCCTCTTACATATATACAACCTTTCATTGTTGTCCAATAGTTTCCTAAGGCTCTGTTAATTATTTTCTGTCTTCTCTCTTCTTCAGATTAAATAATATCTAATCTCAGTGATTCTTCCCTCTATCATCTCTATTTTCATGTTAACCCCATCTATTAAAGTTTTAAATTCAGATACTGTATTTTTCAATTCTATAATTTTTAGTTAATTCTTTATTGTTGTTTCTTGTTCTTTTCTGAAACTTGTCTTCTTTTCACTATGAGTATTAATTTTCTTTATATCATTGAACATGCCTCTAATGACCACTTTGAAATCCTTGTCTGTGAATTCCAACATCTGTTTCATCTTTTGGATTGATTTCTGTGTCTTTTCTCTTGGAAATAGGTCACATGTTTCTCATCCTTCATATGTCAAATAACTTTCTATTATATCTTGGTTGCTATTGGGGGAACTCCAGATTCTGTTATATTCCTTTGAAGAATGTTGTTGTCTTGAACTCCTGACCTCAAGTGATCCAATCTGTGGTGGCCTCCCAAAGTGGTGGGATTACAGACATGAGCTACCATGCCTGGCTGGAAGAATGTTGCTGTTGTTAATTAGGAAGCAGTTAACTTGGTTGGACACAAACTGCAAACCATTTTTTTATGCAGTATAGTTCTTTAATTCCTGGCCGGGCTACTTGCAGTATAACCTACTAGCAGTCTGCCAGAGATTTGGGCAGGGCTTACACAGAGATGGAGTGTCTCCACGCCTGTCTTTTTATTAGGATTTCCTTTTTACTTTTCAGCATTTGTGCTTGCTCTAGACTTTGTAGTCTGATATTTAGGTTAAGAAAACTGGGTTTTCTATCAAAATTTTAGCTGCTCTATGTACCATCAACTATGGTATGTCCTGAGGCTAATAGTCATTTTAAAAACAGGAAATCACCCTGTACTGTTCTCTTCCTTCAAGGGTCAACTTCCATTCATTATCTACCTGCTTTTGTTTACTCTCCATTGACTTCTAATTGTATATTGTATTTTATCCAGAGTTTATAGTTGTTATCTGTGTGTGGATCACCGTGACAGAAAAATACTCAACTATATTTTTCAAATCTTTTATTTTTAATGAAAATAATTTATTCACATTAATATGTTATTATGATTGATATATTTGTTTTCAGCTTGACATATATTATTCCAGGTAAATTTACTGTATTCATTATTTTATGTTTGACAGAATATATCTTGGAATTGGCAACTCCATTGTTTGATTTTACTTCTAGGTCAACTCCATTGTTTGATTTTAATTATTTTAAGGACTCCAGTTATATCTATGTTGCACTTCTTTGCCATTCTTTTGTATTTATCACTGTTTCTTGTCCTGTTTACATCTGTGTTCATTTTTGCTTCATTTTCTTGACTTTTCTCATTGTCCTCTGTGTCGTTTAGTACAGTTTTAGTCATATCTCTTTCTTTCTTAGGCACATTATAATTTAGTATTTGTTTCTAAGATTATTTTATTATTTTCTTCAGTAACTTTCCTGAGTTTGATCAGTTTCTGTTTTCATCTTTTGTTGTCCATATCCACTCTGAGTTTTAAAATCTCTGATTTTTGATGTTCTTTCATATCTACAGTTGTTTGTTTAATTATATTTAATTCATCTTACTGTATTTTATTACAGTTTTTCTCTTTTTCTTTTTTTGGATAGGACAGGATTGTTTTGTTGTCTTTTCAACTCCTGGAAAATTCTGATTTCATTTTATGTTTTTCTATTTATAGTAACTTACATGAATGTTGGGTTTAATTTTATTTTTGTTGTTCATATTTTTATTTTTGTCCTGAACCAGTGCTTGAGTCAACTGTTTTTTAAATTTCTATAGTGAAATGCATTTTTTTTCAATTAAACGTACTTTTTTGTTATATCTTCAGACTGTTTCTTAATGTATAATTTTAATAGGGCTCTTACTCTCAGCCACTTCATTCTCTTCACCACCAAACTGCCAATGGACATTTCACTTTTCATAGTTCCTCCTTCACCCCAAGAACAATGCTTTCCTTATACTATCTCTGTGCACTTTACAAGCTCTTTTGTTTAAAATATCCATAAGCCAGTCCTCTGATGCATTAAGTCTCAGATGTTCTCTCTGTACTTTTCTACTCAGTTTGGAGCCCTTTCCCTCTGAAAGCAAGCCCTTAGATGGTATATATGTTACACCACATTATACTACACTGCATTGTTTACTCTTTCTGCAGTCCCAGACTAGTTCTTTGCATAGTTGTCTCTGGAGTACTCTGCTGACATTTGATATTTATTTATTCACTTACAAGAAAACAGAAATTTGTACTATTCTCTGTTTCCCAGTTACAATGGAGGCATAAATAATGGGTAATTTTTTTCTTCATTGGTGGTTTTCAGGAATTTGTGTGGATAGAATTTCTTTTAGAAGGATTTCTTTTTTCTATGATACCCTGTTACATTTAAAATAATCAATGTCACTAACCGGAACTTTTTCAGCTGTTTGAATTTGCTTTTCTTTTTAGCAAGCGACATATGCTATGCATGGATGTTGAAATAGCTGAAAAGAATTGCCTGTTTTTAAATATTAAAAGAATTGCCTATATTTAAAGAATTGCCTTTTATTTAAATAAAATTGCCTTTTATTTAAATAAAATAAATATCTTGCCTATATTTAAATAAAATAGCTGAGAAGAATTGCCCTAGTGGCTCACACCTGTAATCCCAGCACTTTGGGAGACCAAGGCATGTGGATCACAAGGTCAGGAGTTCAAGACCAGCCTGGCCAATATGGTGAAACCCTGTCTCTACTAAAAATACAAAAATTAGCCAGGTGTGGTGGCAGGTGCCTGTAGTCCCAGCTACTTGGGAGGCTGAGACAGGAGATTCGCTTGAACCCGGGAGGCAGAGGTTGTGGTGAGCTGAGATGGTGTTACTGCACTCCAGCCTGTGTGACAGAGCAAGATTCCATCTCAAAAAAAAAAAATTGCCTATATTTAAATATATAAATCTATTATTTTTTATGTTAAGTATTTTTTTTTTTTTTTTTTGAGACGGAGTTTCACTCTTGTTACCCAGGCTGGAGTGCAATGGCGCAATCTCGGCTCACTGCAACCTCTGCGTCCTGGGTTCAGGCAATTCTCCTGCCTCAGCCTCCTGAGTAGCTGGGATTACAGGCATGTGCCACCATGCCCAGCTGATTTTTTGTATTTTTAGTAGAGACGGGGTTTCACCATGTTGACCAGGATGGTCTCGATCTCTTGACCTCGTGATCCACCCGCCTCGGCCTCCCAAAGTACTGGGATTACAGGCGTGAGCCACCGCACCCGGCCAAGTATTTTTTTTTATCAGTACTCATTTTGCCCTTACTAGATCATCTCTCAAGAGCAGTGCCTTCTTTGAAAATAGTCAAGGGATGGAAGAGGCAAACTTATTCGAAGAAACAAAAATGTATATCACTTCTACTGTCATTCTTTGTAAAACATTTTTATTCAGAACATCTCAACAGGGGCCAAAATGCATTTCTAACTGCCATACTTTACACAGCAATATAAACATACCTCAGATATTGCAGGTTCAGTTCTGGACCACCACAATAAAGTGAGTATCAAAATAACAAGAGAGTCAGCCTGCCCTTTGAAGGTTTGAAGCCAGGCATTGATGGCTCCTCTCTAGTTATGAAAGTCCTAGATGGCACCTTCTTCCAAGAGAAGGCTGTTTCGTCTACCTTGAAAATCTCTTTTTAGTGTAGCCGCCTTCATCAGGGATCTTAGCTAGGTCCTCTGGATCACTGTAGTTTCTACCTTGCATTCTTGGGATTAAAAACTCTATTCGATCATGATATCTATCTGATATATTGATGGATTCATCTTACTAATGTTTTTCTTGCAGATTTATAAATCTATGTACATGAGGTATATTGCTCTTTAATTTTCTTTTTCTATATTGTCTTTCTCTAGTTTTGTTTCAGGGTAATGCTCACCTCATGAGTTGGGAAGTATTCCATTCTCTTCTATTTTCCAGAATAGTTTATATAGAATTGCTAGTATTTCTTAAGCATTTGGTAGAATTCATTAAATGAGCCCATTTGTGCTTGAGTTTTCTTTGTTGGAATATACTTTAATAAGTATGGGATCATTCACATTATCTATTTCTTCTTGAGTGAGCTTTTGGTAGTTTGTGTCTTTCAAGGAATGTGTTTGTTTCATCCAAGTTGTTAAATATATTAATGTCAGAGCAATCTGTAGTGATAGCTCTTCTTTCATTCCTGATATAAGCAATTTGTTTCTTCTTTTTTTAAATATCAGTTTGACTACAAGTTTGTTTAATTGATCTTTTCCAGAAGTTAACTTTAAAAAAAATCAGTAGGTTTTTGGGGAACAGGTGGTATTTGGTTACATGAATAAATTCTTTAGTTGTTATTTTTGAAATTTTGGTGCACTTTACCCAAGAAGTATACACTGTATCCAATGTATAGTCTTTTATCCCTCACCCCCTGTCCCGTTGCCCCCAGGTCCCCAAAGTTCATTGTATTATATTGTTTTTATGCCTTTGCATCCTCATAGCTTAGCTCCCACTTATGAGTTAGAACATACGATGCTTGGTTTTCCATTCCTGAGTTACTTCACTTAGAAGAATGGTCTCCCATAGACATAGGCAAGGACCTCATGACTAAAACACCAAAAGCAATGGCAACAAAAGCCAAAATAGACAAATGGGATCTAATTAAACTTAAGAGCTTCTGTACAGCAAAAGAAACTATCATTAGAGTGAACCGGCAACCAACAGAATGGGAAAAAATTTTTGCAATCTACTCATCTGACAAAGGGCTAATAACCAGAATCTACAAAGAACTTAAACAAATTTACAAGAAAAAAACAAATACAGCTAGTGCTCGACTTACGACCACGATTGGTTCCGCCAGACCGGTCGTAACATGATTTGGTCATGAGTTGAGTAGGCTATATGTACAGTACTGTGAAATGATGTTATAAAAATCTTTAAGTCATATTTTATCATAATTTTCTTTCATTATTGTTATATATCATAATTTTCTTTGTTCATTTTATGCCATTTGTATCATCTCTACAAATAATTGTTTCTTATTTTTACATTCGTCAGGTTTAAGTAAAACACTGCATTACCAGTACAACTGGTTTAATATTTGCAAAACATAGAAAATTACAAAATACAGGTGCATACAAAAATACAAAATACAGGTGTAAAAAATACCATAGGAAACATTTTCCCAATTGCAAAACATATCAAAATATATAAACATGTATGAAACATTCTTTTGGCCGTTTTTGAATTTGATCTTCCATCCAAATATATAGCAATTTCTCCATTTCGTGGATGGGCCCGCTTCGTTGCCTTGTTATAACTGTTGATTGCATGGGTGCAGAACCTTTCACAGCTTCATGAATTCTTTCTTTATCTTTCAAAATCGTTGACACAGTCGAGTGTGATCACTTCGTATCACGTGCGATCACATTCACTTTCTTTCCTCCTTCTACTGCTTAATTACCTTCATTTTCATGTCGAGATAGATGGCCTTTCTTCCCTTCTTGGCAGGCTGAGGCGTAGACAAAGACAATTTCCTCTTGGTAGACATCTTGGGAGGGGTTTGATGAAAAATATCCAAGACACCAAACACAAATTGCTGTACCGAGTCTGGGATAACAGTTGAAATGGTGCACGCGGAGATGGTAATGCTGCCGGAAGCTGGTCCGCACTGTCGTATGCCCAGCTGGGCAACGTTTGTCCTGCCAGACGCAGAGCAATCGTGGCTAGCGATTGTGGTCGTAAAGTCGAATGGTCGTAAGTTGCATAGGTCGTAAGTTGATCAATACCTGTAATCCCATCAAAAAGTGGAGGAAGAATGTGAACAGACACTTCTCAACAGAAGACATTTATTCAGCCAACACACATATGAAAAAAAGCTCATCATCACTGATCATAGAGAAATGCAAATCAAATCCACCTTGAGATACCATCTCACACCAGTTAGAATGGCAATCATTAAAAAATCAGGAGACAACAGATGCTGGAGAGTATGTGGAGAAGTAGAAATGCTTTTACACTGTTGGTGGGAGTGTAAATTAGTTCGATCATTGTGGAAGGCAGTGTGGCAATTCTTCAAGGATCTAGAAATAGAAATACCATTTGACCCAGCAATCCCATTACTGTGTATATACCCAAAGGATTATAAAACATTCAATTATAAAGACACATGCACATGTATATTTAATGTAGCACTGTTTATAATAGTAAAGACTTGGAACCAACCCAAATGCCTATCAGTGATAGACTGGATAAAGAAAATGTGGCACACATACACCATGGAATACTATGCAGTAATAAAAAATGATGAGTTCAAGTCCTTTGCAGGGACATGGATGAAACTGGAAACCATCATTCTCAGCAAACTGACACAAGAACAGAAAACCAAACACCAGTGTATACACTAGTATATATATATAGTGTGTGTGTGTGTGTGTGTGTGTTTGTGTATATACACCACATTTTCTTTATCCTCTTGTTGACTGATGGGCATTTGGGCTGGTTCCATATTTTTGCAATTATGAATTGTGCTACTATAAATATCCATGTGCAAGTATCTTTTTTGTATAATGACTTCTTTTCCTCTGGGTAGATACCCAGGAGTGGGATTTCCGGATCAAACAGTAGATCTACTTTTAGTTCTTTAGGGAATCTCCACACTATTTTCCATAGTGGTTGTACTAGTTTGCATCCCACCAACTGTGTAAAAATGTTCCCTTTTCACTGCATCCGTGCCAACATCTTTTTTTTGTGTATTTTTTTTTTTTTGAGTCGGAGTTTCTCTCTTTTTACCCAGGCTGGAGTGCAATGGCGCGATCTCGGCTCACTGCAACCTCCACCTCCTGGGTTCAGGCAATTCTCCTGCCTCAGCCTCCTGAGTAGCTGGGATTACAGGCATGCACCACCATGCCCAGCTGATTTTTTGTATTTTTAGTAGAGATGGGGTTTCACCATGTTGACCAGGATGGTCTCGATCTCTTGACCTCATGATCCACCCGCCTCGGCCTCCCAAAGTGCTGGGATTACAGGCTTGAGCCACCGCGCCCGGCTTTTTAAAAATATTTTGATCATGGCCATTCTTGCAGGAGTGAGGTGGTATCACATGGTGGTTTTGATTTGCATTTTCCTGATCTTTAGTGATACTGAAAATTTTTTTCATGTGTTTTTGGCCATTCGAGTATCTTTTGAGAATTGTCTATGTCCGTAGCCCACTTTTTGATGGGATTGATTGTTTTGTTCTTGCTAATTTGTTTGAGTTCCTTGTAGATTCTGGATATTAGTCCTTTGTCAGATGTATACATTTTGAAGATTTTATCCCACTCTGTGGGTTTTCTGTTAACTCTGATTAACTCTGCTGATTATTTCTTTTGCAGTGAAGAAGCTTTTTAGTTAAGTCCCATCTGTTTATCTTTGTGTGTGTGTGTGTGTGTGTGTGTGTGTGTGTGTGTGTGTGTGTGTGTGTTTGTTTGCTTTTGCATTCTTGGTCATGAAGTCTTTGCCTTCTAGGCAATGTCTAGAAGGGTTTTTTCAATGTTATCTTCTAGAATCTTTATGGTTTCCAGTCTTAAGTCTTTGATCCATCCTGAATTGATTTTTGTATAAGGTGAGAGATGAGTATCTAGTTTCATTCTTCTACACATGGCTTGCCAGTTATCTCAGTATCATTTGTTGGATAGGGTGTCCTTTCCCCACTTTATATTTTTGTATGCTTTGTCAAAGATCAGTTGGCTGTAATTATTTGGCTTTATTTCTGGATTCTGCATTCTGTTCCATTGGTCTATGTGCCTGTTTTTACACCAATATCATGCTGTTTTGGTGATGCTTCTTATAGTATAAAGTTGGATAATGTGATGCTTCCAGATTTGTTCTTTTTGCTTAGTCTTGCTTTGGCTGTGCAGGGTCTTTTTTGGTTTCATATGAATTTTAGGATTGTTTTTTCTAGTTCTGTAAAGAATGATGGTGATATGTTAATGGGAATTGCATTGAATTTGTAGATTGCTTTTGACAGTATGGTCATTTTCACAATATTGATTCTACCCATCCATGAGCATGGGATCTGTTTTCATTTGTTTGTGTCATCTATGATTTCTTTCAGCAGTGTTTTATAGCTTTTCTCGTAGAGGTCTTTAACCTCTCAAGGAGTTAACCTTTGGTTTCATAGATTTTCTCTATTGCGTCTCTCTGTCATGTTTCATTGATTTTTGCCCTTCTACATAAGTTTTTTTCCTTCTTTTTGCTTTGCATTTAATTTGTTATTCTTTTTCTAGGTTCTTAGAGTAGAAGGTTAGGTTATTGACTGGAAACTTCTATTTTTATAAAAACATTTAATGATCTACATTTCCTTATAAGCATTGTTTTGACTCTATCATGCCAAAATTTGAAAAAAAAAAAAAAAAAAAAAAAAAAAAAAAACCTTTTTACCATGGTACATTTTTCAAATCTAAAAAATTAACATTGCTATATTACTATTACTTTAAGATTCAGACTTTATTCAGATTTAACCAACTTTTCTACTAATGTCCTTTACTGTTCTAGGATCCAATCCAGGATGCCACAGTGCTTCTAGTCATCATGTCTCTTTCGTTTATTCTTTCCTTGTTTTTAAAGACCTTAATGGTTATTAACAGTCATATGTTTTATAGAAGGACCACCAACTTAGATTTTTCTGATGTTTTCTTATGATGATTATACTAAAGTTATGAATTTGGCGGAAGAATGTACCCTTCATGTTGCATAATTTTAGGGGAACATGACTGATGAAATAAACTTTGATCACTTGGCCAAGGTCATCACACAAGTATGTTATATTGTCCTTACATGTAAATTCAACTCAGAATGGTTTCTGATTTCCTTTATGACTTCCACTTTGACTCATGAGTTACTTATAAGCATGTTGCTTATTTAACAAATATTTGGGGATTTTCCAGATATTTCTGTTTTTCTAATTTTATTCTGTTATGGTCAGATAACATACTTTGGTTGTGTTTCAGTTATTTTAAATTTGTTGAGGATTGTTTTATGACCAAGAATATGGTTTATCTTGATGAATGTTTTATGTGCACTAGAAAAGAATGTGTATTCTGCTGTTGTTGAGTTGAATGTTCTGTAAATGTCAACTAGGTCAAGTTGGTTGATAATGTTCAGGCTTTCTATATCCTTACTTATTTTTTCTCTTTTTGTTCTATCATTTACTGAGGACTGTTGAAATGTAACTTTTATTATGGGTTTGTATGTTTCTATTCAGGTCTATAATTTTTCCTTCATGTATTTTGAAACTCTTGGTTAGGTAAGTATATAATTAGGATTGTTATGTATTCTTGGTTAATTTACCACCATTATGGGATGATAATCATATAATGTCCCTGTTTTTATATATATATATATAATATTTCTTGTTCTGAAGTCTATTTTTTTGATGCTAATGTAGCTTCTCTAGCTGTCTTTTGATTTATGTTTCAACAATATATCAGTTTCCATCACTTAATTTTTATAAATTAACACACTTTATTTTTACAAGAAGTTTTAGGGGTTTACAAAAACAACATAAAGTACAGTGCTTCTATAATCCCCTACCTGAATACAGTTTCTCTTATTAACATCTTGCTTTCATGTGGTATATTTGTTACAATTGATGAGCAAATATTGATACATTATTATTATTATTTTTTAATTATTTGAGATGCAGTCTTGCTTTGTCACCCAGGCTAGAGTGCAGTGGCACTTTCTTGGCTCACTGCAACCTCTACCTCTCAGGTTCAGGTGATTCTTCTGCCGCAGCCTTCCGAGTAGCTGGGACTATAGGTACACACCACTACGCCTGGCTAAGTTTTGTATTTTTAGTAGAGATGGGGTTTCATCATGTTGGCCAGGCTGGTCTCGAACTCCTGATCTTCTGATCTGCCTGCCTCAGCCTCCCAAAGTACTGAGACTACAGGCATAAGTCACCAAGCCTGGCCAATATTTGGCATCTTTTCATGTGCTTACTTGCCATTTGTATATCATCTTTGATGTGCTGTCTTTGTTTAGATATTTTTGTCCATTTTTTTGAAGATGGGCTATTTATTTTCTTATTGCTGAGTTTTGAGAGTTCTTTATACATTCTTAATAACAGTCCTTTATCAGATATGTGTTTTGCAAATATTTTCTCCCAGTCTGTGGCTTTTATTTTTATCGTCTTGACATATTTTACTTTTAACCCATCTATGTCTTTATGTTTAGAGTGAGCTCCTTATAGACAGCATATAATCATGCCTTACTTTTTCATCCAATTGGACAATCTCTTTTTTTTGTATGTTTAGACCATTTATACTTAATATTGTTATTGATATAGTTGGACTAAAATTTGTCATTTTTCTGGCTATTTTTTACTTGTTCCATCCGTTTTTTGTTCCTTTTTTCCCTCTTTTCTGCCTGCTTTTGAATTGGCTATTTTTTATACTATTTTGTTTTCTTCCGTGATTGCCTTGTTTGTAACTTGAGCAAATTTTAGTGGTTGTCATTAAGTTTACAGTATACACCTTCAGTTAATCACAGTCAACCTTCAAATAGTATGTATAATATGTTTAAGAACCTTATGATACTCCTAATTTTTTCTCCCAATTTTGTGCTATAGTTTTTATACACTTTATTATATGCTGTAATCCAAAACACTGCTACTATTTTTTGCTTTAGACAATTATCTTTTAGATAATTAAAAATAAGAAAAAATATTTTATGTTTATCCTCATTTATCCCTTCCAGACATCTTCATTTCTTTGTGTAGATTCAAGTTCTTGTAGGGCAGGTCTGGGGGTAATGTAATATCTCAGCTTTTATTTGTCTAGAAAGGTACTTAGGAATTTGGGTTTCCAATCCAATATGTAAGCAGTTTAGAAGTTGCCACTCTATCCTAACAACAAATAAAAACTGAATAAGCTGAAGAATTAACAACTCTTCTTAGATCTATAAGAGAGGTGAGGTCACAAGGTAAACTTCTGCCCCCAGAACTGGGGAGACAAACAGGCAGATACAGAAAATTACAACTTAACCAGAGCAAAACTCACCTCCATGAGAATAAGTACCAGGATAGAAAAACTTGAACTATATTTGACAAATTGTGGAGGCTCAGTGTGGACAAGCCTAAGTAATAAAAACCCCAGAGGATCCCAGTCATCAGGTATCCCTCACACTTCTGTAAGTTTTATGTAAAGATTGGAAAAAAATCTTATGCTTCCAGCAGGGGGAGGAATAAGGAACCATTTTGCAATATGTCAGAGCATTCTGTTTTTGACAAGACTTCAGCCTAACTGCTGAAGTTTTATAAGAGCCTGACTCGTCTGGAGCAAGAAAAATAACTCCAGCCCCTTCTGGCTATCCCTTCCCATTTAAAGGGGGATAAAAAGCTGAAAAGCACTGGTGAAGTTCACCATCTAGCACCACAGGCTCACCAAAAGACTGAAATCTAATCATAGGACTACAGAACACTTCCCTGCCCTCCATATATTACCACTATATTACTAAAAGCCAGGCGCGGTGGCTCATGCCTGTAATCCTAGCACTTTGGGAGATCAGGGTGGAAGAATCACTTGAGGCCAGGAATTGGAGACCAGCCTGGCCCATATGGTGAAACTCCATCTCTACTAAAAATACAAAAAATATTAGCTGGGCATGGTGGCACACACCTGTAATCCCAGCTACTCGCGAGGCTGAGGCAGGAGAATCACTTGAACCTGGGAGGCGGAGGTGGCAGTGAGCTGATATCACACCACTGCACTCCAGCCTGGGCAACGGAGTGCAACTCTGTCTCAAACAACAACAACAAAACCTAAAAGTCTATTTACTACAATTCCTTTTACCCAGTACATCATGTCCACCTTTCAGCAGCATATTACAAGGCATATTAAAAGACAAAAAACACAATTTGAAGAGGCAGGGCAACTATTAGAATCAGAATCAGACCCAGATCTGGCAAGGATGTGAGAATTATCAGACTGGTAATTTTAAACAACTTTGGTTAATATACCAAGGGCACTAATAGAAGAAGTAGGTAACATGCAAGAACAGATGAGTAATGTAAGCAGAGAAATGCAAACTCTAAGAAAGACTCAAATCAAATGAAGATGCTAGAAATAAAAACATAGTAACTGAAATTAAGAATACCTTTGGTTAAGTTCATCAGTATGCTGGACACAGATGAGGAAGGAAACAGTGAGACTAAAGATATGTCAATAGAAATTTCCCAAAATGAAAAGCAATGAGAAAAAAAAATTTATAAAATAGAATATCCAAGAACTGTAAGATAGTTATAAAAATGTAAATACAGGTAATGGTAGTATCAGAGAAGAAACTGAGAAAGGAACAGAAGCAATATTTGAAGCAGTAAGGAAATAATTTTCTTCAAATAAATGTCAGACATCAAACCACAGATCTAAGAATCAGAGACATCCAAACAGGAAAATATTTTTAAAAGCTCCCAAAACAAAAAACTGTACCTAGGCATATCATATTAAAATTGCAGAAGTTTCAGACAAAGAAAAAACAATCCTGAAAGAAAGCCAAAGGGGGAAAAATCTTACCTATAAAGGAGCAAAGATAAGAAATACTTCTGCCTTCTGAGAAGTCATGCAAGCAACAAAAAGGTGGAGTGAAATATTTAAAGCATTGAGAGAAAAAAACCCACCAACCTAGAATTCTGTCCTGCAAAATTATCCTTCAAAAGTGAGGATGAGATAAAGACTTTCTCAGATAAACAAAAATCGGATGAAATTGTTGCCAATAGATGTTTTTTGTAAGAAATATTGAAAGAAGTTGTTCAGGGAAAGGGTCTGTATAAAGAAAGCATCAGAGAAGGAGCAAGTAAAGATAAAATAAATGGTTATTTTTCTTATTCTTGAGTGATGTAACTGACAGCAGTTTGTTTAATAATATCAACAATGTATTCAATTGTGTGTGTGTGTGTGTGTGTATATATACACACACACACACATTTATGCATGCTTATGAATAAGTGAAATGAATGACAGCAATGATATAAGGGATGGGAGGGAGAGTTAGAAATACTTGGTTATTAGGTACTTGCACTATATGGGAAGTGGTATAGTATTATTTGAAAGTGGGTTGGGGTTAGTTATAAATGTATATTTCAAACTCTAGGGCAACCACTTTAAAAAGTAAGAAAAAGAAGTATAATTGGTATGCTAAGAAAAGAGGGAAAATGGAATCATATAAAATGCTCAATTAAAACCACAGAAGGCAGAAAAAGAGTGAAGACAGAAATAGGAACAAAGAACAAAGGCAACAAATAGAAAACAGTAACAGATATGGTAGCTCAAACTATATCAATAACCACTTCACAGTCACTTTGGAAGGCAGTTTGGCTGTCTCTTACAAAACTAAACATGCTCTCATCATATGATCCAGCAATTGCACTCCTTAGAATTTACCCAAATAAGTTAAAAACTTATGTTCACACAAAACACCTGCATACAGCTGTTTATAGCAGCTTTCTTGCCTTAGAATTTACCCAAATAAGTTGAAAACTATGTTCACACAAAACACTTGGATACAGCTGTTTATGGAAGCTTTCTTCATACTTGCCAAAACCTGGAAGCAACCAAGATGTCTTGCAGTAGATGGATGGATAAATAAACTGAGCTTCTTGGATCTGTAGTTTGTATCTTTCATTATTTTCTGAAGATTCTTGGCTAATTTCTCTTTAAATATTTCTTCTTTAAAAAATATCAGGCCAGGCATGGTGGCTCACACTTGTAATCTCAGCACTTTGAGAGGCTGAGGCAGGTGAATCACGAGGTCAGGAATTCAAGACCAGCCTGGCCAACATAGTGAAACCCCATCTCTACTAAAAACACAAAAATTAGCCATATGCTTATAGTCCCAGCTACTAAGGAGGCTGAGGTGGGAGAATTGCTTGAATCCAGGAGGTGGAGGTTGCAGTGAGCTGAGACCACACCATTGCAGTCCAGCATGGGTGACAGACTGAGGTGCAGTCTCAGAAAAAAAAAAAATCTGCTTCAAATATCTAATATAGATGATGGGTTGATGGGTGCAGCAAATCACCATGGCACATGTATACCTATGTAACAAACCTGCACATTCTGTACATGTATCCCAGAATTTAAAGTATAATAAAAACAATTAAAAAGAAAAAAATCTACTTCCTTCCTCTGGGATTTTAAGGCTTAGGAAAGGAGATGTGTATACTTCCAGAAAAAAAGTGGAGTTGAGTCAGTTTTATTAGGATGTGTCGTGGGTTTGGGATTTTTTTGTTTTTGTTTTTGTGGTTGCCTTCAGTGTGCCTCCAACTTCAAAATATTGTGCTTAGGGTAGAAGCTGAGTTTCCAGGGTTTTTTGTTTTGTTTTTAAAAAATGTTCCTGCTTTACCGGCAGCTTTCAGAATTCCCAATGCACCTGTACCTTGGAGGGATATTTCTTGATGCATGCTTGCCCTTCCTCCAGCAGTGGTCTCCTGTTGCTTGTTACTCATGCCTGCTAGCCTGGTGATGGGGACCAGTGAGGACTCTCTGTTGTCCTGGTCCAGCCTTACCTATTAGACAGACTAAAATTCTGTCAGCCTGTGGGAGGGATGGGAAATGGCCTGGCCCCAGTTCATTAAAGGCGGTTTTGTTGTTATTGTTGTTGTTTTTTGAGACAGAGTCTTGCTCTGTCACCCAGGCTGGAGTGCAGTGGCACAATCTCAGCTCACTGCAACCTCTGCCTCCTGGGTTCAAGCAATTCTGCCTCAGCCTCCTGAGTAGTGGGGATTATAAGCATGGGCCACCACACCCAACTAATTTTTGTATTTTCAGTAGAGAAGGGGTTTCACCATGTTGGCCAGGCTTGCCTCAAACTCCTGACCTCAAGTGATCCACCCAGCACAGCAGTCTGGAGTCAACCTGCGACAATCGAGCTTGGTGGCAGGAGGGATATCCACCAGTACTGAGGCTTTAGTAGGTAATTTTCTGCTGACAGTGCTAAGGAGACTGGGAGGTTTGGACTGGGCAGAATTCACCACACCATGGCAAAGCGGTGTGACCAGATTGCTTCTCTAGATTCCTCCTCACTGGGCAGGGGGCATCTCTGAAGGAAATCCAGCAGCTCCAGTCAGGGGCTTATAGATAAAACTCTCAGCTTCCTGGGACAGAGCACTTGGCGGGAGGGGCAGCTGTGGGTGCAACTTCACCAGACTTATCTTTTTCCTGCTTGCTGGCTCTGAAGAGAGCAGCTGATCCTGACAAGGGGGTTTCTTCCAGCACAGCACACTAACTCTGCTAAGGGACAGACTGCCTCTCAAGTGGGTCCCTGACTCCTCTGCCTTTGACTGGGAGAGACGTCCCAACAGGGGTCAACAGAAACCTCATTCAGGAGAGCTCTGGCTGGTATCAGTCCAGTGCCCCTTGGGATGAAGCTTCCAGAGGAGGGAGCAGGCAGCAGTCTTTGATGTTCTGCAGCCTCTACTCTTGATACCCAGGAGAACAGGGTCTGGAATGGACCTCCAGCAAACTACAGCAGACATGCAGAAGAAAGGCTTGACTTTTAGTAGAAAAACCAACAAACAGAAAACAGCAGCAACAGCAGCAACATTAACAAAAAAGACCCCCACAAAGGTTATCAACCTAACAATTCAAAGGTAGATAAATCCATGAAGATGAGGAGAAACCAGTGCAAAAACGCTGAACATTCCAAAAGCCGGAATGCCTCTTCTCCTCCACATGATTGCAACACCTCTCCAACAAGCGTGCAAAACTGGATAAAGAATGAAATTGATGAATTGATAGAAGTAGGGTTCAGAAGGTGGATAATAAATTTTTCTGAGCTAAAGCATTTTTTTTTTGAGATGGAGTTTTGCTCTTTTTGCCCAGGCTGGAATGCAATGGCACGATCTCGGTTCACTGCAACCTCTACTTCCTGGGATCAAGCAATTCTTCTACCTCAGACTCTGAAGTAGCTGGGATTACAGGCATGCACCACCATGCCCAGCTAATTTTTTGTATTTTTAGTAGAGTTGGGGTTTCACCATGTTGGTCAGCTGGTCTCGAACTCCAGACCTAGGTAATCCACCTGCCTTGGGCTCCCAAAATGCTGGGATTACAGGTGTGAGCCACTGCACCTGGCCTAAAGGAGCATGTTCTAACCCAATGCAAGGAAGCTAAGAACCTTGATAAATGGTTACAGGAACTGCTAATTAGAATAACCAGTTTAGAGAGGAATAAAAATGACCTGATGGCGCTGAAAAACACAGCATGAGAATTTAGTGAAGCATAAGCAAGTATTAATAGTCGAATCATGCAGAAGAAAGAACATCAGAAATTGACCACCTTGCTGAAATAAAGCATGAAGACATGATTAGAGAAAAAATAATGAAAAGGAACAGACACAGCCTCCACAAAATATGGAACTTTGTAGAAGGACCAAATCTGTAATTGATTGGTGTTCCTGAAAGTGTCAGAGAGAATGAAACCAAGTTGGAAAACACACTTCAGGTTATTATCCAGGAGAATTTTCCCAACCTTGGAAGACAGGCCAACATTCAAATTCAGGAAATACAGAGAACACCACTACGAGAAGATTAACCCCAAGACACATAATCTTCAGATTCTCCAAGGTTGAAATGCAGGAAAAAAATGTTAAGGGCAGCCAGAGAGAGAGATCAGGTCACCTACAAAGGGAAAGCCATCAGACTAACAGCAGATCTATCTGTAGAAACCCCACAAGCCAGAAGAGATGGGGGGCCAATATTCAACATTCTTAAAGAAAAGAATTTTCAACCCAGAATTTTATATCCAGCCCAACTAAGCTTTATAAGCAAAGAAGAAATAAAATCCTTTCCAGACAGGCAAATGCTGAGGGATTTCCTTGCAAGAGCTGCCTGCCTTGCAAGAGCTCCCAAAGGAAGCACTAAATATAGAAAGGAAAAACTGGTACCAGCCACTGCAAAAACACACCAAAATATAAAGACCAATGACACTATGAAGAAACTGCATCAACTAATGTGCAAAATAGTCAGCTAGCATCATGATAACAGGATCAAATTCATACATAATAATATTAACCTTAAATGTAAATGAGGGTAAATGCCCCAATTAAAAGACACAGACTGGCAAATTAGATAGAGTCAAGACCCATTGGTATGCTGTATTTAGGAGATCCATCTTACATGCAAAGACACACATAGGCTCAAAATAAAGGGATTAAGGAATATTTACCAAGCAAATAGAAAGAAAAAAAAAAAGCAGAGGTTGCAGTCCTAGTCTCTAGTAAAACAGACTTTAAACCAATAAAGATAAAAGACAAAGGGCATTACATAATGGTAAAGGGAACATTGCAACAAGAAGAGCTACCTATCTTAAATGTATATGTGCCCAATACAGGAGTACCCAGATTCATAAAACAGGTTCTTAGAGACCTACAAAGAGACTTAGACTCCCACACAATAATGATTGGAGACTTTAACACCCCGTTGTCAATATTAAATGGATCAATGAGACAGAAAATTAACAAGGATATTCAGGACTTGAGCTCAGCTCTGGATGAAGTGGACCTAATAGACATCTACAAAACTCTCCACCCCAAACCAACAGAATATACATTCTTCTCAGCGCCACATGGCACTTATTCTAAACTTGACCACATAATTGGAAATAAAACACTCCTCAACAAATGCAAAAGAATGGAAATCGTAACAGTCTGTCAGACCATGTGCAATTAGGATTAAGAAACTCACTCAAACCCACATAACTACATGGAAATTGAACAACATGCTCCCGCATGACTCCTGGGTAAATAACAAAATTAAAACAGAAATTAAGAAGTTATTTGAAACCGGTGAGAACAAAGAGACAACATAGCAGAATCTCTGGAGCACAGTAGTGTTAAGAGACAAATGTATAGCATTAAACCACCCACATCAGAAAGCTGGAAAGATCTCCAATTGATACCCTAACATCATAATTAAAAGAACTAGAGAAGCAAGAGCAAACAAATTCAAAAGCTAGCAGAAGACAAGAAAAATTAAGACCAGAGCAGAACTGAAGGAGATAGAGACATGAAAAACCCTTCAAAAAGTCAATGAATCCGTGAGCTGTTTTTTTTTAAAATTAACAAAATAGGTAGACTTCTAGCTAGACTAATAAAGAAGAATAGACAGAAGAATCAAATAGACACAATAAAAAGTGATAGGAAGTATATCACCACTGATCTCACAGAAATACAAACTACCATCAGAGAATACTATAAACACCTTTACACAGATAAACTAGAAAATCTAAAAGAAATCGATAAATTCCTGGACATGTAAACCCTCCCAAGACTCAACCAGGAAGAAGCTGAATCCCTGGAATAAACCAATAACAAGTTCTGAAATTGAGGCAGTAATTAATAGCCTGCCAATCTAAATAAATAAATAAATAAATAAATAAAGTCCAGGACCAGACAGATTCACAGCTGAATTCTACCAGAGGTACAGAGAGGAGCTGGACCATTCCTTCTGAAACTATTCTAAACAATAGAAAAAGAGGCACTCTTCCCTAACTCATTTTATGAGGCCAGCGTCATCCTGATACCAAAACCTGGCAGATACAAAGCAAAAACAGAAAACTTCAGGCCAATATCCCTGATGAACATTGATGAGAAAATCTTCAATAAAATACTGGCAAACTGAATCCAGCAGCACATCAAAAAGATTATCCACCATGATCAAGCCAGCTTCATCCCTGGGATGGAACACTGGTTCAACATACACAATCAGTAAGCATAATCCATCACATAAACAGAACCAATGACAAAAACCACATGATTCACTCAGTAGATGCAGAAAAGGCCTTTGATAAAATTCAGCACCCCTTCTCACGGAAAACTCTGAATAAGCTAGGTACTGATGAAACATATCTCAAAAATAATCAGAGCTGTTTATGACAAACCCATAGCCAATATCATACTGAATGAGCAAAAGCTGGAAGGCCTTTGAAAACCAGCACAAGACAAGGATGCCCTCTCTCAGCACTCCTCTTCAACATAGTGTTGGAAGTTCTGGTCAGGGCAATCAGGCAAGAGAAAGAAATAAAGCATATTCAAATAGGAAGAGAGGAAGTCAAATTGTCTCTATTTGGAGAAGACATGATTGTATGTTATGAAAACCCCATTGTCTAAGCCCCAAAAGTCCTTAAACTGATAAACAACTTCAACAAAGTCTCAGGATACAACATCAATGTGCAAAATTACAGGCATTCGTATACACCAACAATAAACAAGCAGACAGCCAAATCATGAATGAACTCCCATTCACAAGTGCTACAAAGAGGATAAAATACCTAGGAATACAACTTACAAGGGATGTGAAAGACCTCTTTATGGAGAACTACAAACCACTGCTCAAGGAAATAAGAGAGGACCCAAAGAAATGGAAAAACATTCCATGCTCATGGATAGGAAGAATCAATATCGTGAAAATGGCCATACTGCCCAAAGTAATTTATAGATTCAGTGCTGTTCCCATCAAGCTGTCGTTGACTTTCTTTGCAGAATTACAAAAAAAAAGACATTAAATTTCATATGGAACCAAAAAAGAACCCAGATAGCCAAGACAATCCTAAGCAAAAAGAACGAAGCTGGAGGCATCATGCTACTTGACTTCAAATTATACTACAAGGCTACAGTAATCAAAACAGCATGGTACTATTTCCAAAACAGATATATAGACCAATGGAACAGAACACAGACCCCAGATATAACACCACCCATCTACAACAATCTGATCTTTGGCAAACCTGACAAAAACAAGCAACGAGGAAAGGATTCCCTATTTAATAAATGGTGTTGGGAAAACTGGCTAGCTATATGCAGAACATGGAAACTGGACCCCTTCCTTACACCTTCTACAAAAATTAACTAAAGATGGATTAAAGACTTAAATGTAAAACCCAAAACCATGAAAACCCTAGAAGAAAACCTAGGCAATACCATTCAGGACATAGGCATGGGCAAAGACTTCATGACTAAAACACCAAAAGCAATGGCAACAAAAGCCAAAATAGACAAATGGGATCTAATTAAACTAAAGAGCTTCTGCACAGCAAAAGAAACTATCATCAGAGTGAACAGGCAACCTACAGAATGGGAGAAAATTTTTGCAATCCACCCATTTGACAAAGGTCTAATATCCAGAATCTACAAGGAACTTAAACAAATTTACAAGAAAAAAACAACCCCATCAAAAAGTGGGCAAAGGATATGAACAGACACTTCCCAAAAGAATACATTTATGTGGCCAAAAAACATATGGAAAAAAAGCTCATCATCACTTGTCATTAGAGGTATGCAAGTTAAAACCACAATGAGATACCATCTCATGGCAGTCAGAATGGCAATTATTAAAAAGTCAGGAAACAATAGATGCTGACGAGGCTGTGGAGAAATAGGAATGCTTTTTGTGTTGGTGGAATTGTAAATTAGCTCAACCACTGTGGAAGACAGTGTGGCAATTCCTCAAGGATCTAGTACCAGAAATACCATTTGACCCAGCAATTCCATTACTGGGTATATACCCAAAGGATTATAAATCATTCTGCTATAAACACACACACACACACACACACACACACACACACACACACACACACATGTATGTTTATTGCAGCACTATTTACAATAGCAAAGACTTGGGACCAACCCAAATGCCCATCAATGATAGATTGGATATACATCATGGAATACTATGCACCCATAAAAAAGAATGAGATCATGTCCTTTGTAGGGACATGGATGAAGCTGGAAGCCATAATTCTCAGCAAACTAACACAGAAAGAGAAAATGAAACACCACATGTTCTCACTCATAAGTGGGAGTTGAACAGTGAGAACACATGAACACTGGGAGGGGAATAACACACATAGAGTCCTGTTGGGGTGGGGAGAAGGGGAGGGAGAACATTAGGACAAATACCTAATGTATGTGGGGCTTAAAACCTAGATAATGGTTTGATAGGTGCAGCAAACCACCATGGCAGATGTATACCTATGTAACAAATCTGCACATTCTGCACATGTATCCCAGAAATTTAAGTAAGATTTAAAAATAAACAAAAATGAAAAAGACACAACAAAACAACAAATAAAACAAATTCTTTTTACCTGCTTCTATGGTGCCCAGTGTTTCTTTGTGTTCTGCCACAGATGACCCCAGTGCTCCTGTACCCCCTCATTTCTCTTTGGTGGCACCTGTCTTTCCTTACATTTTAGACTTTTTTTTTTGAGACAGAGTCTTACCCTGTTGCCCAGGCTAAAGTACAGTGGCATGATCTTGGCTCACTGCAACCTCCACCTCCCAGGTTCAAGTGATTCTCTTGCCTCAGCCTCTCAAGTAGATGGTATTACAGGCACACGCCACCATGCCTGGCTGATTTTTTTGTATTTTTAGTAAAGACAGGGTTTTACCATGTTGTCCAGGCTGGTCTTGACCTCCTGACCTTAGGTGATCTGCCCACCATGGCCTCCCAAAGTGCTGGGATTACAGGCATGAGCCAACGCACCCAGCCCATTTTAGAGTTTTTTGATTGCCTTGTGATCTCAGTTTTCTAATGAGTTTAGGAAAAGTTATGATTCTGTAGTTTATCTGGTTGTTGTTGCTGTTAGAGTGTAATACTCATCCCAACTTTCCACATCCTGGACTCCTTTGTGTTTTTTGCTGTAATCTATTTCATATGTTTTACTGTATACAATGCCAATTGATGTTAGCTTTTATTTATTTACAGGTTTGATTTCTTCTTTGAGCCAAAATTATTTAGTGACTTTAAAAATTTTAAGGTGATTGATATTTTTGAAAAAGAAAATATTTATGTTGTTATATAGCATTGTGCTTAAAGAATGTGGGCAATAAAATTTCTGCTTTTAGAAATTTGTTGAGGTTGTTTTTATGACTTTCTGAGCAGAATGTATACCCAATATTTATGTGCTATAGTGTTTAATGTCTCTATTAAGCCAAGTTTATCCATTATTAATAAGTCAATTTTTCTATATCCTTATTTGTCTTCTTGATGTGTTAGAGATTGAAAGAAATATGTTAATGATGTTCATTATTATGATTTCAATTTTTTCTTGAAATGTATTGTTTTAGTTATTTTGTAAACTGCTATTCAGTCCAGAAGTGTTTATGAATGTTTGTCTTCATTCTATATTATCATAGCAAAATAGCCCTCTGATTTCATTTAGTCGTTTTTGTCTATTACTGCTTCTGATTTCTTACTTTATGTATTTTTGCCCATGTAGTTTAATTCATTTGCTTGTGTCTATATCCACTCCTAAAACCCAAGTCCACATTTACTGTCATCCATTTTTTAGACTATCGAAAATAGTTTTCTACTCGGTGTTCTTGCCTTGTCTTTTACCCTGCAACAATTTATTGTTCATCCAGCAGCCAAAGGGAATATTTTCCAGCCAAAAGCTCTCCCCTGACTTCTCTCACACTTATGCTTCTTATCATGACTTACATATATATGTATAAGCAGCCCCCAAAATACTTCTCCAATCTCATCTCCTACTGCTCTCTTCTTTGCTCACTGTGCTCTAGACATACTGACCTTATTTCTCTTCCTTAATTATGCTATACATTTCCCTCAGGGCCTCTGTGGTAGCTAGTTCCTGTACCTAGAAGGCTCCTTTTCATGACGAATGCTTTTTTTTCGTTGAAGACTAAGTACACTTGTCACCTCTTCAGAGAATTCTTCCCTGACACCTAAAGTAGCCATTTCGTCACTAAGTCACTCTTAACATTTTATTTTTTCTTCAAAGCATTTATCAGTATCTGAAATATTCTTGATTGTTTATTCTTTCACTCAGTGAAAGCAATGACCTTGTAAGAGTTGTTGACTGTTATATTGCTTGCATCTGTGACCCTGCATGTCTCAGGCAAGTGGCATGGGAGTGGGAGTGATAAAGGCAAGAGTCAGGCCTGATACAGAGAATTGTTTCTCATCAAAGGGAGGTTCTCCAGCCTTGGAGAGTTAATTTATTTCACCTTCAGATATAGCTAGGCCAGTTAATTAATAAGCTAGAGCCACCTCTCAGTTATCTGTATGAGCCCAGGCAGGAACGCTTAGCATGGTTTCTGATACAGAGTTGGTACTGAGAATGCATTTCTTGAAATGAACCAGAGTATACTGACTGACTGCTATATGCCTCTGTCCCCTAGGTGCTATGGGAAATTCAGGGATAACAAAAGCACAGCCCATCCTACAAGGGGCTACATCTAGTAGGGGATATTAACCATTTGAAGAGTTAAATAATAACAAAAGATTTCTCAAGAAATCTAGATGTGCTGAAAGAAGGGAAGGCTTCCTCCTAACTGGATAGCTGGGGAAGGCTTCCAAAAAGGGACAGTATTAGCTACATCTTGAAGAAGTGGTTGGAAAAAGGAAGGATGTGGTTTGGGTGGACTAGAGAGTGGGAGTAACTGATAAAGATGATGTAGAGGCCCTAATCAGCATGACATGTGTGGGAGAAGTAAAAGGGTTCATTTGGGGTAGAAAGGCGTTCAGGGCATAGAGTACGTAGGTCCTTGCCCAGTGAGCATTCATCTTGATTGCTAAGCTTAGGATTTGGGCCTTTACGTTGTGGCTACCCTTACAGGAAGGTATTGGAAGCCTTTGAGCCAGAAAGAAAGAACTATAGTTAGAAGTATTTCAAGAAGTTCTATTCTGCATTAGGACAAGGGCTGTTAAAAATTTAAAAAAAAAAAAAAAAAGTTCCATTGATGCAAGTTATCTCCTCTTGTCTTTTTCTGCCTTCACCCTGTCTGCCTCCCCCCACCACTCCCTTTCTCTCTTGATGTGGTCTCACTCTCACCCAGGCTGGAGTGCAGTGGTGTGATCACAGCTCACTGTAGCCTCAAACTCCTGGGCTCAAGCAGTCTTTCCTCATCAGCCTTCTAAGTAGCTAGGACCACAGGCATACATCACCATGCCTGGCTAATTTTTTAAAACTTTTTCTTTTAGAGACAAGATCTTGCTATGTCACCCAGGCTGGTCAAACTCCTGATCTCAGGTGATTGTCCTGCCTCAGTCTCCCAAAGCACTGGGATTACATGCATGAGCCACTGCTCCCAGCTTGCCTTTTCTCTATTTTTTCCCTTCCCCCAGCCTGGATTAGCTTCCTGGGATATTCCCTGGAGTGGCTTCTGATTACTACCATTCTTAAAGCAGTTAAGAATGCTTTAAGAGCATTCTTAACAAGGTCAGCACCATATAGTTTACTTGCTAGTGGCTACTGAACTCTGAAACCTGGCTAGCATGTCAGATATGGCAGAGATATTAGAGTTTTCCACAGGGGAATTCTGCATCCTGGATGCCTGAATTAGAGACTATGTTTGGGGCCAAGTAGACTACTTTGATGCCTTCAGTGTTGAACTCATGGAGTTCTGGGTAGCAGGGGCATTATCCAACATCAAAAAACTTTTAAAAGCAATCCCTTACTCACAAGGTACTTCCTGACCTTAGGGACAAAGCATTGATGGAACCAATTCAGAAAAAGGATTCTCATCTTCAGGCCTTCTCATACTAGCCGAACGACTAGCAGCTGGTACTTCTTTCCCCTGCAAGGATTGCGAGTTAGCAGCTTTATAGATAAGGGCAGTGCTAGTGCTTGCTTCTATTCATTACTAATAAATATCTTTTGTGACTTTTTTTTTCCAGAATAGGACATTTTTGTCTGTATTGAAAGCCTGTTGAGGCAGGCATCCTTTTTCCTCAATGATTTTCTTAATGCTATCTGGGAGCTCATCTCCTGCTTTTGGTCAGCAGAAACTGCTTCTTATTTTATCCTGATATTTTTAAGGCTTAACCACTTTCTAAAATTATCAAACCATCCTTCGCTGGCATTAAATTTTTCAGCTTTAGATCTTTCACCTTCCTTTTTGTTTGAGACAGAGTCTTATTCTGTCTCCCAGGCTGGAGTGCAGTGGTGCAATCTCAGCTCACTGCAACCTCTGCCTCTGAGGTTCAAGTATTTCTTGTGCCTCAGCCTCCTGAAAGGCTGGAATTATAGGTGTGTGCCATTATGCCCAGTTAAATGTTTGCATTTTTAGTAGAGATGGGGTTTTACCATGTTGGCCAGGCAGGTCTCAAACTCCTTCCTGACCTCAGGTGGTCAGCCTGCCTCGGCCTCCCAAGGTGTTGGGATTGCAGGAATGAGCCAGTGCACCTGGCCTCTTCACCTTCGTTTTGGCTTAAGTTGTCATATAATGACTTTGCTTTTTCTCAAGTCATAGTAGGGTCTGTAGTTACACGTTCCTTCTAGCAATCCTCTACCCACATTAAGCTGCAATTTTAATATGAGATATAAAGGTGTTTCATAAAAAAATGCAGGGATTTTGTACCTGGTGACATAGCTGCAGTGATGGCTTCATAAATTTCATTTTTTTAAACAATGGTCCTTACACTAGATTCATTTATCTTGAAATGGTGGACGCACTGCCACTGCAGACCTCAATGTACAGTACATTTTAATTAATTCAGTTTTTCTTAATGTCGTGACTTCTCTCTGCTTCTTGGGAGTACTTTCCAGCATGGTTGGAAAGTTGAGGCTCCTCTCAACTCATCACTCTTTCTTCCTGGGTCCTTGTCTATGGAAAACAGGTAAGTCAAATTTCGAAACTGTGTACTATGGTTCCAACTATAGTTTCCTTTGGCCACTTGCCAAAGTGGAGCTTCTTACTAATGGGAGTAAAAATGAAGGTTTTATCCAGATATCAACAGGATTACACTGTTCTGTCATTCTGTTTGCTAAACTTGTTTCATATAACTCAGTTTCACTAATATAGCACCTTTCCTTGATCTTTTCTGAAAATACCACTTGTACAAAATTTTCGTGTGTGCAGCAGATGCTTGAGAAGACTTGAGGTACTAAATGCGGTTTATGTTGCCATGGCGCTTGCTCTTAGCTTCATCTGTCACGAAGGTTTTGTTTTTAATAGTAGTGTTTTCTCCTACCAAATTCCACTATACATCCTCTCCTACCCTTTGGTAAACCCTGCCTCAAACAAACAGAGCAATCAGTCTAGAACTGTGTTGTCCAATACAGTAGCCACCAGCCATATATGGCTATTTAATTAAATATGGCCAATTAATTAAAATTGAATACAATTACAAATTAAAAACTCTCAGTTGCCACAACCATATTTCAAGTGTTTGATAGCCACATGTGACTAGTAGCTTCTATATTGAATAGTGCAGATATACAACATTCCCATCACCACAGAAAGTTCTATTGGATAATGCTGATCTAGAGTAATACTGCCAAATTCCAGCAGGACTATTAAGGCAGATGTAGGTACTCCAATGCACATTCCTATAAAGTTCCCTGTTGCCACTATATGAAGTATAACTTGTTCATTATTCCAGTTGTCCATCTGGTAACTGTTACATCAGCCACATGTGCACATGTGCAGGCATGCACACACACATACACATATACACACACACACATTATTTCTTATAAACTGGATTTTCTAAATGTATAAGTAGGAGGAAAAGCATTTTCCTAATTGCTCAAAATTTTCTCTACCCATAACAAAGTGAGTACCTTACATTATTATGCAGAGAAGTCCCTCCCTTTCAAATTGTGCCCCCTTGGGCCTATCATAAATAAGAAAATAAAGCCATTTCTGAAGCTATCTCAGTTAATGACAGGCCACTCAGCTATAAAAGGATGCAAAGAAAGCTTTTCTTATCTATTTCTTTTAAGACCCTAATTAAGTTCTCACCTTTTCTGCAGTCCTGGCTGAAGCTCTAAAGGTAGGAGTGGGAAGTCTCAACATTGGAAAGGCCTTCTTAGGTGCGGTAGTATTTGTTATTTGATACCTTAACCTCAAAGGAAGTCCTTCTTTTTCTTGGGATGGAGCACTTTAGTTCTCATAACGCTTCTCTGAAGTCATTGCAGAGTGGGTGGAGGAAGGTGAGGGTGATAATTTGGTCTGAACTTTCCTAGTAAACTTACAAGTGGATCTAACAAAACCGGAGGGTTTTTTCTTAACCACACCACCCCCAGAATTCCATTTCCTGCAGATGTAGCAGCAGCACCTCCAGCCATCTCAGCCTAGGCCTCTGGACCATGCCTTGGGAGTGCTCTGCCCTCTGCCTTGAGTTCCACTGGTACCTCTCCAGTGGAAACAGTGAGTTACTTTGCCCTGGTCTGGTGGGTGGGCTCTTTCCTCTCTGACTTGGCTAAATAAAATGGGATTTAAGGTAGCTCTCCGTGTGGGTAAAAGACATTTTGCTCTATGCTAGAGAAAGAGGTAGGTAGTGGTTTCATCTGCTACTACTGCTTATGAATGTGAACAGAACCTCTGCTCCTGATGCAGACCCCTGGCCCTTTCCCAGCTCCTATTCTGTTTTGACTTCTGCACACCCCTTTTTCTGACCCTGATACCATCCCAGATCATTCTTCTTTCTCTAGTCCTGCCCCGTCCTAGCCAGTACCCCAGACCCAAGGTGAGCTGAGGGACAGTCTCTCAAAATCTGGGCAAAGAGCCTTGGGAAGTGGTGGTATGGCTGAGAGAAGAGGTGAGGACAGGAGGACAGCATACAGACTCTGAATGCTGGACCTCCTGTGGCCTTCCTTCTTTTCTGTCTTTCAACTTCTTTCGACAAAGGAACCTTTATCATCTAGCCCTGTGGCTTTCTAGTACTTTGTCCTCTGGTCCCATAATTGTGGGCATTTAGCTGTGGTGCAGGTGAGACCCATTCTCCCACTCTCAGGAAGGCTCACCAGTATGGCAGGGAGGCCTAGGGAGAGACATACAGGAGAGCAGAGGCGCCTGGAGCTAGGTCACCCATGGTCAGCAGGGCCTCCTGCAGAGGGGGCCTCCTTTGGCCTTTGCTTGGCTGACTTCTAATGATCCTATAAAAATTAGTTTTGTTTTTAAAGTGCACCAATGATGTATGAATGCATTCTTTTGTAAAATCTTACAAGAAGAGAACATTCTTTTTTTATATATAAAAAAGAAAGTTATTTAGCCTTAAGATTGCAAAATTGTAAAGTTTAAATAAAGTGGCTGCCCTTTGGCTGCCATGACCCCCATCCCGTACTCCAGTTTCTACAAGTAACAGCAGTTCTCAGCTAGGCGTATATCCTTCCAGTTCTCTTTCTGTACATTTACTTTTCCTTATTGTTTAAACCAGTTTGAGTTGTGTTTTCTCTTACTTAAATCTGAAAGTGTTCCTAACCAATTTAGTAACAATTACCTCAGTGCTGTTTATTGAAAGGTTATTCTGTTTCATACTGACATGAAATGCCACTTGTGTTAGACCCTGGCCAATCCTGCTTCCTCAAAGACCCAGAGTAAACGTGAACTGTAAACTTCAAGACTGTACAACTAGTTAAAGAAAGATTGCCCAAGATACTGACAACAAGAATTTTTAAGGCTTAGGATTTGCGTATTAGACCTATGTACTATGGCTTACTGAAGAGCAGAGTTCTTGCTTTCTTTGGTGGTGTAAGCTGTTTCTGGTGCTCACACAGGAGGGACTGTAAAGGGCAGTGAATGCTCAAATCTGGGCTCCTCTAACATGATAGACATCTCATTTTATGCATGCTGCCGAGACCATTGAACTTGGGGGATGCCTCTGTAAGAAAGCGAGAAAGGCAGTGGAGAGCTATAGCCCCACATGCACCTTCATCTCAGGAATACCCTTTATACTTTTAATTGTTGACTGCCTGAGGAATAAGCCAAAGTAAAAGTAACCTTGAACTGAGTCCAAGTTAACGTTCTTACCTATTCCTGAACCTAGACTATCTCCATGAACCCCTAAATATATGAGTCTGTTTCTGGACTCTTCATTCTGGCCTGTTGATGTATTCATTTATTGCTATACCAGCATTACCCTGTTTTAATTCCTATTACTTTATGCTTTGGTATAATATAGGGCAAATCTTCCACCATCATTTTTCTTCAAAATGATCTAATATATTCTTCCATATGAATTTTAGAATCAATCTGTCAGACTTTATGAGAAGTTCTATAGGGGTTTCGATCTCAATAGAATTAGGATATAATTTATAGGCTGATTGGGGGAGAACTGATTTTGTGCTATTTGCGAAAGCTGCTGAATTTTTGTTTGTTTATCTTAACTCCTGGATTTTCTGTGTAGAGTCTCATATCATCAAGATAGTAATTAAGAGCACATACTCTGAAGTCATACTGCTTGAATTTAAATTTTGGCTCTGTCGCTTACTAACCAAGCACCTCAGCATCTCTATTACTTAACTCCTTCCTCCGTAAAAATGCGTTTAATGCTAATACCTACCTCACTAGCTGTGAGGATTAAATGATTTAAGATAAATAAAGCATTTAACATAAAGTATTCAGTATACTGATACTGATGATGATATAATCATCATCATCATTTATTTCAAAATAAATTTATCTGAGATTTTTTTCAATTCCTACATCTATTTTTCTCATGTTGATGCATTTGCTGGAACTTCAATAGTTAGCACTGAAAACAGGTTATCATCTTGTTCCTCACTTAATGGAATTTCTTCTAATGTTTCACTATTAAATATATTTGTTATAGGTTTCTGGTGTAATTATTTCCTTTTCTTTTCTCTTTTTTTGAGATGGAGTCTCACTCTATCACCCAGGCTGGAGCGCAGTGGTGCGATCTCGACTCACTGCAACCTCCGCCTCCAGGGTTCAAGCGATTCTCCTGCTTTAGCCTCCCGAGTAGCTGGGATTACAGGCGAGTGCCACAACACCTGGCTGATTTTTGTATTTTTAGTAGAGATGGGGTTTCACCATGTTGGCCAGGTTGGCATTGAACTCCAGACTTAAGTGATCGGCCTGCCTTGGCTTTTCAAAGTCCAGGGATTACAGGTGTGAGCCACCATGCTTGGCTTTTTTTTTTTTTTTTTTTTTTTTTTGAGACAGACTCTCACTCTGTCACCCAGGCTGGAGTGCAGTGGTGCAATCTTGGCTCATTGCAACCTCCACCTCCCAGGTTCAAACAATTCTTGTATCTCAGCCTCTGGAGTAGCTGAGATTATAGGCATGTGCTCCCATGCCTGGCTAATTTTTTTTGTATCTTTAATAGAGATGGGGTTTCACCATGTTGGCCAGGCTGGTCTTGAACTCCTGACCTCAAGTGATCCACCTGTCTCCCAAAGTGCTGGGATTACAGGTGTGAGTCACCATGCCCAGTTGGTTTCTGATATAATTCTTGATCTTATTGAGGATGCTCCCTGGTAATCCTAGTAGGCAAAGAGTTTTTCTCATAAACAGATGTTTCTGTTGAGGTGATCATCTTTTGATTAACCTATTATTGTGGAGAAGTATATTGGTAGATTTTCCATAATCAAATTTGTATTCCTGGGAACCACCTTGCTTGATTATGATCTGTTATTCTTTTAATTCAATTTTGTAATGTCTTATTCCTACTGAGTTCTATCTCGGTAAATTTTTTCACCAAAACTGTGCCAAGCTTCCAGGGTGGGTGGCATGTTTCTTCTCTGTGCACCCAGAGCACCATGTCTGTCTTTTTCTAAAACGTCTCTGGTTTTGTACTTACAATCTGATATTGTAATTACATATCTCCCTCAGTGGAGTATGTCATTTTTTTTTTTTTTTGAGACGGAGTTTCGCTCTTGTTACCCAGGCTGGAGTGCAATGGTGCCATCTCGGCTCACCGCAACCTCCGCCTCCTGGGTTCAGCCAATTCTCCTGCCTCAGCCTCCTGAGCAGCTGGGATTACAGGCACGTGCCACCATGCCCAGCTAATTTTTTGTAGCTTTAGTAGAGATGGGGTTTCACCTTGTTGACCAGGATGGTCTCGATCTCTTGACCTCGTGATCCACCCGCCTCGGCCTCCCAAAGTGCTGGGATTACAGGCTTGAGCCACCGCGCCCGGCGGAGTATGTCATTTTTGAGAGACAGACTTTTGCCTTCTTCTTAATTGTATCCTAAGTGCCCAGATAAGGCCTGACTTAAAGCAGGCCTTTAGAAAATAAGTCTAGTCTGTGCGAAAGTCTAGTCTAGGCTTACTACTCACCTGACAGGGACAAGTGCCAAGTCCCTATACGAGTTTAGCTTTGTGGGTAGAGCCCTGGCTTTATTGATCCAGCTTATCATTCAGACAAGAGCCATCTCAATACTGGTGGACCCTGCTAGCTGTGGGAGCTGGACAGCCAGATATGCTCACAGCTCCCCTGTCAGTTACACCTAAGCAGCCTGTGGGGAGCTCAGGGCTACACGCTCTACATCTTCAGGCGGAAGATTCTCCTTCACTTCCAGGAAAGCACACACAAATGTGGAGGCAGATAAATCATTAGCACCCTGTGCTGGGGTTTGTTACTATTCCACAGGGGTTCTTTTTCTAGGAACCTAATATACTTCATGTGTACCTTAACAACAGCTAATGAGAGTGGATGGAAGTGGTCACCAGGCATTCCAGTCACCTAGGGATGCCTAGGTCCCTTTACCAGGAAGCAGTGAGAGGGGCACACTGGAGACAACCCCATCTTCTTTACAGAAGACCCCTATTTCAGGCAAGGCCTTTATCTTGCTGAAGCTGACCCCACTGAAGAGTCATTGGGCTTCAGTGAGGAAACCACTGCAACCAAGGCCATCTGGTGGCAGAGAAGTGGGATCCCTCCTGCTGGAGCAGGCAGGCACCTACTGTCCCAGTAGTCCCATGTCAGAAATAACATTCAACATACATTGTCTTTTGTGCCCAGGTTGGGAGCTGGTCTGTAAGGACTGAGGGATCCCAGGTACCTTGAGGTCTTGTGACCATATAGTGGATGGACACAGACACAGCACCATCCTGGGATCGGCAGACACTCCGTGCTCGTCGGTGCCAGCCTGCTCATCAACAGAATCATCCACCTCCATTCTATCACCCACCAGGTATTTACTGAGGCTATTCTACGTGATATGTGCCATTGAGGGTACTGGGAGAATAGCAGCAGACCTATAATACAAAAGCCCATGCCCGTGGAGGGAGCTTACAGTGAAGTAAGCTACCTGGTTTCTAGGTACACCCTCACTTTATCTCATGGTTTAGATATGACTTGCCAACTTTGTGACTCGCCAACTTTGTGACAGATGACTATTATCTTCCTTCTGCTGCTGCAATTTATCTGTGCACAGATACTGGCATCCTTCAATCCAGGTCTCAGGTTTGGATCAGAGCTTAGCTTGAGGCAGGAAGAAGAACAGAGTTCTTTGGATGGTTTAGGCAAGCTTGTCCAACCCGTGGTCACAGGCTGCGTACTACCCAGGACAGCTTTGAATAATGTGGCCCAACATAAATTGGTAAACTTTCTTATAATATTATGAGATTTTTTGCTTTCTTCTTTTTTTTTTTTTTTTTTTTGCTCATCAGCTATCGTTAGTGTTAGTGAATTTTAAGTGTGGCCCAAGACAATTCTTATTCCAATGTGGCCCAAGGAAGCCAAAAGATTGGACATTCCTGGTTTAGAGATTCGAATGGTTCCTTCAACTTCAGTTCTTGGTGTACAGGTATGGCCTCTGACTTGCTTCACAACCTCAATCCAGCCACCACCTGGTTTTCTGCACACAGGAAACACTTGGCAATGTTGACTGAAACAGTATGTGAGAGCCAAGTGCCAAGCACTGGGCTAACTTCGCTCACAGCCAGTTAGGCATAAAGTAACCAGGGCTGTAAAAGAAGTGGAAACAGATGCAGATTCTCCAAGCAGGCCAGATACTTGCCCTCCTCTCCTGGTGAGTCCAGTGCTCAGAAGGGGCACAGTGGAGGCGTGCTTGGGCTGTCCATGTGGCAGTCTCTCTGTGGCAATGGAGAAAGCTCTGGCCTGTATGTGCAGTGTACATTCAGGGGAGTATGCATATGTGTGTTTATTTGCATGCATGCACATGCATGTTCACCTTGGCCCTGGTCCCCACAACAACAGCATTATGGGCCCCTGCTTAGCCATCCTTTCTGTAGTGGGGGGAAAAGGGGCTCCTGGCTGTGGTGTCACTTTTGGATTGTCACTGTTTTCTTTGTGCAGCATTCCTACCTCACCTACCCTCACCCCTAGAGGCAGGCAGGGTGATGACTGAAGCATCAGGCCTGTGGTTTCTGAAACAGGAAGTGATTTAGATGCTGAAAGCTAATTTTAGATAGTTGATATGGTGTTTTTAAAGAATCTTTCAAGGTTGGTTTCAGGCTCAAGGCTCAGCTCCCTGCTCCTCTTGCCTACAGGGGACAGGCAATTTCCTGCTATCCTTGTCACTGTCTAGCTGGGTGAGCTCATGCACAGCTGGGCAGGTCTCTTGGATAGAAAGCCAGTGCTGGTTTTCCCTGGATTTCAGGATGTCTAAGTCATTGTTTTTGGCCTTCAACACCAGGCAGAGTCCTGTGACTCAGCACAGGCCTGGCTCTCAGCTGAGTAGATGCAGGACCTCTTTTCCCTGGATTAGGACTGCCTGGAGGCTCCCAAGGATCTTGGTAGGACAGAGATGTCCACCCTCACTCAGGCCAGAGCCTGGGCCAGAGGTCAGATGAGGCTTCTGGGCCAAGGAAAATATCCCTTTGGGTGGCAAACACTTAGGTGGGGCTGCTTCTCCCAGTCAGCCCTGTCCTGAGCCTCTTAAAAGGGGCAGCTTTCTGACCCAGGTGCCAAACTAAGGATCCCATCCTGATTCAGCCTGGAGATTGGGACTCCTGATAGCAGCCACACAAAAGAAACTGAGGAGTAGGCACAGAACTCTGAGAGAGTCCTGTCCTGCTGGTGTCAGGGTCCCACTGGTTGGGTACCTTGGGGCCTAGTGGTTTCTGTCTCTGCAAAGGCCTGAGCACAGGAAATAGAAGGTTGGGCCTCCCTGGTCACCTCTGCAAGGGTCTTCAAGCCCATTTCCATCTGCTGTCCCATTCCCTAGGGCTTCCACAGCACCCCTGTACCAGAGAATGCTGCTGTCATTATCAGAGAAGCAGCCAAATCTCAGCATGCTAAGAGAGATGGCCCAGGGTTACACAGCTCATGTAGGCAGCATTGGAGCCAGCCAGGCCAGGAGCTGACCCTGCCCTGTACTACTGATGGGATGCCCAGCATTCAGGGAAAACAGCTCACTCTGCATATCTGATCTAGGCAGTGGCCAGCCTCATGAACCCCTACCGTAAACCTGGGACCTCTGGAAAACCAAATATAAGTCTCTGCCAGTTCTTAGTCCACCCCTTGCTCTGCTTTGTGGTGAGGAATAGCTTGGGAGATAAGGCCAGGCCTATAGGTCTTGGTTGGCACACAAAAAGAAACACTTCTGCCTAGAGAGGCTTTTGACAGACGTTTCCAGGGACAAGCAGCAGACAGCCTTCATGGCCTTCATGTCCAATCAGTCCCCTGTGGGAGACAAGTAGTACAGGATGGATGACTAGCCCAGAGCCAAGACTGAGCTCAGACCACAGAAGAGGAGAGCATTCTCATAAAATCTCCAGTGTTTGCAGCACAGTGGCATCTGACACAGAGGTAGATGATGTGAGCTAAGCTCTGTTTTGACAGTTCCATAGAAGGTGTCTTTGACCTACTTTCAAGAGCTGTGGTGGTAGGAGGAATTTTTGGCCACATCATAAAGAGTTTTGTGGCCACCTCTGATATACCTAGCTCAGGAAGTTGTAATTTTCCATGATTAGGTTTTTAGTCACCAAAGTGATCACTGCCCCCTGTCCCTGGCCCCTATGCTGCAGGAGGCTGACAGAGATGCTCCTCTAGCACTGCAGCCCTGCCTCCCCAGCTACAGGCCAGAAGCTAGCCTGTGTGGCATTCACACCTGGATTCACAGTGTGGGCTTCCCTTAGGAAGGGAGAATTAGATGCAGCCTATCTCTGCAGGAATCTCACCTGGTAGGCTCCTTCTCCCAAACTCCTGGAGTGTCTCACCCCAGCTCCTGGGCTCGACTGGATGCCTCTGAGGAGCATACCTGCTATTGGAATTGGTGGAGCACTGCCATGGTGAGGGATGAGGAGAGCCTGCTCCTGGGCCCTGCCACCAAAGCCATAGGGGCAACCGCATGCTTTGCTTGCCAGTTGGTGGCATTTTCATAAATGTTTATCCAGGAGCCTTAGGAATGTTTGTTGTTTCTAATTATTTGTTTGCTTATTTGAAAGTAATTCCTCTTTTTCTAAAGGCCTGCAAACTAACCTGATTCTGGAGGAGCCAGGAATTGGCCCAATTCCTCCCAATGTCCCAAATGTTTGGAAGCCTTTAAGGGCCCTTTTCATACTTGTAAAATCACAGAAGTAGGTAATCACCCACCTACCCTACCAGGCACCTGGTGCTGATGTGGGTCAGAGGGGGCTGAGAAATAACTCAGCTTCAAAGCCTTAGACTGCCTTCTCAGGGTATACCATCTTCTCAGGGTATAACTGCATTCTCAGGGTATAACTGTCTTCTCAGGATAGAGAATTCAGGAACAGGATGGCTTGCCACACATGAGGAAGTGGGAGTGGCAAATGAGCAGGTATTTGCATTCAGGGCAGGTTTAGAAGGAGGTTTGGCAGGTGAATGATGGTTTGTTTACAAACCACAGACAAGAAATTGAGAGGACAGCTGGTTATAGGTGAGGTGACTACTCTGCCCTCAGAAAGTGGGAGTCTGAGTTCATGGGGGAATGCCTCTTAAGTAACGCAGATGGGCAAACCCCGCGTTACTGAAACCTTCTTTGTTAGACTTCCTTTTCAGGGGATTCTCATACTTCCCCACCTACCTTAATCGACAGTACTGACCACAACTGATACCTTTCTGGGTGACTCAGGGCCAGTGCTCGGGCCGCCACCATCCATTGAATCTAGCTGAGGATGCAGGTGCAGCTGGAGCGGGGACTAGCCTTGAATGAGCACCAACCCCAAAAGAGTCCTCTGACTATCATTTAGGCAAATGTTCCACAGTCACAATGCTTTTGGATCCTTTGCCTCATTCTTCCTGAGAGGCATTTGGTGAAAATAGCCAGACCTCTGGAATCTGAGACACCTGACTCCAATTTCTGCCGCTTTCTGCTTCCTGCTAATTGCCACACCTTGGACAGTTTTGTAACTTCAAATTTGCCCCCATCAAGTTCATTCATTTACTCTCTCATTCATTCACTCAACATAAATTCCTGAGCAGCTTCCATGTGCCAGGTACTCGTTTAAGTACTTGGGAGTGATCAGTAGAGGAAATAGATAAGTGTCCTGCCTTCAGAAACACATATTATAGCATGAGAGGTACAAAATAAACAACAAAGCTGTTAACAGGTTAGGAGGTAGTAAGTGCTATGGGAAAAAACCAGAGCAAGATAAGGGGTGCTGGGAGTGGTGGTAGAAGGGGCTGCCATCTTAAACAGGGTGGGCATGGCAGATCTCTGAGAAAATAACATCTGAGCAAAGACTTGAAGGTGTTGAAGGCGTTAGCCCCTTTCAGGCACAGGGAAGAGCCAGTGCAAAGGCTCTGAGGCTTGTGTATTCAAGGAGCATTGTGGAGGCAAGAATGGCTGGAGCAGAATGAGTGAGCAGGGAGAGTCACAGGGAAAAACAGAGGGATGGAAAAATAAAGGGGAAGATGATGCAGACCTTGTAGGCCACTGTGGGAACTATGGCTTTTCTCTGGTAAAACAAGAGCTCTGAGAGGGTTTTGACCAGAGGGATATAATCTGACCTAGAGCATAACAGGATCACTCTGGCTGCTGAGTTGAGAATAGATTATAGAGCAGGACACAGATAGAAGCAGGGAAATTAGCTAGGCTTCCACTGAAGTATATTCTAGAAGATAATAGTGGCATGAATCATCATGGATTCAGTGGAAGGGGTGAGAAATGGGAAATGTTGGATTCTGGACCTATTTTTGAAGGAGAACCATCAGCATTTGCTGATGGTTTAGATGTGGAGTGTGAGAGAGAGATCAGAGTCAAGGATGACTCCAAGGATTTTTCTCTGAGCAGCTGGAAAGAAGGATTTAACATTAATTGAGACAAGGAAGACAGATATAATTATATATTTATATTATATATATGATATATATATATATAAAATGTAGCCCTCACTACAGCCTGTGAGGTGTACTGACAGCCTGTAGTGAGGATTAAATATGATAATATATGAAAGGCCTTAGCACTAGCACCTAGCTAGCTCTTAGTAAATGTCACTTTCCCTTTTTCTCTCTCAAAGAGGTGGTAAAGCGTGAACAATTGGGGTCCCCAAACCAATTTGGTTAATTACCTTTCTGTAGAAATGATGTGCCAATCAGATGCCAAGACAGCCTCCTCCCTGTGGTTTTCTCACTCTTCAGGAAACTTTCACTGTTGCTAATAAGGTCTTTAGATTTGTCAAAAGTTTCTGGATGATGTTGACACACTGGTGTGACAATGAGTTTCTGCATCAGGGGTACTGCAGAGCCCAGACAGCCCCCATCTATGTGCTCACCATTTCCATGTCAGTCACTCTGCTGGTGTCAGATGAGCAGGAGGCATGATCTCTTCAGCAGAACACAGTTTGGTTCTACAGACACACACCCACATCCATATCACTCCTTGTCCTCTCCACCCCCAGGTTGTTATGCGACTGTTGAAAAATTACTTACCTGTGAGGTAGGCACTATTAGTATTCCCATTTTATAGTTGAAGAACAAAGGTTCAGAGAAGCTTTTTATATGAATTAAGTGAGTATATGCAAAAATGCTTAGTAGCACTGTGCCCGGAACTTAGTAAATGTTTGAGAATAGTTAACCATTGTTAGTAAATGTTAATCAATGTCAGTAGTTCAAGAAAGGAAGGAGTTTCTCCAAAACTACATTTTTGTCATAAAAGATAATAGGCTGACTTAATATGAGGTCACAGCTTTATCTTTGCTATTTGAATCATTTGATTTTGAATAATATTGTTGGCATGTGGCACATTACAATTGTTAAATGAACAAAACAAGAAAGGTTATAGTCGGTACAGTAGAAGCATTTTCATACAGGTAATAGTTGGATATACTTGACTTTATGGATGAGAAAATTGAGGTACCTGGAAGGATGCTACCCAAGGGCCATCTTTGGATGTGGGATGCTGTTTACTTGTTTGAATTTTTAACAGTAAACTTAAATCATTCTTAGGACAATAGGCTAGTTTGTAAAGATGTCTCTGAAATGTCCAAGTAAGATTTGTGTGGTACCTGTGTAATAAAGTTTTCAGTGGTTACATTGCTTCATCTGAGCGGCCACCTGACTGTGCTGTCACCATGATGGACATGCCAGGGTAGGGTGTGTGAGAAAGTGTTGTCTAGCTAAATAGATTCCTTAGAAGTGCCCAAACTTCCCTCTTTAGCTGAGGTTGGTGACTGCTTAGACCCAGAGCCATGTGCATTCTTAGTCACTTGCTCACTGTCTGAGAAAGCCTTCTCTCCAGGTAGAAATGTAAGAACAACTTGAGGTTTGTAGTATCCCTCTCAAGCTTGTCCAATCCACAGCCTGTGGGCCACATGTGGCCCAGGACAGCTTTGAATGTGGCTCAACACAAATTTGAATGTGGCCCAACAACTTTTAAGAAAGTTGTAAACTTTCTTAAAACATTAAGACTTTTTTTTTTCCTTTTAAGCTCATTAGCTATTGTTAGTGTATTTTATGTGTGGCCCAAGACAATTCTTCTTCTTCCAATGTGGTCGGGGGAAGCCAAAAGATTGGACACCCCTGCTCTACACACTTGTTGGTGGTAAGTGATGGCTCAGGTAAACCTGAGACATCTTTGACAGCTCCAGGATAACAAGATCTTTCAGTCCAGAAGATCTAGATGCAGGCCTCCTGTAGAACTGGCATATATGAGAATGGGAACCTCATCTTTATTCTGTTTAAATCCTGGAGATTTGATTCATGGCACCTGCCATTGTGGACATTTGCATGTGAATCTCAAATACACTGGATTCATTAGCATGTAAAACAGTTCAAGAGACAGTCCAAGTTCCCAAATGGTCTCTCAAGAAAGCTAAAAAATTGTGCAGAAGCAGAACATCTGAGTACCTGCCTTTCAGCCATAGTGTCTTTCATATTGGAAGCCTAGTATTATTCTGGTTTCACAACATTTTCCTGGGCTCATTCTTAGAGTCCAGGGCAGCCCAGCTCTTGAAAATGGCACAATTTTCATACTCTCTGACCATTGGAGTCTCACTACCGGGTACCAAACCACCAAGGGGGATATGACTGGACATGTCACTGACATCCACCCTGCCCCAAGCCACTGAGGTTTGCTGATTGGAGTGACTTTAGTGGATCATTTCTGTCCCAATACTGGATGCTTACACAAGGCCTCTGCCTCTTCCCTGCTACTGCCATTTATGCTTCAACTGCCCTTGCTTCCATTTCTGCCCCCTTCACCTTGGCATCCCCAGTGCCTCTGCTCTGGTGTCTTTGTGGCTTGGATGCTGAGTGGAGAGGAGAGCTCTTTTTGGTGGTGAGCACGAGGTGAGTAGTAGACCTCTGATGACAACTCTCCTGGAAGCCACCTTCCCTCGGCTCTGTACCACTACCCCTATTCAAACATGCCTCTCTGCTCTCCCCATGGCCAGGAGCTCAAAAGCTGTTGCAGACCAGGAGCATTTCAGCTTGGGCACTTTATCACCAATGAGCTGCAACTTTAGTGGGCATCACCCTCTGGGCATCTGCTTGGATTATGACCAGGTCAAGGTGCTGAGTGCCAGGCAGTCAACAAGCAGCTGCTATGGCGTCCACCTGTTAAAGTTCTGTCAGTTCAAGGTACAAGAGCACCAGGTAGAAGGGCACTTGCTGCATCTCAAGTTCAAACCTTTTTATGATCAGAGTCAGAGTTCCCTGCCAGTGAGGACAGAGCCCAGCTAGACCCGGCCCCAGGGCTCCCTTGCTGTCTGTTCCCACTTCCTTCTGGATACTTCTGGCCCTGTCCCAGGGCATTTGGCAGGGGCCTTCAAGTACGTAGGCCAACTGAGGAGCAAAGGGTAGAGGTGTTGAAAAGCCTCCACCTGCCAAGACCTTGAGCAGTGAACCTGGCCAGCCTCCTGTGCCCCAGCCTCTGTCCTCTATTCCTTTGTCAGCCCTTCCTTGACCACTTCTCCCCCTTTTTACCCTCACTCTCTAGTTCAGGCCATCAACTGTGGCAAAGCAATTATAAAAACCTTCTCATTGATCCCCTTACTGACTTTTGGCCAGCACGGTATTTTAAAGGATCCTGAGGGATCCTTTAAAAACATAAATCTAGCTCCCTCTTGTCAGTCAGATCTTAGCCAAATGCCACCTTCTCAGAAAGGCTCCCATCAACCATCTAAAATCTTCCATGCCATCATCACATGTTCTATTTATTTTATTTTTATTTTTAAAATAGGTTTAAAGGGCACAAGTGCAGTTTTGGTGCCTTGGATATATTTTGTAGTGGTGAAGTCTGGGCTTTCAGTGTAGCCAGCACCTGAATAGTCAACATCATACCCAATAGGTAATTTTTCAACCTTCACCCCCTCCCATCTTTTGAAGTCTCCAATGCCTGTTATTCCACTCTGTATTTTATTTTATTATCTTCACTGACATTATCTTAAGAATTATTTTATTTACTACTTTACTGTCTTCTTTATTATCTTGTAAGCACCAAGAGGGCAGACAATTTGTCTCGCTTGCTCCTAATGCCCAGGACAATGCCTGATACATGGTAGATTGGTACTCAAAAGCTATTTATTGGATGGATGGATGGATGGATGGATGGACGGATGGATGCATCCATTCTTAAGAAGAGCTCACATTGCCAGCTCACTGAGTTGTCAAGCAGTCCTCAGGCTGACTTGAGTGCTGAGTGGAGAGGATAGCCTTTCCTTGTGGGGAGCAAGGCATGAGCCTGCCATAACCCCAGGAGTTATGGGGCAAGGCCTCTTGGCCTAGTGGCTGCAAGCCAGTAGGCCACATGTTTCTTTAAAAGCAGCAGGAAGCCAAGTCCTGGAGATAAGAAGTGCAGCTGCCAGCATGATAGAGGTGGGAAGAGAGCCAGAGGGTGGAGGGGTGGAGGCTGCCGGGTACCTCTGTGCTGCTCCCTGGGGATGCCCAGACCTCTGTGGCTGGCTGGCCAGCACCACATGTTTCCTGTGGAGAGCAAGGAGAGGAGATCCCCTCTAAAGGCCCTGGACCTGGGACTGCCCCAGAAGCCTCACCCTTGTCCTCACTCTGGTGGTTGAGACACAGGGCTGCTGTCCCTCTTCTCTGCTATTCATGGACACTTGGGCAGCTGCCATAGGACAAGTGTCATATCCATGTGATCTCTGCCCCTGGCTCCCTGTGCTCCTCTGTGTTTTAGACTCTTCATTGATACAATGGGCTCCACCACACTGGTGGTTGTGAAGAATCTGGGAAGTCTGGGAGGAACTGGGGGGTGAGGGCTGGAGTCTTAAGGAGGAGTAAGGGTCTGGAGGGCTGAGATACTAGATAGGAGAGGCAGTCTGGGTATGGTGGATGGGCTGGCAGGGGATAGCATTCAGATGCAACATAACAAAGACCTGGCATCTCTTTCAGTGTCTCATCCTGACTGGTTGATCCCAAGTAGCAGGAAGAGTCATGGAAGGGCCCCTGAGGAGTCACAGAGACTTTGGTTTAAGTGTCGTCTCTTCCACTGTCTAGCAGACAAGTCGTTTCACAGCTTCAGTGATGCTGTCTGTGAAAGGGGTCATGATCTCTCTCTCACATGATTGTGGTGAGCATTAAGGAAATTATGTAAGCCTTTTCAGTGACTCTTCAGGCTTCAGCTCCCCACTCCTGCTGGGGTCATCTCCTAGGATAGTGAGGATGTCTGTGGACACAAACTAAGGAAGCCAGAAAACCTCTGTCCTGACTCAGTGTCTTGCCCCACCCTGGCCTCTGGCCCAGATTCTGGAGGACTTAGTCAGGGGGTGGGGGTCTGTTTGCCCAGAGCTGGGGTTTCCCTATAGATCCTGTGGGACAGAACAAGTGTAGCCCACTGGAAAGCCCTTGAAATGGTTGGTTGTTACCCAGCCTGAGAAGAGCTTAAAGCTGCCAGAATGGACTGGTGGATTGATTGGATCCGCCTCCTTGGGAAAACCCTGGCATGAGCTGTCACCTGGACCTGAGTATAGTTCCTGTCCATCCTGCTCTAGCAAGGCCATGGCAAATGCTCAGAAAGGGAGGCTTCCCCTGAAACTGCTTAATATACAGCCTGTCCAAAGCTCCCAGCCCCAAGTCACCTGAATTGTCCAGACCTGTTCCATTTCCCTATCCCCCACACCTGCCCCAAGGCCCCTACCAACAGATATCACTTCACCCCCACACCAACCTGCTTCTTCCAGGATCAGGGTATTTTCTGACTTCTTTGCCCTTCATGGTTTCTATGATGCCACCGCTCCTGTTCTCTTTCTCCTCTGTGACCAGTTCTTAAAAGCCTCTTACACAGCTGCCTCCTCCTCTCCCCACCTTCTAGGTTTCCAAGTTCCCTGGGGCTTGGTCCTTCTCTCTTAGGCTACCCTATAGATCTCAAACTTGTGGTCCAAAGGCCAAATCAAGGTCTGCATCCTCCAACAAGGGTCACTACCTTTTCATAACCTGCCATCCCACAAAAAACACCTCAGACTAGTGGTGTTCCCAGACATGCTTCTGCCTTCCCCTCTTTGGGGAGAAACTCCATGATTATGGAGACATCCTAAATGCAAGCTACTAGGTCCAGAATTTTTTGATCTAGCTTCAGCCTAACCCCACTATGCCTCTTACCAGGTCACCTGGCCTGGTTGAAGGGCTCTCTTTAAGGCATCCCATCACAGACATATATCTATATCTATATCTATATCTATATATATAGATATAGATATAGTTTTTTTTTTTTTTTTTTTTTTCTTCTTTGAGACAGTCTTGCTCTGTTGCCCAGGCTGGGGTGCAGTGGTGTGATCTTGGCTCACTGCAGCCTCCGCCTCCTGGATTAAAGAAATTCTCCTGCTTCAGCCTCCCAGGTAGCTAGGACTACAGGCACATGCCGCCACGCCCAGCTAATTTTTTTATTTTTATTTTTAGTAGAGATGGGGTTTCACTGTGTTGCCCAGGCTGGTTTTGAACTCCTGAGCTCAGGCAGTCTGCCCGCTTCAGCCTCCTAAAATGTTAGGATTACAGGTGTAAGCCACTGTGCTTGGCCTCAGGCATGTTTTTCTCTACCCCTTTGCCACTTGGCAGATGACTCCTCCTCATTTCTTAGACTGCCCAAGGAACTCTAGCTGCTTCAACCCAGATGATATTAAATCTGCTCACTACTAGGGACAAAGGCTACCTGACAGGTGTCTCTGATTCCTGGTGGCTGAGATACAGTGAGTACTTAATATTAGATGGGGAGAGGGACCCTGTAGCCATTTTTCCTGAGGAGTTGAGTACCTGAGAACGGCCGAGTGAGGCTCTTCCCTGGGCTTATGTGTCCCAGTAGGAAAGAGGATTAAGCTAAAGCAACAGAATCCCAGTTGCCAGGGTTGTGGGGGGAAGCGTGGTTTGTAAGCATCAGGCTCTGACCTATCTGCCCAGGGACAAGATGTGTGCAGGCTTTTTAAGGTGGTCTTGTGGATGCTGTGATACACAGCTCCAACTCCCACCCCCTTTATGAATGAAAGATTTATTTCACCAGCTGGTGGGAGAGTTGCCAGAAGACAGCTCCAGCTGTCAGCCCTATTTTGGACCACTGCTAAAAAATAATTGCCCTGTGTAAGGTCACGCTTGCTTCTGCAGGGAGCCCACATCTACCAGCTGATAAATTTGAAGATATAAAGGCCTGGCTCCCTCTCCTTCTTGGGAAAACTCTGAAGGATCATCATAGGTGAGCTCTCCTGGTCTCAGCTGGAACCTCGGCTGGAACTGCATGGTAGCTCCACTTCTCCTTTTGCCAATTCCTGTTTTTGTCCTCATTTCCACTGATGTTGACCCCAAGAGCTTTTCCTAATAAAGGTTCTGCTTGCTCATCTCCTACTCAGAGTCTGTTTCCTATAGAACCTAATCTATGGCATCTGGCTTTAGGAGTGATTAAAAAAAAATGAGATGCTAAGATGGGATTTTGGAGCTAGATCACCCACCGTTGGCTGCCAATGAGGACTCCCATTACAGGTGGCAGATGAAGCAGACAGCTTTTGGCCCATGGTAATAGTGCAATTGTTAAAACTTTTACTCATGTTGGAAGAGAATGCATTAGATGGTGCAGTGCATCAGGTGTTTGAGAAATATGGGGGAATTTAGCCATTGCAAGGACAGTGGAATTGCTAAGGTTGACTGATTTTCAGTAAAAGATAATGAAGAGCTTAGAGTGATTAATTGGCAATGAAAAGATAAGGATGAAGTCCATAAGCTTCTGTGGTGCATCTATAGAAAAGTAGAAAAAGCTGAGAACCAGACCCAGCTGTATTTGTCAAAGTAGTTAAGCTCCAAAGACGGCTATATTCCCAATCAAGGCAGGTCTCTTACCCCAAGGTCAGAGCCCTGCTTGGGGAAGAATGAGACCCTGGCACATGGGATGGGGACTTCTGTTGCACCTGAGTATCTTGAATCCTCAGATTTCACCAAACATTCTGGACCTGCAGAAGTGACCTACTCATCTCTATTAAGAGCTAGAAATTGTGGCTGGGCACAGTGGCTCACGCCTGTAATCCCAGCACTTTGGGAGGCTGAGGTAGGTGGATCACAAGATCGGAAGATCAAGACCATCCTGGCCAACATAGTGAAACCCCATATTTACTTAAAATACAAAAATTAGCCAGGCATGGTGGCACATGCCTGTAATCCAAGCTACTTGGGAGGCTGAAGCAGGAGAATCCTTTGAACCAGGGAGTCGGAGGTTGCAGTGAGCCGAGATCGCGCCACTGCACTTTAGCCTGGCAACAGACGGAGACTCTGTCTCTCAAAAAAAAAAAAAAAAAAAAAAAAAAAAGAACTAGAAATTGCTTCTTACTTTAAAAAAAAATGCAGAGGCTTCTGTCCTGCAAGATATGTTCTCTCATTCCCCCAGAATTTGCTCCTGCATTACTTCTTCATGCTAGGCCAATAACTAGGGTTAAGTCAAAACCTAACCTGGCCAGAAATGCTAAACTTGCTAGTGTAGAAAAGGACTATACCTTGAAGAAAACTCTGGTCCTTTCCAGAAATTACTAGCAGGAGGAGCTTGGAGAGTATGCACAGGACTGGATTCTGGACCAACAGGAATTTGGACAAAAGAGTCTATGGATATGGGAACATTCTTCTAGGATAAAGTATTTTAAACTGTGTCAAGGCCCCAAGAGTTGGTGCAAATACATTGTTAGGATGGTTCCTAGATGGAAAGAGGATGGCCTGTATTAAGTGAGGGTAGCCAGAATGGCTGTGGCAGACTGCAGAGGATGTGGGTGTGCAGGAACAAATGTACTAAGCAAGTCCAGAATACTCACCTGAAGGCCAAGAAGATACCAGAACAAGGAATGTGCTAGAAAAAAGGACACCAATATCACTAAGAAGTAAAATGGTGACTAAAATAGGCCATCACTGAAATATGACAGAACTGGGCTCACGGATAGCAGTAGGGGTGATAGGACTCTGAAATAATAGAGACCAGGTCATAACACCTAAACCTCGCAAGTCTGATGGGCTCAGTTGTCTGAGTGGCAAGATCAGAATAGCAGCTAAGAGGACCCTGACTCCCTGGGAGTTATAGAGATGGTTAATAGAACATAGCATCCAGAAGGTCACAATAGATGGCCAGCCAATAACACTGTAGGTTATTCTGTGCATGAAAAAGAAATCAATCATGGATAATGAGTCCAGTTATGCCAACAAAAAGTCACTTGCCAAGTTTCCAGATCTGAACCAGTTTTAAGACTTAGAACCTAGTGATTGCAGGAGCAGCCAGATCTCCCAGAAGGAAGAATACCATACCACCACAGCAAGTGTGCATGATAACGATTTCCCCAGCCCTTTCCCAAGGGGACCTGTAGGGACTTAACTTGAATAACTACATACTAGGAAGGAGAATATCCAAACATGTGAAAGACTTTTGAACCCAGGTACCTAGGAACCTGAAGTGGCACCAAAATCTTCTTGTTAGAATGAGGGGTTATGTGGGCCAGGCAATAGATTCCGGGCCCAAGTTCTGCTAATAGTAGTCCTTCTGGGTCCACAGACCCACAGTGATATAATCAGATCAACACACTTGACAATTAGCACAGCCCCTACATTGCATCCTTGGCCTGTGTGGTAATAACATCATAGTGGAAGCCTTCAAAACCTCCTCATCCCAGCCAAAATAGTAAATCAAGAACAATATCACATTCCAGGGTTAATGGCAGAAATTATTGCCACCATTAAAGACCTGAAGGGGAGTCCATCATATTTTCATTTACTTTACCAGAAAAACCCGGTTAAATCCTGAAAGATGACAGCACGCTACTGCCAATTCAATAGCAGCCCCATTTGCAGCCCCTGTGCTTGCCAAATGTGTCTTCACTGCGACAGATTAGCATGGCCTCAGGCACACAGTGTGTGGCTATTGATCTGGTGAATCCATTCTTTTCCACTCCTATTAGAAATTGTTTGCATTCACTTGGGACAAACAACAGTTCAAATTTCCAAGGCAAAGTTAACTCTCCTGCCCTCTGTCATAACATATTTCCAAGAGGTCTGAACCACCTGGGCATCCTGCAGAACATCACACTGATCTACTCTATTGATAATACGCCAATCAGATGAGACTGGTGGCCATGGCAAGACACATGCACTCCCGAAGATAAGCCCTATGAATATTCAGAGCCTGCCATATCAGTAAAATTTTTAGGAATCCAGTAGTCTGGAGCATGCAGAAAATTTCCACCAAAGTATAGGGCAAATCACTATATCTTGTACTTCTCACCACGAAGAAGGAAGCAGAATGTTTGGCAGACCTCTTAGAGTTATGGATGCAACCTATTACACACTTGGGAATATTACTCTGAACCATATACCTGGCAGTGACACAAAAGCCTGACATCTTTGAGTGGGACCCCAGGCAGGGAAGGGCTCTTTGGGTGTGGTACATGTAGCCCTGCCATGTGCGCCACATGAGTCATCAGATACTATGGTTTTAAAAGTATCTGTACTAGGAAAATACACTGTTCCTAGGATTCTGGAACAAGGCCCCATATCATCTGCACTGGAGAATTATATACCTTTTGAAAAATAGCTCTGCCATATTTATGAGCTTTAGTAGGCCTAGAGGGCCTGACTCAGTGACCATGCAGCAAGAACCACCATGATGAATTGGTTTTTGTGGGACTTACTAAGCCATAAGGTCAGGTGGGCTCAAAAGCAATCCATCGTAAGATTGAAGTGGTACAACTGGAACCAATGAGCAGGATTGGAGGGCACAAGTAGCTGCAGGTGGAGGTGACCCAGAACCCTGTACCATCCAACTCCAGGACACCAAAACCTTCCCTCGGCTCTCACCTATGGCTGCATGGGTGATCTCTTGTGTCCAGCTGATGGAGAATATAAAAGCTCAAGCTTGATTCCCAAATAAGTTCAGATACAATACTTGGCCTCAAAGAGATCAAGAGACCACCCCACTGCTAGTTGACTACAGTATCCCTCTTGTACCTCAGAAGGGCCAACGATTCATTTTGACAAGAATAAATACACACTTTAGGTATGGGGCTGCCTTTCCTGGCTGCAGGGCTACAGCCAGCATCACTAACCAAGGGCCTTCAGAGGTTTTTTATTCAACTGGTATAGGATCTCATATAATATCAGACAGAGGGATATACCAAAGAAAGTGGAAGCACAGGTCCATGACCATAGGATCTACTAGTCGTATCACATATTGCACCACTCAGGTGTTGTCAATTTGGTAGAATGTTGGACAACAGCCTGTTGAAGGCATAGTTGAAGCACCAGCTTGGCGTGGTATGTTACAGGATAATGACCTATCCTTCAGGATACAGTTCTCACTGTAAATCAAAGACCTTATATGGAGCTGTGTTCCAGTAGGTATAATACAAGAGTTTCAGAACCAAGAGATTAAAGCACAAGTGGCTCCCTTTACCATCATTCCCAGCGACCCACTTGGAAAATATATACCTCCCATCGCTGCAAGTCTGGGCTCTGTGGGTTTGGAGATCCTGGTTCCCCAGGAGGGAACATTTCTAGCAAAAGTCCCATTAGACTATCAGCTAAGGATGCTGCCAGGGCATTTCAGCCTTCTTGTGTCTAGGAACTAGCTGGAAAGAAGGGAGATGGCATCTTGGCAGGGGTACCTGAGCCTGATCATCAGGAGCAGGTAAGTAGAAGCAGGGAGGCATACATGTGGCACCCTGGTGATCCAGTTGGATACCTCTTTATTACTCCCTGTCCCAATTTTGACAGTAAGTGGACAAGTGCAACAGTCCCAGCCTAAGATGGAGTCAGACCCCTTAGAGATGAGGGATTGGGTCATGCTACCACGTAAGCCACCAGGATGAGCAGAGGTGCTAATTGAAGGTGAGGGGGAATCTGGAATGGATAGTAGAGGAGGAGATGATGAATGTCATTTATGGCCCTGAGATCAACTGCAACAGCAGGCACTGTAGTTCATTGTGAACCTTCCTCTTCTAAGTCTTCTCCCAGGAGGAGAAGCCTACTGAATCATTGTTATGCTAAAGCTGGCTACTTGCTTGTGAGATCCCATAGCTAAAGTTGTTGCCAGCCTGTTTTTAAACTATTGGTAGCTTTGTGATGGTGGGAGTTTTTATACCATGGCAGTTTTTTTTTTTTTTTTTTTTTTTGAGAACCAGTTATTGATAGCACAGCACTGAAATCCTGGAGGAGCTGCTCCCAGAACCAGTGGGAAATGTTTATATGAAGAAGTGGATCCAAACAGCTCAAGGGATGGACTGTGGTGGACACTGTGATATGCTGCCCTGAACACCCTTCAGGAGTCAAGTGCTGATTACCCCTGCCTGCAAGCACTGCTGGAAGACAGCTTTTAGTGGCCAGCCCTCCATGGAGATTTCCTTGGCTGAAGAAAATTTACATGCCTAAGGTCATGCCTCCTTCCAGGGACAGCTTAGATCCAATTACTGATCAAAAGGAAGGCATAAAGGCTTGAACTCCTTGCCCCAACATAGGAAGACTCTGAAGGACCGTTCCAGCTCCAGAAGTATCCTTGGGATCAGCTGAAACTTTTGTTGTGACTCTATTTTGTCCAGTATCTCCCTCTGTTCAATCCAGCTTCCTTCCCTTCCCTTCCACAAAGTCTCAGAGTCTGCTTCCCGTGGAACCCAACCGCAGGCAGGCAGGCAGGCAGGCAGGCAGGCAACCTGGTCATGCTTTTGGCACAAAGGTCCCCGAAAGTAGAAAAGCCCCAGCTCACCCCAAGGGGGTTCTTGGACCCTGCAGACTCAGAGCAGAGTGTGTTCAAGTCAGCCTCAGTCTTCGCAGCTATGAAAGGAACTAATCACCCTATCCTCACCTGGCCTGGAATCGCTCCCCTGGGTCAAAACGTTTTAGGCCCTCAGGCCTCTGGGACCTGGGGGTCATGGGGGTTGGTAAAGAAGAGAAGGCGGCCAAGTGGAGCTCAGCATCCTCTGACAGTCATGGAAATGCTGGACTGCAGCCTCTGCTGGGCACTGTCCCCTGTGCCTAGAGTCTGGACTCATAGTGATTCCTAAAAAGACCTTTTCCAGGAAAAGGACAGCCACCATGCTATGAGTAGATGGCCCCAGGAGAGATATCAAGGAGACTTTCTCTGCCCCACAGGCCGGGAAGGGGAGGAAAAAAAAGAAGAATGGGTTGATTCTTGAGTCTGACTCCAAGGACAGTGAGGGCTGTAGCCTGCCACCTTCCTGGGACTTGTGAGGTTGAGAGCATTATAGTCCTGGAGAGATGGGCCCCAAGAGTTCCACAGATCCTCTAATCACAGTGCCAAGAGAAGGAACCTCCAAGAGAATCTGGATCTGCAGTCAGGGGCTCAGCTCAGAGGTAGAATGGCCACATTTCAACTTGACCACAGCTTGCAACTGCATCTCTGTCTGTCCTTGTCAGGGGCTTTAACCAAGTCTGCCATCTCCTCTGTGTCTGTCAGTATTTTTCTGCCCATGTTCCCCCTTGTCTTTCCATCTGTCCTTTCCAGGCTCTCGCTGAGTCTAATTGTTGTCAGTGTCTGTCTGTTTACTCCTCACTGCCAGGAGCCTGAGCTATGCCTGTCTGTTTGCCCCATCATGGTCCTGCTGTGTCTGTCTGTCTGTCTGCTTGTGACTCCTGGCCCTTCAGCTTGACAGAGTCTAAGATTAGATGCTCCTTCCTAACAGGGGGTTCATCACAACTTGGGAACCTGGGCCCACGACCATTTTTGTTTCGTCACAGAGCCCAAGGCTGCATATCTCTGTTCCTTGACCCCACAGGCACAAGAACCTTTGGTATGACTGTGTTCCAGTGCATGGCTTGAGGCTCTGGCAGCTTCTTCTTATTTCCACCTGGGTTCCAACACCACTGGTTGCTGTGCATGTCCGGTGCTGGATCGGTGAGAGGAAGCATTAGGGTCTGTCTAATTCCCAGGGCTGCCCCTAGCCCTGAGAAGAGAGAGAGCTTCCATTTCAGTTCAGGACTGAGAGGTACCGACAGAAACTGCCCCAGAGAATCCCAGTGGGAGAAGGGACCTGAGGGCTGTGGAATTCAGTCAGGGACAGCTTCCTGGAGTGTGAGGGGAGAGGAGAGACTATGAGTTATCCTGTTATTCTGTTGTTTCTGACTGTGGCTCTAGCCCAGTTGCTGCTTCTCTGGCCTCCCCTCCCCGCCCTTCCCCAGAACATGACCTCACACTTATCCAGTCTGGTAGAGGAAGAGGCCTGGGCAGGAGCCAGGGCCTCCACCAGGAGAGCTTGGGGCTGCCCCAGGCCTAACTGGAGGAAATGTGACACATTCTCAGAGAGCTGGGCTTCCCTCCCTCCTGCAGCTTCCTTTGAGATGGTTCCCAAATCCGTTAAGTGGGAAAAACAGCTGGCAGCTGTGCTCGTGTTGAGCTCCCAGCTCCCCTGGCTCCTGGATGGCCCCAGGGGCCTTGGCTCCTTCACAGATGCTATTTTTGATAAGAATAATGGAAACAACAGCCCTGGCTGCGTACTTAGTACCTGCTTATAGTCTCCTGCTGATCTTGGCCCCAAGAGCATTTTCTAAACTTGGGAAAATTGGATGTTGCCTTTCCATCTGGACTTCTTTAAAACCTATGTGCATTTCTTTTATTCAGAGATGAAACGAGGCTCACTTTCATCAGACTCTGGAACATAGTGACTGCTGGCACTTGATGCCATGAGGGGCCCTCCCCAGAGCTGGGAGATAAAGCAGTAGTTCAGAGAAGAGACCCTCATAGTCCCCTGAGAAACAGATGATAGTGCACTCCTGTGGCCCAAGAGGTGGGCAGGCAAGCCTCAGAGTAGGTGTTGAAGAGGGGCCCCAGTGCAAGACCTCTCCACCTCCCACTGGACATTGGTCTTACCCCATTGTGGGGACAGATGTCAACCATTTGGCTGGGGTGCATTCCAGGCAAGGGTAGCAAATGATGGTGGGACAGCTGTGGCTGGTTTGTGTTACTGGGGTCCAGGGCTGATATGACGGAGATGGGTGGTGAGCAGTGAGGCTAAAGGTTTGTCTGCAGGGGCCAATGGGGCCAGAGCAGTAAGGGAGGGTCTTAGGTCAGACCAAAGGACTTGGAGTTCATGCTGAGCCAGCAGCCAACCCTTGTAACACACAGCCAGAGTAACTCCTAAAGTGTAAGCTCCTCAAGGGTTGGGTTCCTTTCAGAGCCTGTCCCACCCAGTTCCTGACACATTGTAGGCGCTCAGTATGTATTTATGTAATGAATTAATGAGTAGCTGCTGTGGGGAGAGAAGCAGGAAGGGTCTGTCTAGAGACAAGATCTGTGGGTATTTGGGGTGACTGTCTGCATTAGTGAGGTGGGCTGGGTCAAGGCAAAGCCATAAAGACACAGAGAAGTGGGCAGGTTGGAAAGGGGCTGGGAAGGTGAATACACCGGATATGGTAGGGGACTGACTAAGGGACTGAGACCTCAAGAGGAACCCAGGACAGTACCCAGTCCTCTCCAGTTGGTTTCTCCACATGGGATAGCAGCACATCAGTTTCCTTGGCGCCTCCCAGAGGCTCTGAGACCTTGTAGACAAGGGCTGCACTCCACAGTGCGCTGGCAAGACATCATCCACATCCATGTCAAACTGGGCCCTTTGTGAGCTGCCTCTCCCAAAACAGACATGCAGGAGTCAACAACGTAGAGAAGAATTTCCAATAGTGATGAGAGCGTTTAGGAAGCAGGCTCAGATCATGTGAAAGTTGGGGAGAGTTCCAGTGTCTGGTGGATAAGCAGTGTCTACAAAAGGCAGGAAAACCAACAGCGATGTTGTTTATGAAAGACTTTTCCTTGGGAAAATATTAAATATTTCTAAGTACCTACTAAAGCTAAAATATGTATATCCAATGACCTAGCAATTCCATGTCATTCCCATCATTTCCAGAAGAAAGGTAAACATATGCTCACCAAAACATGAGTACAATCACACTCAATGAAGCTTTATTAATATTAGCCCCAAAGTGGAAACAGCCCAAATGTCTATCAGCAGTAGAATAGGAAAAAAATTTTAAATAAAAAAAAATGTTTTTAGAGACAGGTTCTCACTTGATTGCTCATGCTGGAGTGCAGTGGCATAATCATAGCTCACTGCAGCCTTGTACTCCTGGGCTCAAGCAATCCTCCTGCCTCAGCCTCCCAGGTAGCCAGGACTACAGGCCTATGCCTCCATGCCCAGCTAATTGTTTTATTTATTTATTTATTTATTTATTTATTTAGTGGAGATGAGGTCTTGCTGTGTTGACCAGACTGGTCTCAAACTCCTGGCCTCAGGCTCACAAAATACTGGGATTATAGACATGAGCCACTGCACCTGGCTAGAATAGGAAAATAAATTGTGGGATATTTTTACAATGGAATATTATACAACAATGAAAAATAACACTACAATGATCTGCAATAACTAAAGAATTGCACGGACACAGTGTTGAATGAGAGAAGTCAAACATTAACAGGGTATAGTACATGCTTCCATTTAAATGAAGTTCAAGAATGGGCAAAACTATGTTGGCAGAGGTTGGAATAGTGGCTATACTTGGAGACAGGATACTGATTAAGAGCAGGGAAGCACAAGGAAGGCTTTGGTTGTGTTGGAAAATGGTCTGTGTTTCTCTGAGTGCTGGTTATATAGGTATAAATATAAAAAGTCACTGAACTATATACTTAAGATTTGTGTACTTCATTTGTACAATAATGCAATAAAAGCAAAAGTAACTTTTTAAAAGGTTTTCCTCCACCTACACAAGAACTGCAGGCTTTTGAAGGAAGTGCTGAACTTCACCTTGGGTGAGCATCCAGATAGTATGTTGAGGGAAGGGCTTGGGAAGTTCCTGCCGATCTTCCCATGAGGTTGACAAAAAAAGGGAGAAATATTTTAATTAATCATCCCTCAGGTTGAAAGAGCAGGTCTGGGCCAGAGATAACATCAGTGGCACCAACATGAAACTGTTTCGCTGCTCTTACCTTAAACCACAGTGAAAAATAACTTTTGAAGTTGCATTTTTCCTGGCAGCCATGGTGCAGGGTCACCTCACAGAAGGGAAATTGGTCAACTATTTCCGAGGGTGAGGCCTATGTCCAGCAGCCCTTTAGAGGACCCAGAGAGGGAGTTTCTGTGGGGCCAGGTTCGAGGATTCTGTCTAGCTCACCTCCTGTGCGGTCCTGAGAAAGTCCCTGCCCTCTCTGGGCCTTGGGGCTGGGGAGCTTCCAGCACTGACAGTAGGTGAGATGGCTGCTCATCACCCCCAGCTCCCATCTTGAGGACTGCCCCTGTTTTGACTTGCTCTGTAGACCCTTGTGCCATGAGTGTTTGACCTCCCACCCCTCTGAGGAACAGGGCACACAACAGGGTATTCTCAGCAGCAACAGGTTTTATTGACTCTGCATCTGCCTGGGCTTAACGCTGTTAGGGCAAGCTGGTCTTGGCCCGGGGTCTTTCCATTTCTGCCTCACTCCTACTTCACAGATAAGAAAACTGAGGCCAGAGAGGAACCCATGCACCTCATTTCTTGTGAAGCCCATATAACAAAGTGGGAGGATCCTCGGCAGGAGCGACTGAGTCCAGGGACACCAGCCACGTGTCTTCAGCACAAACTAGCAGCTGGCTCAGAAGCCTGGGATGGCACAGTGTGGTGCCTACAGCCCCTGCCCTCCACTTCAATCATGCAAACCCAAGTTACCACCACATACATGTGCAGGCAGCCAGGAACCAGGAGCAAAGGCTTCAGAACACAGCACATCTGGTTACCAGGGCCAGTCCTGTCCATTTGGGGCTAGCATGGTGCAGGCCAAATGGGTAGCCCCGCTATCTGTGACTCCATGCATAGGGCATTAATGTGAGGTTAATTGAGGGTATCTGGACAGCACTTGCACCCTCCAAGGCCATGCTGAGGGTTGTTTTTCCTGTCTGGGAGGAGCAGACAGGCCTCTTCTGCTGTCCGTGCTGAATGAGACACCTTGATTCTTGCCCAGGCAGGAGTGCTCTGGGCCTTTGAAGGGACTTGCCTCATTGTAAACTAATCAAGATGTTCAGCATCTTAACAAAAAAGCCAACTTGTGGAATCAGTTGATGCAATGCAGGACACCACAGATAATCTAATTTAGCCAGGGACACTGAGGATGGAAATTTTCTATAAGCACGGGGACCACATGAAGGCCACTGACCAGGGCACTGAGCTGCCCTCCTCAGACCAGGAAATAGGGAAAGCTCATCTTCCATCCCACCTCCCAAGTCATCATCCCAGTTTTCTTCCAGCCCTTGGCCCACTTGGGGTTATCCTGGCAGTCGTGTCATACTGTACCTTTCAGGGATGCCTTTTCACATTGCCCTGTTAGTTTCATGCCCACCATTTCATCTCAGACTGACAGACAGGCTATCTCTGTAGATGAGGCTTCTCTCCTTCTGTGGTCTCTCTGGATGTGAATGCTGAGTCAAAGGGCATGACCATACTGTGGCTGTGACAGACACTGCTGTGGGGCTGCCGGTTCTGACGGCCCAGCATATGAGAGAGGGCTGCACTGTGGCTGTAGTGTATTTCTTAGATTTCTGGTTGCAACCTCAAGACAACTGATTTCTGTAGTAGGAAAGAGTATACAAGACATGGAAGATGGTAATGAGGTGGAGGTGGTCCCTTGGGAGGCTCCTGTGAAAGGAGAGGCTATCCCATTGTCTTGAGAGGTCTTGATGTGTGAATGAATCTTCTGAGGCCACCAAAGCCCGCTCTTGCTCCCTGTCTAAAGCATTTCCTCAGGGCCCGGCCCAGCCTGCCATAGTTATCTCCTATGGAGGAATATTGTTTGGACCTATTTCCTGGCCTCCTCAGAAAAGGGGGTACCTAGGGCCAGTCCCAGCCAATTGGGAGTCAATACCATGCTTCTTGGGCCCAGGTATCCAGCCCAGGGCTCCAGTCATCCAGCGGACCAGCATCTTGAGATCCTGAGGCAGCAGTGGCAGCAGGCTTCTGGGGAGCTGTGGGCTCAGGCCTGCCTGGTCTCAGTTGCAGTACCCACAGGGCCCTCTCACCTGTTTCCAGCCCCCAGCAGTCTTCCCTGCCCCACTGTCCAGGTATGAGCCTACCTGAAGATAGAACAAGGGCACATGGAAAACCCAGGGGGCCCTTACTGCAGTCTTTTCATGGGTAGCTGTTAGGTGACTTTGACCAAAGGTTAAGGCTGTCAGGGGGATGAGGACAGTCACTTGGTATAGTACAGTCACCTTCCCACTGGTGCCTTTTCCAACTTTTCTGTTTACCAGAAGAGGAACCAGAAGCTCTCTGTCAACCCCTCTGACCTCAGTTTCCCCAGAGTTGAGCAAGACGCCCTGAGGCCCTTTAGCTGGATAAAAACTGTAGAACTGAGTTCTGATCTGGCCTCTGGGGCTGGAGTTCACCCCACCTTTGCGGACTCTGTGGCTGAGAGACTGAAGTACCTGTCTCAGGTCACACAACGAGCTAGTGGCAGGCCAGTCTCACGTATACCGTGCTGTACTGAACACGGCACTGAGGTGACAAGGACATACATGTACGCTCCCCACCTCCGCTGTCAGATACCTCAGGCTTTGTCAGGATTTCAAGGTCAGGAGACTTCATATAGACTAAGAGGAGTCTGGGGCAGGGAAGTGGGGGTCTTCCTGCCAGTGTGTCCCAGCAGCACCATCCAGCTATGCACCCCACACACTCCAGAGCCTTGGGACCTCTGAGTGCCCATGTGGTACACCCAAGGGACAATAGCTCACAGTCTCTGGTGACTGACCATAGGCTTTCTCTGAGCTGAAACCACCCTTGGCCCCTGGCCCTGCACTAGCCCTTGACTCCTGATCCTGAGCCACAGGGCTCCCCTTCATGTTCTAGATGATTTTGGCAACTTTGCTTGGGTACAGTTGCTGACCTCCAGACTGATGTGTTCCCTTTAGGTGGAGATAAGCAGTGGGGGTCTGGGGATCCTAGGTCAAGGAATGGGGTAAGCAGGTCTGTGGTTGGTCTATGTGGCTGTAGGCTCTTTCTGAAGACTTATAGCTGGGCAGGTCTGTCAATGGGCAGCTGTGACTGACTCCCTGCAGGTCCGGTGTAGACTAAGTTGTGGTTGCAACTTGATACTTAATTATGTTCCAGAACAAATGGGCCTTTATCGGTCCTGGTCAGGTGGAGAAGCTCACAATTGGAAAGGTTTGGATGGTAGGAAGCTATGTGGACTGTGGAGATCCCAGTCGCCTCCAGTAATCTCTTCAAATGATTAGAATTCAAGTTAGAACTAAGGGTAGGGGGCCAGAGCTTTGTAGCCCAGTCTGGCAGCACTTGAGGACTCAAGCAACTGGTGTTTCGCCCCAGGCAGGGCCCAGTGCTCTGGGGGTGTGAGGTGGTACTAGTCAGGGAGGGGCTGTCATGCCATGGAGACACAGGATAGTGTTGGCCAGGGCTTTGCAGGCCAAGGAAGAGGTTTTACTTTGAGGTCAGATGACTCTGTTGGTCCAAAGGAAGCCAGGTGTTTGGAGATGTCCCTGGCCTCTGTGAGCCCCCCTCCTCCCCAGGTCCCACACTGTGCCCAGTGCTCTGAGTCACCTGAAAGGCCCTGTTCCCATAAGCTGTTACCAGGGCTGACATTTCTGTGGCACCGCACTGAGCCTGAGGGGATGGCAGGGCTGGATTAGATTGAGAGCTCCCCAGGAGCTATGATAGAGAGCAGAGGAGGGAGGGTCTTGATCTTCAAGTCCTGGCACTTGGATCTGGAGTGGGCAGGTGTTGCCTAAGGTTGGGGAGGTGGGCCTGGGAAAGGACCTGAAATCTGAGTTCTGACAGACACAAGGAGAAGGGGGGCATAACGAGCTGAGAGCCCCCACTGTGTGCCCACTGGCACTGGAGATGCAGTGGGGGTTCAGATGAGGTGGAGTCTCATTTGCCCCATCCATGGCCAGAGGCTTCTCCTGAGAGACCTAGGGAACTCCAGGCCTGGAGCCCAGAAATGGAGTCATCGCCCCCATCCTTTGCAGTCTAGCAGGACTGCATCCCCGTAAGGCTGGACTCCATCATGACTCTCACTGACTAGCATTTCCACACCCGGGCTTTGTTGAAGCAGCAGGTGTCAGTTACAGAAATGTGTCCTCAGGCACTGCCACCCCCGTTACCCACCTACACCCTTGTCTGCCAGCCTACGGCCAGCAAACTCACACCCCAGCCCAGCAGTAAGTTGTTCCTGAGGCTTTTCCAATCCATTTCATGCAGCACTAACCCCGGGAGTGGGTGGGAGCCCAGAGACTGCCCTTGATCTTCTTACACGATTCTCATCCTTCTTTGGCTTTGATAACACTCTGTAAGACTTCCTTGAACTTGGAGAAATCACTTTGCTCAGCAGTACAGCTCTCGGGCAAGTCTGTTGGCTAAATGAGAAATACACATTTAAGTCACTTTCTTAACAGGAAAAAAAATGAATAAATAAAAGCAAACCCTTGTCCTTCCAGCCACCCTCTAGGAGATAACTCTGGCAGGCCCTCCCCCACTGTTTGAGGGAGGGCACAGGGGCTGTGTGGTGATACAGAGGCCCAGAGTCTAAGGACCATCCATAGCTTTGGGGAGGGAGCCCACAGGATAGGCAGGTCCCGTGACTGTCCAGGACAGGGTCATAAGGACGAGCAGGATGGGAGGAGTACCCTGGACTGTGCAAGTAGTGAGCAAAGAGGTAGGGGCAGCTCAGTCACTTCTCCAGACACACCCCTGCAAACTGCTGCCCATCCCTGCATCATGTGTTCCCAGTGGGGCTCATTGTCCAGAAGAGGCTTCAAGGACAGGGCACACTGAAGCAAGCTTGCACTGGCTCTCAGTTCAAGTCCGTGACCTCAGCCTGAGTCCATGACCACTCCTGCTTTGACCTGTCTGAGACCTGTCCCACTGATCCCTGTGCAATGAGGGCTTGGCAGAGAGCACAGACAGAAACCGCGAGAACCTCTGAATCGCCACGTCCTCACACCCAGCCCTCCACCCTGTGTTGGTGAGTGGACTTCTTTAGATTGGAGACAATTCCTGAGAATAGCCATCTGTGTCCTAAGAGTGGCACGAGAGACCTTGCATGTGGCAGGCAGGGTGTCTACGAAGCCCTTTGCCTCACTGGGCCCCTGGCTGCGGTGCAGGGAAATAATGTCTCAGGTTCCCCTAAGAGCAAACAGCAACTTACTTTCAGCTTTGGGCAGATTTTGGTAAGTTCTTCCATGTCCTTATACAAATTGTTATGTGATGGTCCTGTTTGTCATATTTGTTAATGAGATCTTCAGGGTGGAGGTAAAGTTCTTTGTAAACTCCCCATAGCAAAGCTCCTGAAATGGGTGGGGCACTGGGATGGTGGTGGTGCACAGCAGGGCACCAGCTGACCCGGCCTCATCCATCCCTGGTCACCCTGGCCAGAAGGAGCCCTGGACTCAAGCTCAGGCCCTACCCTGATTCTCCCACAAGGAGACCTGTGGGCCTTGCAGACTGAGCAGTGGAGGCAATGTGCATCTGGTCTCTTTCTGGGCTCAGGGCTACACTTGGTTGGGAGGCCAGAGAGCCTGGCAAGCCCAGGACCCGGCCTCTGGCTTATCTGCTGACTGAGCTGGAGGTTCCATCTCCATAATCTGAGCTTTCTCCCAGATTTCTCACTCCATTATCCCTTGTTATCTCTTCCCTGGGCACTGACTGGTGGGATCTCACTCTCTACTTCTTCAAATGTAGTGTGAAAGGCCGTTTTTTGCCTCACTGGTGTTCTGGGGCGTATTGAAGGAACCTGGAAGCCAGAGAAATTAGTCAGAAACACGAAGGACCACTAAAAGCAAAATAACATTCGATGGAGACCAAGACTTATCTTGTATGTGTTGTCAGCCAAGAGTTCTTTCTGAATCTGAGCACAGATTGCTGTGTGATTTTTGTGGGTGGCACTGTGGCTACTTTCATTGGGGCAGAATGGCTTTCTGACCCCCAAGAGCACATGAACCAGAAGCACGTGCAGGTGCGTGGTATTACTTGAAGATGGCTCCAAGCTGATCTGAGCCATGGGCTTGGCAGCATTTCTGTGGAGAGGGGCACCTGTATATGTGAGTGTAAGGAGATGCTGAACTTCTTGTCAGTCATCACTGGCTTACAAGGAAGACAGAGACAACTATATTGCTGGGTAAGATGTGATTTTCATGCATTTTCAACAACCACAGCATACTTCATGGATGCTGATACTAAGGCTTCATCCCTGACTTCTTATTCAGGTGTGAACCTGAAGTCATGGTCTTTCTGCATGAGCATGGGTGGGTCTCTGGCCAGGCCTGGCCCTATCTGCAGGTGCTGGCTGAGGCAGAGAGAGCAAGTGGGTTGGTAGGCTCATGACTGTGGATAGTGCCAGGCAGGGGCTAAAGCTGCCACCAGCCACCTTCCCCAGGCCCATCTGTCAAAGAGAAGCTGGCCCTGCTGCCCACCTAAGACTTGAGACACATCCACTTCTTCATAGACCCGGAGGGAGTTGAGGGAACAGGTTTAGCAACAAGGCCTTCAACCTGGCTGTCAAAGCAAGGAGAAGGAGGAGGCCTGCCTTGTTTTCAGCCTGCAGACCATGAGTTTTATGGGAAAGTGCCTGATTAGATTCAAAATTTCATATAAAAATCAACAGTTCAGAAACATGCTTCACTACAGCCATGTACTAACAAATTATGAGCTTACGTTCTGACTCTCAGAGATTAAGATCACCCGTTTTGGGGCAAGTTTGGTAAATATGCTGCGCTCTGACCCCTGTGGTTTGGTTTCTTTTCCCCTGAATGGTTATCTATTTGCTATTTACTTTCGGAGTGGTTGAAGCCCCAAGTGTGAGGGGCAGGGCATGGGGCACAGGGGCCAAGGCCTCCACGGGGCAGGTGTTTTGCCTGATGCCAGGGTGGACCTGTTCATCTAGTGACCAGCCGACCCCGAGGCCTCCCCAGGAAGGGTGATGCCCTTCTCTGGGACAAGATTTCCCTGGGCTGGTCACTTGGACTTCCAGGTAAACTTGAGAGCCATTCTCTGGGGTGGAAGCCCCGGAGCATCCAGGGAAGCCTGTCCAGGTGTGCCGAATTCCGCACCCATGCCCGGCTCTCACCTCCCATCTGCTCTGACAGTGTTGCCCCTCAGATAGTGCCCAACCCCTGGCAGGCCTCCGTCCCCTTCCCACCTCTCTGCTTCCTCCCTTCCTTGCCTCATGGGAGGCAGGCAGCACTGGCATTTGTTCATGGTTGAAAACAAACTCAAACACCGCACAAGTAGAAGCATATTTTTAATAATAATTATTACGGTAAAACATGTTGAATAAATATGGAGTATAAACTTAAATAAATAAATATTTTAAAAATATAAATATATAAATAAATATTACTGATTTCTGCCAGTATAAAATAGTCCCGTTCCTCTGTCATTCCTGTATCAGGGTCAGTGTGGCCCAGGACAGTTCTGGGCCACCCCTGCCATGGCTGGTCCCTTGGTCCCTCCAAGATGACCATTCTGAGTTTCTAGTTCTTGTTTCATGAGAGAGCAGCTCCCCAGGCTGGCCAGCCTCATCCGGCCGGCCTCACTCCTGGACTGGGTCCCAGCAGTCAACAGGGATGGCAAGCAGAAAGTCCTTCAGGTTCTCTTTGAAACTTTCAAAGGTGATAATCTTGGTTGCACAGGAAGTTTCCTTTAAAAAAAGAAAAATAAAAAACACTTGAGTCCAGGCAAGTGGGTAACGTGGGAGAAACACCAGCATGTTTCTGCACTGCCTCTTAGAACTCAGAGGCCAGGAGGCCCACTCCAATACCTACCCACTGACCTGGGTCAGGTGACGCTGCTGCCACCCATGTGTTCCCTAAGGAGTGCACAGCTCTGCCAGTGGCACCTGGAGCCAAGAGCCTGACTTAAGTGCCAGCCTGAGGTTGGTCTTCTGGGCAGTCAGATGCCTGCCTTTTTGGTCCCAGGACAGGGCAGGGCAGGGCAGCTGGGCCGAGGCCGTCTCCGGGAACCCAGAAGGAGCGGAGTCAAGGCCACAGACTTTGCTCCCTTCCTGCAGGAAGGAGTGCCTGAGGCCCTTGTCCATTCTGGGTTGCCTCCCTTCCTTGATTCTGTACAATTCAGGCACCCATATGGGTCCAGGGGAAAGTCCTGCCAGGAGGTGGCACTTGGGCCAGGGCACTTCCTCTGGCCCTTGGGCAGGCCCCGAATTTCCTTGGGTTTGCCTGACCTCCCTCATTAACCATAATAACAATAATGATCAGAATAGGAGCAGCTCCTGCTGGGGAGCACTCTGGGCTTCAGTGCTTCATGGCTCTGACTCCTTGGGACGAAATGGGCCATCTGCTTCCTCTCTGGAGGGCTAATCATTACGTAGCTGTTGGCACAGAAACCCCTTGAGGTCCTGAACAGCCACAGCCAGAGGTCTCTCCTCATGTCAACCCCACCCCCCTAGACTAAGACCTTCCTGCTGGGGGCTCTGTCATATGCACTCACCAAGGTTGGGGGGCAGTGCTGCTTATAGTGGCTGGCTATCATGGTCAAGAGGCCCTTGAGCTTGGAGAGGCTTCCCCGCAGGCTTTCCTTGTACAGCTCCAGGCGGGTCTGTAGGCAGGTTGGCTCCTGTGGGAAATGTCGTTCCTGGGTGAGCAATGGCCAAGTGCCTGTAGTGGCACAGGAACTCTCCACCACTCTTTTCTACTGCCATCCCCAGCTCCCAGGAGTAGGGCTTGGGAGGGGCACAGTCTGGGTCCAGTCATGCACCCTGCCCTGTCCACAGTAGACATGAGCTTGCCCTCCTCACTACCCAGCCCAGGCCACCCTCAGCGGCACCTGGAGAGGATCCCAGCCTTAGGGAAAGAGGTCACTCTCACCCCATCATTCAGGGAGGGGGCGGGGCCTCGCCTGAATCTGCTGTGTGGGCAAGGGTTGTTCCCGAAACCACTCTGTGCCTCTCTGTAGTCAGCACTGTCTCAACAGGACTTGGTCTCAGGGCACAGTCAGCACCCCAAACCCGCAGCTCCTATCTCATGAAGTGACCCTCACTTTACCACCTGTCCCCTGGTGACTCCTGGCCCTTGAATGCTAGGTCTGCTCATGCCACTCAGCTGCTAAAGGAGCTCATGTGACTGCCACAGGGGCATGGCCAGCAGCCTCTTGAGCACCAAGGCAGCTCTTGCTGCCCCTTCCTCCTGGCAGTCAGCTGATTGGAGAGAAAGTGGACAACCCTGTGAGGTGCCATCTAAAATAGAGTCCCCACCTCTACCCCAGGGCAGGGGCTCTGGAAGGCTATGTCAGAGAGAAGCATCTTACCTGGCGGTCAAACATTTCTGAGACCACTTCTACTGTTTCATTCTGTAGAAAAGGAAAATGTCATGTTATCAAGCTGACAGGCATGGCCAGTCCAGGGCCAGCAGGGTGGCCTAGGCACGGGGCCACGCTCTCTCTCTCACTTACTGTCTCAGGAGCAGTGTCTCTACTCAGGTTCAGGAGACGCTGGGCCTCCTGGATGGCATTCACATGCTTCGAGGGCCGTGTGTCGGGGCTGGGCAAGTGGGTAGGTGCAGAGATGCTGCTGGCCACAGTGCCCAAGAGCAGCAGGTTCTGCAGCCACATCCTCCTGAGAACTTTAGCCTTTCTCTCTGTGTACTGGGCTCACTGGCAAAAGAGCTCTTAAATACACAGAGGAAATGATTAATGGTGACCACAAAACGCCAGGGAGGCGGGGGAACTACCTGAACTGTGGAATCTCCTGGCCCTTATCAGCCACACATGGGAACGGTGAGCCTTTTCCTCAGGTGGTCAGACTTGGGGGTTTTCATTAATGAACCTTTCCAAGAACTGACAGCCCACCCACCCACCTCCCTGAGGGCTCTCCAGCCTTTCCTGGGCAGTCTGAATGGGCCCGAGGCTGCCCCCTCCTTCTGAGGGGCACAGCTTGGACTTTCTGGCCTGGAATGACTGGGGTAGGGTGTGGGAGATACTTAGATAGGGATCCTCATCCTGCCTACAATCCCAGGGGCCTTTGGGCAGGCCGCGCCCGCCCTGGTGCCTCATTCTGACTCTAGCCTTCCTCTTCTCTGGCCACTGTGAGAGACTTGAGTGTGAGGGGAGCTCTCACAGACCTTCCCCCTTGATGGTTCACACAGACTCCCACCCAGGACTCGGAGCAGCTGGCAAACTCAGTCCAGTAAGGGGGACCCCTGCCCCTGTGAGCAGAGGGAATGACCACCATGTGCACATCCAGCCACAAGACTGCAGCCACTCTCAGCAAGCTTTAGATGGGGTGGGGCTGGGCCAAGTCAGGACCCAGAGTTTGACTCTTGGCTCTGCAGCCACCTTGCTGAGTCACTCCTCTCTCTGGTTATGTGATCCTTGACTCCCTCTGCAGAGCAGGTTACCCCTCTGAGGTGGGCACTACATACCTACACGTAGCCCCCAGAAGGCACCAGGAGCTTCAGGCTGGCTTCAGGACTGTGGCTATACCCGTTTCAGGTACAGGGACAATGGCTTTCCCAGCAAGGTCTTCCAGGCTTAATCTCCTACATAGCCCCAGCAGCCCCCAACTCCAGAGGCCTTTCTGTGGAAGTAGGAACTGCTTCTGGAAAGCTCAAGGGGCTGACAAGTGTTTGATTTTCACAATGGAGTTCAGAGAAGACAGCACGAGTTTGTGTTTGCACAAGGTATCTGGCTCAAACTGACCCATGTCTAGGGTTTCATAGCTAAAGGGGTGTGGGCCCACATGTGTCCATTTCTGGGTGTATGTGTGCTGCTGTGATTGGTTGCATCTGTACATACAGGTGTGTCGTGGAGGAGAGGATGTTTTTCGTGCAGATGCATCTTACCTGAGAGTTCTTTTACCTGCTTTGTGTGAGTCCTCTTACTTGCTTTGTGAAAGGCTCCAGGCCTCTGAAGGTGCCCCCTAATACTGGAGAAGCTCCCCACCTAGGGTGCAGTGCCTCTGGGCTCCAGAGGCTGATTCGGCTGAAGCCAATGGGGCGGACACAAGCGAGAACACTCTGCTGGACTGAGGTTGGTGAGCCTTCAGAGAGCAGGTGGAATTCATGGCTTTAGCACTGTGGTCTGAGCCTGCAGCCCTGGCAAGTTTCCTTGTATGGTGGGAGTTTTTCTGACTTTGCATAGGGAAGCCAAACCTTAGTCCACCACACCCCACTGTGAGGCCAGTCTCATCCATCTGAGCCTGGGTAGAGCCCTCCTACATGGCCAGACTGGGGTGGGAACATGAAATGTCCACACCCGTACTCCACCTTTTTTTGTAAGGCCTTGGCTCAGCTCTTTCTAGGGAGCTCTCGGGGGAAAGATGAGGACATGGATACTACACGTAGATCCCACATGTGTTGGACAGCACCCTGGAGGCTGGAGGACAGGGAAGGAGCCATAGACAATGGTTCTGCTGGTGGCCAGGGAGGCAGAGAGCCTGTATGACCCATCTGGGAGGGAAGGCCACTTTCCTCCTAAAAATGAGTTGTTGTAGCTCAGACAGTCTGAGCCTTTCCAATACCCACCAGGCCCTGTTCTGGGGAGAAAGTGAATGGGACCCTCCCACTGGCCCTCACATCTGGCCCTTGAGGCTCTCGGTCTGGTAGGAAACAGACTGCAATGGACCCTCCCACAATGTGACTTTGATTTGGCAGGGGGAAGTCCAGAGCTGAAGGAGCCCAGAGAGCCATCTTCTCTAGCCTGGGGATCCAAGGGGACTACAGAGCTTCCCTGGAGATCCTGCCTGCAAGCCCAGGCTGAAAGTCTAGAAGTCAGGCGGGTACATTGGGTTGGAGGAGAGAGGGGCAGGAGAGGACAGAGGAAAATGTTCTGGGCACAGGGAGGCCTGGGGTTTTAGGAATGGATATAAGGAAGAGGAGGCAGACTCCAGAGAGATTGAGGAAGAAGAATCTTTAACAGACTTGGTGCTATAGTGAAGGCACTCAGTCATTCATTATTTTTTGAGCACCTACTAGGTTCCCAGCAGGGAAAGGGGATATAAGGATGACAAAAAACGGTCAGGGTCCTGCCTCCACAGACTTTTTAACCCCATCCATGGAAAAGCAAGATTAGTCTACTCACCCCCTCCCCACCAAAGTGTGCTTTGAATGTGCATAAGAGGAGGTGGAATCACAGCCCATGTGGCTAAGGTGAGGACCCAGTGGGCAAAGGAGCAGGTCTTCAGAGTGTGAGGCCCACAGGAAGTTTTGGAGTTTCAGAGGCTGCATGTATAGGAGACAGATCTGGCAGTAGTCCCTGCCCGTCTAGTAGCTGAGGAGGCTATTCAGGAAGAAGGGCTGAGGGCCAGCAGAGCTGTATTTAAGACCTGGGACATAACAGATGGGCAAGTGACAGGCCAGTGTCAAAGGGCCTAGGAGAGAAGGAAAGGAGGAAAGCAAGAGTCATAAGGAGAAATCTGTTCTGGCAGTGGTGGCCTGCAGGTGCCCAAGTCAGCATTCACAGGACAGAAATCCATGGGATTGTTGATGAGGTTTGTGGGCAGCCACACATATTTCTCATGGAAAGATGACATCAGGGCTGAGGCTGTGACACAGGCAGGCATTCCTAGATTGCACCGCATTTTAAGCAGTGTCAACAGATAGCATCCAGCCAGCCATGCTGACTCAGAGGCTCCGATGGGGCTGTGGCAGGGCAGAGGTGGGGACCACGATGGGTAGTATGACCCCCCTGGGGTCCCCTTCCTACAGAGACAGGAGAAAACCCTCTGGAAGGAGTTTCCACGACATAGGCTCTATAGGAAACAGGGGCTTGAGTCACTCCAGGATCCTTATCACAGGAGACGTTATCACAAGGGGAAGGAAATAGGCCTCAAAGTCCCTTCGGTCTCATGGCACTCTTGCACAGGCTTCGGGGCTGATCTGATCCCTCTTCATCCTGTCCACCCCTTGATGACGGTCCTTGTTATTTCTGGGGGCCTGAGATCTGGGAGAACAGTGGTTGGCCAAGTCCACACAATCAGTGACTGCAGAGTCAGGAACCCATATCAGTTCCTGCTATCCTAGTGTTTTCCACTGCCTTGGGGTCAGGAAGTTGGGAAATGCTGGTCACCTGGATGGACCAGCAGGTGATGGATCCAGCATGCTTGTCCCCCTTAAGGCAGCTGTAAGGAGAGATGCCTGCCAGGAGTTGGCAGGTAGGCTGGAGTGGCCTGTGACTGTCCCAGGGAAGTCTGGGCTGAAGGCAGAGTTTCCCCAGGAGATCCTGCCATCCAGGCATCTCTATGCCCCAGGCTTCGGCTCTTGTCCTTGCCCAGCCACCAACAATCCCTAAAGTACAGGAAAGTCCCTCTTCTCTGAGCCTCAACTCCTGCATCTGTACAATGGGAACCTCCTCTGCCTCACAGAGGAAACTGTTGCCTGTCCCAGGAAACTGTGTGGGAACTCCTCCCGGGGAAGAGGGAGTGCTTCAATTACTCCTCTCCCCAGTGCTAGGGAGGTTTCTGAAGCCCAAACTGGGCAGAGGAGCCAGGCTTGCTGGAGTTTCCAGGGACAGCTGCCCCCTGCACAGCCCTAGCCCCAGAGAGCACCTTTCTGGACACACATGGTGAGGCAGGGAGTCCAGCCTCCACTGAGTCAGGGCTCCTGGGTCCTGCGTAACCAACAGGAGGTGATGCCGCATAGCACTGTGAGTGGCTTGTCTTTCCCTGAGAGGGTTCTTGTCGCTCCAGGCCACACCAGACACATGATGCAACATCTCTGGCCTCTGTGGTTTCAGCCCCAGTCTGTCCTCACCTGCATCCCCTCTGTCTGGGTCCCCAGATGTACACCTCAAAAAGGGCAGCTGCCTGGCCAAGCTCCAGTTCCGATTTGGCCTCTGGGTATTCCCAAGTTCCTGGCACTGGGGAGTCTTGACTGGCCTGGGAGGGTCTGAGGGTGGTTAACCCTTAACCATTTGCGGACTCTGCATCTATTCAGTCAAGTTTCTGGGAGGGCCTGCTGCAGAGGACACACCCTTGCTTTCGGAGAACTTACTTCTGGTGGTCCCATGGAGTGGGGGACAGGGAGCACAAGGCCCATACTCATAGGCACAGTGTTAAGGGATCCAGCCAAGATACACACCCAGAGAATGAACAGCCGTGAGGAGTAGTCATGAAATGAAACTAGCAGGTTAAGGGAAGGGCTTGAGGGGACTTGTTGGGGGTGTGAGTTTGGGGCAGGAATGAGGAGGAGTCTCTGGTGCTTAGGGCTCTGAGTCAGGCAGCTGGATAGACATTGAAGCCATTTGCTGTGATGGGGGAGACAAAGTCACAGAGAGGTTTGAGAGGTCAGCTCATACTGGACTGGACATGACAAGTTTGAGAGGCTCCCTGGGGACCTCTAGGAAGACTCAGTCAATTGTGGCCATGTGGGCCGGGAAATCAGGGCATTTGGTAAAGAGGAGGTTCCCGACACCAGAGGGGCCATGCAGAGTGAGCCAGGCAGGAAGTAGCGCCCGGGATGTCAACTGTTTTTTTTTGAGATGGAGTCTTGCTGTGTTGCCAGGCTGGAGTGTAGTGGCGCGATCTTGGCTCACTGCAGCCTCTGCCTCCCAGGTTCAAGCAATTCTCCTGCCTCAGCCTCCTGAGTAGCTGGGATCACAGGTGCCCGCCACCACTCCCAGTTAATTTTTGTATTTTCAGTAGAGACAGGGTTTCACCATGTTGGCCAGGATGGTCTCGATCTCTTGACCTCATGATCCTCCCGCCTCGGCCTCCCAAAATGCTGGGATTACAGGCATAAGCCACCACACCCGGCCTAGGATGTCACCTTTTAAGGATGGCCAAGGACAATAAGACTTCCTTGTTTGCTTCTTTGTTCTTGGGGCTTCCTTGTTTTCCCCCAGGATCTGGTAACTCCACATGCACATCACTCAGGCAGAGGAGTCCTTGTGGACACATACACCCCATGTGTGCGCCAGGCCTGCCCACCGCAGCGCCCTCCCTGACCTGTGTCTATTGCTTGCCTGTGTACTCCCTCTAGGGCTGAAAATGCATCCCTCACCCCTGAGTCTCTGCTGTGAGCCTCATCTCCAGCTGGGAGAGTCCTCAGGCACTCAGAAGGGCCACTGCCTGTGTCTGCTTTTTTGGGAAGAGCCATAGGAAGGTTCTTCCCAAGAAGAGCCTAAAAATCAAAAGCAGGAGAAATGAGACCAGAGCCTTTATAATTTCTGAAGTCCTGCAGGCACCTGTTCATGCCCTCTATGTCTGGAGCTAGAGTCTGGGTCAAGGTGCCAGGTGGAAACCCTATACCCTTTGCCTGGCTCACGCACCTGCATCCCCTTGGAACTGACAGGTCAGAATCTAGGTGGCAGATGCGGGCTTTCTGCTTTCAGCAGGTTGAGTGGTTCTGGAATGAGCTTCCTGCGAGATTTTTCTGGACCCCCCATGGGTTCCTCAGACCTTCCCTGAGGCCCTGTTTGGGCAAGCACAGCTCACTGCATGACCTTCCCCCTTCTGAGCCCTGGTTGGCTCACCCCACAGGGCATGCAGTGCTACTTTTGCAGGCTATTGGGAGATGGACTGCAGACCTGCAGGGGAAGATGTTTCTGTTTTGATCTTCTGTTTTGGCCCACTAGGTGCCTCCATCTAGCCTCAGTCCCCCTGTCCATCAAAGAGAGGGGAGTGGTTACGAGGGTACAGACCAACCTCCCGGCCTTCTCGCCCTGGGGTGAGTGTAAATTTAGGCTTCCCTCCCGGGAAGGGGGCCTGTGTAGACCCCCTCCTTGGAGCCCTAACGCTTCCCTACCCCAGCACCAGTAGGCAAACGCCATGTGCACCCTGGTGCTTGAGCTTGACTGATGGCAAAGTGGCTGAGCCATACAGATTTTCCAGAAAGAGCCAGCTTGGAACACCTGGACAGGGAACCGTCCTCCTGTCTTTCCTTTGTCTTGGTGGGGAGGAGGTGGTCCAAGGCTGCCAGGGGCCCAGGGCAACTCTTGAGTCTGGCCGTCAGCCTGGCAGAGCAGGCGAGTCATGTTGATCAGAGACCCACTGCATGGGGGTGCCCTCCCTGATTCAAGGCTCTCTGAATGGTAGCGGTGGCTGCCCAGTGTTTGTATTCCTCATGCTCAGTAGGATCTCGGCCCAGCCCATGGGATCAGGACACAGAGCAGGTGCGCAGCTGGTGCTCACGAAGGCAGGCAGGGAAGGAGACCCCTGCCCTGCTGCCTGGCCCTCGCTCCGGCACCCGCTGCCCTTCGTTGCCTCCCTGCAGCTGTCCTCCCTCCCTGACACCCTGACTTGGCTCCTCCTAGGGCACACCCTCAACCCCGACAGCCTGTGTCCTTGCTGCCCACTGGTCTCCAGCACAGCCCACCTTCCCTCCAGGGCGGGGCTGAATCTCCAAGTGCAGGCCCCAGGCAAGTCTCTGCTGAAACAGGTCCCGGGAGCAGCCTGGGTCAAGGGCTTCCGTCTGAGGAGGAGGCAAAAAGGACTCACACTAGAAGGGTTCCATGGACCCCGCAGGGCAGGAAGGGCTCATGGAGGGGAAAGGGAAGGGGTCACATCATGAGCCACTGCTGGAGGTGGAGTTGAGCCTGGGATCATTGAGGGGCCTGGGTGGGAGCTAGAGGAAGCCTTGACGACCAGCCATGGTGGGGGACAGCTGAGAGCCAGGGATCTCTCTCAGAAGCTCCTTGAGGCCTGGGGATGGAGACAGAGAGGAGCACAGAGGACCACTTCCCTGGATCTAAGCCCCTGATGCGTGTATTGGTTGTGGAGAGAGGGTGCCGGGTAGGAGGAGAGGACAGATGGGCATGTAGAGGCATTTACTGGGAAGCATGGGAGTGGTCAGATGAGGAGCAGGGAGCTGAGGCGCTGTTGCTGTGCTGCTTACTGTGGGGCTGGAACCAGGAGGTTTGGGGGCAGAAGTTACCACAAGAGGCCTGGATCCAGTCAAGGGAAGACCCCAGGCAGGTCCAGGGTCAGACTTAAAGAATTCCTGGGCATTGGTGAACCACTGCTGCTTAAGGATTCAGAGGCTCTGGACTCACATTCCCTTCATTTCTCTGCCTCAGTCTCTGTCTCTGCAGTGGGGATAATCACAGCCTTCACTGGGTCATTGGGATTCTCCGAGTCTCTTCTCGGTCCAGGAGGGCAGCACCAACTTTGCTGATCCACCTCATGGAGCCTGACCTGAGGTTTCCAAGGGGGAAAGTTGGGTCTCTAGTCCCCGCCCCTGGTCCACACCACGTCTGCGTCCTCTCCCATCATGGATACCCCATCCTCCTGGGCCCAGGGATCCTCCTCTGCTGGGCCAGCCCCTGTTCATCCAACACCTCTCTCCCTCTGCCCTGGCTTCTTCCTGTTGGTGTTAAACACACAGTGTCTGCCATGGCTCCATCCTGTCCTTCCGCCTCCCTCCACCAACCCCTCCTCAGGCCACAGTCATCTAGTCTTGCCATCTCCACAGTGACCATGCTGGGCTGGGCTGGCCCAGAATCAGGGAGCGAGGAATGTGGAGAAGACACCAGGGGCTGGCTGGGCTCCAGGGGCAAAAGCAGTGACCCAGGGCACGCCCTCTGACTTGGACACCTGGCACCCAGCCACACTCTGCCTCTCCTCTGCTTAGACTCTCCTGTGCCTCTACTAACCTTGTCTTCTCTACCTCCATGCCTTTCTCCCCTAGGGCATCTGCCTCCCTCCCTCCCTGCATCTTTCTCATCCCTCTCTGCTGGATGAACTTCTCAGGCCCCTTGTGTGCCACCTGTGGGAAGCACCTCTGATGAGGTCCACAACCACCCATTGGTCCTGTGCTATCTGCACTGTGCTGGGCCAACTGCACATGGCCAGGAGGCCTGAAAGCCTGGCCCAGTGTCTCACGTATGCCTGCCCCAGCATAGGGGAGCCATAGAGGGTCCTCAGAGCAGTTGCTCCACTGAGTCAAATGGTGGCTTGAGGCCAGGGTGGGAGGAACAGAGCCCCTTCCTGGAGTGGGAAGATTCCTGTCTGGGGTGAGGCTGGTCATGCCTTCTGAGTTCTGCCCTCCTTAGGTACTTGCCGTTCTGGCAGTTTTCCCTTTGCTCTATTTTTCTGCATTTCCAAGTTTTTCAGTAAAGAGTATATATGCTTTCCCATTTTTCCCTCCAGTGAAAAACAATAGTTTTTTTTCTAAGTGAAAAATAAAATTCCTGTCTGAGTAACATAATCCACCTTCCCTCGAGGAGAACCTGAGATGTGGGAAGGCGGAACTTGGGTCTTCCTGTGGCCGTGGGGTTTACAATGGGGTGATGCTGCCCCCTGGCGCCATATGGATACATAGATCTGGCTCGAAGGACAGTCTGGAAGGCTGAGAGAAAGGACAGGTAAAACTGACAGACGTGCAGGGCAGAGGCGAGCACCCAGAGGTCTCCACTGGGTCAGGAAGCCATGAGCCTCTTCCCTGCCCATGGCTGAGCATGATGTAGTATCTTGTTCCATTCAAGCTGCTGTAACAAAATACCTTAGATTGAGTGGCTTATAAACAACAGAAATGTATTTCTCATCGTTCTGGAAGATGGAAGCACAAGATCAAGGTCCTGGCAGATTTAGTGCCAGTGGCGAGGGGCCACTTCCTAATTCATAGACAGGTGTCTTCTGGGTGTATCCTCGCACGGCAGAAGGGGAAAGGGAGCTCTCTGAAGTCTCTCTCTCTCTTTCTTTTTTTTTTTTTTTTTTTTTCAGAGATGGGGATCTTGCTATGTTGCCCAGCTGTAGTGCAGTGGCCAATCATGGTGTGGTCAATAGTGTACTGCAGCCTCAAACCCCTGGGCTCAAGGAAACTTCCTACCTCAGCCTCCCAAGTAACTGGAATTAGAGGTACATGCCACCATGCCTGGTTGGAGCCTCTTTTTTACAGGTCCTGATCCCATTTGCAAGGGCCCCACTCTCATGGCCTAATCACCTCCCAAAGACCTCACATCCTAATACCATCACACTGGGGATTAGATTATTAGATTTTAATATATGAATTTGGAGGGAACATAAACCTTCTGTCTAAAGCATGTAGAAATACCCCCAACTTGTCCAGGAACTGACTGCCATTTGGTTCTGGGCCCCAACCTGGCTCTAAGCTGCAGTCTATACTATTCTAGGAGGGCAGTGAGGAGCCCCCAGCAGGCCCATGCCCTCTCCAGCATGTCACCTCCTCCTACCACCCTCCGGCCAGCCATGGGTCCTGCCAACTGGTCTCACGTACCAGGTCTGTGTCTCATCCAACCTTGCCTCTTGCAGGCATCAATCACTAACACAGGACCAGCAGACGAGATGGCTGCTGACCCACTCTCCAGGGAGTGAAGAGGTGGTGACAAGCAGCGACTTATCTGGGAACATGGGGCAGAGGCACAAATGCTGCCTCAGCCTAGGATGCAAATAGGACCAGCTGTCACGTGAGAGGGAGGTAAAGTGAGGGCTGTGGGGCTGGGTGTGCAGGAGACTTGGGAAACCCAGTCCAGAGTCAGGCTTTTTACTGCACCCTCTCAGGCCTGGCTCCTCCAGGACCCTGGTGTGCCCTGAGGCCAGTGGCACACACCTCCCTCTAGTGGTCAATCCGGAAACTGCAGCAGCCTCCTCTATCTCTTCCCAGGACTAAGTCCAACAACAAACATTCCCTGACCCCCGTGCAATGCCCTCAGTGAGCCAGGCTGGGGAGAGGTGGCGGGAGGGGGAGGAGAGAGTTATTTTGTGGGATCATAAAGGTTTTTTAGGAGGAAGAATTTAGAGGAACAGATTTCTGAGCCTGTAGCAGATAAATCTTCCATCATCTCCTGTCCCATTCAAGCAGCCTGGCTGTTCCTTACTCATAACCTCAAGGGAGGGATGAATCAAGGTGGGAAAGAGGAAAAAGGGGGACAGGACCCACCAGCACCTGGTATAAGCCTGTGAAGCTTTTCTGGGACTTGGAAGGAATCAGAGGGGATGCTATTCCTGCTTATGCAGTGACAGAGGAAGGCCCCTCTGCCCCTTCTTCCACACTGGCAGACTGGAAGAGGGCCACAGAGTGGTGTGCAGGGGAGTTAGAGGGAGGTGCTCAGGGCTAAAGGGCCAGGCAGCAGGCTGAAGCCACACTCAGGTGTCCCAAACCTCCTGCTCTCTGCCTCCAGGCTGGTCTGCACCACCTCCGGGCCACACTGACTGTCTCTCTGGTGGGTTCCTGTGTACTCACCTATTTCAGAGAAGAGCCCCATCCTGGAATGGTGTGGACAGTCCAGAGGTGGGCAGTGTGTGAGTTGGTCCATGAATAGGAACTCATCATGCCAAGTTAGGATAAGGGCATGCCAGGCTGAGGTGACAATGTGGATAAAAACTTAGGGGCATGGCTGGGTGCGGTGGCTCATGCCTGTATCTCAGCACTTTGGGAGGCCGCGGCGGGCGGATTGTGAGGTCAGGAGTTTGAGGCCAGCCTGGCCAACATGGTGAAACCCAGTCTCTACTACAAATACAAAAAATTAGCTGGGTGCAGTGGCACTCACCTGTAGTCCCAGCTACTCTGGAGGCTGAGGCAGGAGGATTGCATGAACCTGGGAGGTGGAGGTTGCAGTGAGCTGAGATCACACCATTCCAGCCTGGTGACAGAGTGAGACTCCATCTATTAATCCCCCTCGAAAAACAAAACAAAACAAAAAAACAACTTAGGGGCATGAAGAGAGGCTTGTGGTTCTTCTAGGAAGTTCCAGCACTCCTGTTGGCTGGAGTATTGATTAGGGTGGTAGTCATGGGGGAAATAGAAGCAACAGGTGAAGCAAAGGTGAGCCTTTTATGTTGTCCTAGGGATACGGACAAGGTTCAGAAGACCCTCAGGATTGGGGCATTCAATATAGATCCACATGGTCAGATTTGCATTTTCTAAAACTCCATCTGGCTCCCCAGTAGAGCACAGATTGCCAGGGTGTGGGTTCCAGAGCTGGTCTGGATGCCTACAGGGGAGCTGCTAAATCATCAGGCAGGAGAAGCTGGGGGCTTAGGCAGGGATGGAGACTCCAGGCTTGGAGGGTCTTAAAGGAATTGGATCAAGGGTTGGGTGGCCTGTATCACCAGAATCTGCTGCATTGTCGGGTATCAGACAGTGTTGATCCTTGAACTTGGCCCTGGGAGGAGCAGGGGTGGCTGCCTGCTGCAGTTCCTGGAAGGACCACTAGGGGGAGACATGCCACAGGATTAGCGTTCTCCGGAGACACCCCGACCCTAAATTCAAGCCCCGGCTGAGCCACTGTCTGCTGTGTGACCTTAGGTAGCTGCTCAACCACGCTGAACCTCAGCTTTCCCTGAAATGGAGAAAACATACTCTTGGTTGGGGTGCAGAATAAGTTAGATAGCACAGATAAAGTGCTCAGAACAGCACCTCATACCTGGTAGCAGCTCTGTGGGTATTTAAGATTGCTAGGGTTACCATCACCTTTCTGGAAATGGGGGTGGCAGGAGGGCAGTGTGAGAATGAGCTTACCCAGACGACACCCACGTTGCAGGATCAGGCCCCCAAGAATTCGTGGCAAACCATTCTCACCTAAAATGGTCACTAAGTCCCAAGTCCAATTGAAACACTGGTAACAAAGCAGTTGTTCAGAGTCTGGTTTATTCTCACATATCCCTAGGAACCAGTTTAAAACTCGAAGTACAAATGAACATGCTCCCCACCCACAGTTTTTGCAGAAGCAGCAGGACATGGCTCCTCTGCTAAAATAAATACACTTCATACTCCAGAAGGCAATAAATAAATAAATACATGCATAAATAAATAGTCTCAATGGGATAAAAATGAGAACATAACTGCACAAGCCCAAACAAGAGCTGTCCATTTCAGAAATTAGATAATTAACACTTCATCTGATGCCACAGGAAAAGGTGAGATGCTTCTGGTCCTGACTGTGTGAGAGATGACCCAGAGGTTTCGGAAGTTGTTTCCAGTGTCCCGAGGCCCTGTGGTAAGAAGGCCAAGAGAGCAAGCTGGACATTGGACTCAAGGGGTCTTGAGGCTCAGAGTCATCTATTGAGGCTGCTTAATCTCAAGGGTTTTCAAATAGAACTTCAGTTTCATCCGGAAGTCATTCCAGTCACCGTCCTTGATATGGATTGGATGTTGCTGTAAAGAGGCCAAGAAGGTGGCATTAGGTGAGTCCAGGCTGTAATGGTGATGACCAGCTAAGGAACAGACTGTGGCAGGGGCATCTTGGGGGACAGCTTACCGTGGGTGCATCCGTGGCCATGGGCAGGCATAATGGGAGATCCTGTGGGAAGAGACCAAAGCAGATGGTCAGAGATTCCCCTGGAAAGGGAATGGTCCCTGCTGTCATCCTCCCCAGAGGCAGGACAGGGCCAACACAGGGATCCTAAACCCTCAACAACTTCACATACCTTAAGATTGCTCTCGATTGCTGTTGCGTTCTGTAAACTCTTGATGGCCTTCTGGAATACTTCCAAGTTTGGCCTTCGAAGGTTTGGTTTCTAAGGGGGCAAATGCAAAAGAACTGAAATCATAACAAACAGACTCTTAGACCACAGCATGATCAAATTAGAAATCAAGACTAAGAAATTTACTCAAGCCAGGCACGGTGGCTCATACCTGTAATCCCAGCACATGGGAGGTCAAGGCAGGCGGATCACCTGAGGTTGAGTTAAAGACCAACCTGACCAATAGAGTGAAACCCAATCTCCACCAAAAATAAACAATTAGCCAGGAGTGGTGGTGCATGCCTGTAGTCCCAGCTACTCGGGAGGCTGAAACAGGAGAATCACTTGAACTTGGGAGGCAGAGGTAGCAGTAAGCTGAGATCACGCCTCTGCACTCCAGCCTGGGCAACAGAGTGAGACTTTGTCAAAAAAAAAAAAAAAAAAAAAAAAGGTGGGGGTGCCTTGGTGGATCTTTTTGCACTTTGGGGAAAAACCATCTCCAAAAAGAAGCTCTACAAAAGGCAGGAGGCTTTCCAAGGGAAGTATCTGTAGCTAAAAGGCTGATAACAGTATTCATGCCCTGACTGAATTAAAGTCTCCTAGAAATCAAGAAGAAAATCACAGAGACCCCAGCATGGAAATGGGAGCAGCATGTGAGCTGTGAGTGTCCCAAATACAGATGGCCCAGCAGCCCAGCAAGGGCTTTCACTTCTTGTTTGACCCGAGAAATGTCATGCAAAGGTGAGACAGAACCATTGTGGTCAACTGGAACCATGAAAAATAACTGTAAATGATAATGCCACTGCCGATGAGGGTGGAAAACACAGACTCTATGTTTTAAGGGAAAAGGAAGCTGGCACATCCATGGGGAAAATTTCTGTCGGTCCAGAGTCAGCCCCATCAAAAACTGAGCTTAAGGCCCTTGGTGTTGCTCACCTAGAGCTGTCTTTTCATTTTCTGACTTAAAAGTCATTTTCATTATTATAGCCATGGCTGTGGCCATGTATTGAACTCTTAAGTGCCAGATGCTGGTCCAGAACGTTATGCACATTGTGTCATTTGATTGTCATAACAACCACAATGAGATAGGTGCTATTAACCCTATTTAACAGATGAAAAAAGCAAGGCTGGCTAAGTTGGAATGACATGGCTGAAGTCACCCAGGTGGGAAATGGATTGGGACCCAGGTGTGCCAAGTGCAGAGCTGAGCTCTTACCATCAGAATGCGTTGGTCTTCCCTGTTTAAGTTGTTGAAGTTCTGTGGGGGCAAAGGGAGAGAGATGCCCGTGAGGCCTGTTGGCCTGAGGCAGCCACCACCCCTCCCTGCTGCAGGCCAGTATTATCTCAGGTACTCACTGATGAAGGCAAAGGTGGCTGGTTTAGGAGAGTTACAATTTCTTCCCTCAAGTTAGAGCAGTTAACCTGAGTTGTCTTCAAGGGTGTCGCCTGGGTTGGGGCAGCTTGCAGTCCAGGGCTGACCAGGAGTAGGAGGAGCAGGATGGGCAGGTGGCTCATGTTTAGATTGGCAGGAGGCACTCTCTTGTTCTGGTCCTTCTTGGGGTTCTGAAAAGTCAGCAACAGCCTCCTGCCTTATATACAATAGCATGGTGCCCACAACCCCAGGCAGGAGGGGGCGTGTGGGGCAGGCGTCGGAAGGATCTTTATCTGACATGGAACCTCCATAGAAAACCACAGACATAATTATTCAACCATGACTTTCTAGTACTCAAGATTAGTGAAACAAGAAAAAAGATTACTTAAAGGGTGTCACGTCATCTTGTCAAGGAGGATGAGAGATGGGAAGCATGGCAGCAGGTGAGAGGGCCCCTCTGGCAGGTGGGGGGAGCCTGACTCAGCTCACTCAGGCCTCCTGCCCAGTGAGATCTCATCTGCCATCACCTGGACTACCTTGTCCCTCTGCTACCTGCCCTGCTTGGTCCTGGTGGGTGACCGGGAGGGCACTGGAACAGATGAGAGTTTGTCTGGTAGCGGGTCACACTGCTAACCATCCACGTGCAGCCTCAGGCTCTGAGAAGCACATCTCTTGGTGCCCTCTCCCAGTGCGGAATTGCTGGTGTTCCAGTCCCCAGCGGTTCATCCCATGGGCTTCTCCTTGACACTTTGTTTCTGGCGGGTGGCTGAGGGCACTCAGGCCCCAGGTGGTCATTCTCTTACTGGTCTGCTAGCAGTGCCATGCCTGTTCCCTGCGTTGTGGGCCTGGGCGCCTGCAGGAAGACTGGCTGCAGCCCCTGGAGGTCCCTCTGGTAGCACCAGGAGCTGAGCTCAGGTACCTGAGGACAGAAACTCTTGACACTGTCACTGGGAGCTGGGGGAGGGTCTGGCTTGGGAGGTTTAAGAGGTAGAATTGGCATGGTCTGAGGGGAGAGGTTAAGGGAGGAGAGGAGAAAGGAGGGCAACTAACTCCCTGGTTTCAGGCTGGGCCTCAAGATGCTGGGGCAGGGATTGGCAGGAGACAGTTGTATTGAGAGGTCTGCATCCCTGTCTGTGCTGAGCATGGATTTGCCAGGTGCAGGCCTGGTAGGAAAGGTTTACAGAGGGGTAATGCGAGTGGGCACAGACCATGGGGAAATCCACAAGGGACCTGAGAAGCTGCAGCCAGTTAGGAAGCAGGAAACCCAGGAGAGTAGGGGTAGGGGGTCCCAGAGGGCAGCCTCTGAGGGAAGAGGGGTCCCCTTGCTATGGGCCTGTGTCTGTGCCTGCCTGACACACCCCATGGGGTAGGGGCTTTTGGTAAAGGGATGTGTGTGACGGGGGCATGGGGAAGAATTCTTCAAGACGATTGGCCTTGGGTGGGAGGGAGAGGAGAGCGTCGGAGTGTGGTGTGATGTGATCATTGTGGGAGATGGCGGATAGGAGGTTATGCTGAGGCAGGGGAATTTGGGTGCTTTGGGCTTTTGCGCATAATCAGATCAGGTGAAGACAAGGACCAGGATGTGGCTGTGGGGAGGCAGGTGAAGAGGTTGTGACTCAAGGCCATGCGGTGAGGATAATTCCCCGTAGCTGATACACGCTCCTGGGTCAGCCCCAGGCTAGGCCCTGGACCAGGAGGAGCCCTAGGTTCTCGATCCAGAGTGGAGTCTCACAGGCACAACTCAGCACAACATGGGGGAGCCTTAGGACCAGCTTGGGTACTTGGTAGGCACAATTCATTCAGCTGGCATCTAATAAGCTCTGCCTGTGTGTAGGTACCATGAATTAAACAGACATGGTTCCCTCCACTAAGAAGCTCAGTCTTGGGGGGAAACAGATTTCAAGTCTTGCTACTCCTCCTGTGGTCCCAGACCTGCAGGTCAGCAGCTCCTGGGAGCTTATTAGCAGTGCCAACCCTCAGGCCCCAGCCCAGACTTTATGAATCAAAAATTGCATTTTGACAAGATCCTCAGTGATTCACTGACATTTGAGGGGCTCTGTTCTAACTGCCTCAACAACCTTAGCTCCAGTAGGTCTCCTGTTGCCCCAGGGACCCAGAGTTTGTTTCTTTCACACTCAACTGTACCTTGGTGTTACTGTCTATAACACATTTTGGGGACTTGTGCAAAAATAATGTGATTTCTCATAGAGAGAGCCTGTATTTTTGTTTAAACATAAGTGGGCTTTTCTAGGGAATTTTAAAGCTCATTGAATTTAAAGATGTAGAGACAAAACATTCCTGTATATTTTTTGTTTCTTTAAAACTCAAGACTTTGTGTTGCAATCACACATGCACACAAAATCCTGAGTAGTAGTATTGTAAATCTTGACATTTGTAGTCTTTGTCTCTTGTTTTAAAAATGATTATATACCAGCCTGAGCAACTTGGCAAAAGCTCATCTCTACAAAAAGTACAAAAAATTAGTGAGATGTGATGGTACATGCCTGTGGTCCCAGCTACCTGGGAGGCTGACATGGGAGGATCATCTGAGCCTGGGAGGTCGAGGCTGCAGTGAGTTCTGATCGTGCCACTGAATTCCAACCTGGACATTGGAGTGAGACCATCTCTCCAAAAAAAAATAAAAAAATACACACACTCACACACACACACACACACACACACACGCACACACACACAGTTTTTTAAAGGCAAAAGAGGTTGAGGCTTGTGGGATTTTCAACCAGGGGAGGCGTGGGGTTTTCAACCAGGGGAGGCGTGGTGAAGCTGCTCTAGGGGAATGGATGAGAAGGATCAAGGCAGCAGCGTGGCCAGTGAGGGGACATTGGGAGTCCTCTGTGATAAAGATGGCAGGAAGCTGGACTAGGTAGGCTCTGTCAGGGTGGAGAGGACTGGCTGAAGGGAAGCGCTCTCACAGCTGACTTCTATTGAGCAGCACTTGTGAAGAGTGGGGAACTAAGTTCTTTTTATGGCTGAACTCATTTAATCCTCATGCTGAACTGTGAGGCAGGTACTGTTATTAGTCCTGTTTTCCCAGTGAGGAAACTGAGTTTCGGAGAAGCTGAGCTGATGCAGCTAGGAAGTGACATCACCAGGACTGAGGTAAGCAGGACAGTCCAACCCAGAGGCTGAGCAGCCCTGGGCAGCATCAGACAATTACAGCCTCAGGGGGTGATGCTAGTAGCAGTAGTGGACAGCAGGGTGAGGATGAGATGTAACCACTGTGATTACTCATGCGGAGATCCCTGAGGCCTCTTGGGGAGCAGCTACAGTGTGCGATGGGACAAGGCTGCTGGCAGTGGGCTGAGGAGCGAGTGACGGTGAGACAGAGGGTAGAAGATGCTTTGAAGTTTTATTCTGAAGGGAAGGAGGGAGATGGGGCAGCCAGAGGAGTCACAGGGTCAGAGGTGCACCTTCCAGACAGGGACGTTTGAGCTCCTTCCTCTCTGATGGAGGTGAGCCGGGAGTGGGCAAGATGGCTGGCTGGCTAGCACAGGCGGTGCCCCAGCATCAGCTATCGCAGACCCCTCACAGAGAGCTCAGGGAAAGACTGTCTGGGTGGCCCAGTCCGTCTGGTGGGGAATGTACAGTAGGGTGGGCTGGGTTGGTCCACAGGTTTGTGGTGAGAGGGGACAATGGCTTCTGTGTTCTCTGTGAAACAGAGGTAAAGTCAGGCCCTGAGGTGGGGCTACAGGCAACAAGCATGGTGAGGTTTGTTGGCTTGAGCTGTGACTGCCTAGAGGTGACCTTGAGGGGCTGGCAGCCTGGGGTCAGAGGGTGAGGAGACTGGGAGGACCCAGGGTCTTTGTAGGCAAGAATATGGATTGGAGGTCCCCAGAGGCAGGGTGTGGGGCCATGGGAGGAGGCTAGGATGGGCCAACCAGACAGAGCAAAGGAGGCAGGAGGTGGTGCAGTCCCAGCCCCCGGAAAGGCCCAGTGACTGCAGCCCAACACCTGCTGCTGTTTGAGGAGCCAGGGAGGAATGAAGGGACATGTTCCCAAAACCAAACCTGATTCAGAGGGGGCTGCCAAGGACAGCGGGTAGCTGGCTGCCACAGCACTTCCATGAGCCCTTGGTGGACTGAGGCATGGCCTGGGTCACCCTGCGGGTCTCCTTTGAGGTTCACCTTGACTCTATAGGAGCTTCATGCGAAATTGTAGGCACCACTTCTCTCCTCCAGAGGCCACAGTCCTGCCAACCCTTGAGGAGAGACCTGGTCCCACCTAAGATGGTGATTCTACCCTAGGCCTTCGTGTCAACCCAGCCTGGCCTAGGGGAAGCCTCCTCTGCTGGCTGGGCTGATTGCTATCAAGAAGGGAAATGTGCACACGTGCTCATCCCTGGGGCAGGCGTGAGGGAGGCTGTGCCACCACCTGGACAGGAGAGCCAGCCCAAGACTGCAGCCTGGAGTCTGCAGGGCCAAAGGGCTGGAGATTCCAGGAGGGGTCTCTGGATCCTGTCTAATGGATCCCTGTGGGCCTGACCCAATCCCTATAGAGTGGGCCATAGTATTGGAAGTCCTGGCCCTTAGGGTCCAGTCCAGCTAGAGGTACACACCTCCCTTTCCCATCACTCACCCCCACAGGCCTAGCGGAATTTTCTGGGGTACCCACCACAGGCAGGGACCTGGGCCTCAGTGACTGTGACGAGTTTCTCTGCCACCCACTCCATGGCATCACATGTGTCAGATTTAGTCTGCCCATGACCTCAGTCATGCTTCTGCTGGTGGCCCTGATGACGTGGCCTGGTTTTGACATCACAGAAGCAGCTCAGGGTTCTTGGCCAGCCAAGCAGTGCCGTCAGATGTCCCCTGCCCACCTGAGCAGAGCGCTCAGGAAAAAGCCACCGAGGGGGCCCAGCTGGAGAGGCCTGGCCTCCTGTCCCAACCTGGGGTTCTGCACTCTGTCCCCAAGACTTGCACAGCCGCAACCTGTGCACCCTCTGCTTTCTAGCCCCTGCTGCAGAGACATCGCCTCCTTGGGGCCCAGTCTGTGCAGAACCCCGACCCCAGGCCCAGTCTAATAGAGAAGACAGATGGAGAATCCCCATTTAGAATGCTATGCCTGTGGGAGGTGGAAGCCCAGCAATGAGGCAGCCTCATCCAGCCTGGACTATCAGAGAAGACAGGAGAAGGGACAGCTACGACCTAAAGGATGATCTGGAGCCAGGCATGCCACGGAAGAAGTGCTCCCTAGGGAGTGCTGGGCTTGGGGCTGCGGCTGCTCCATCTATTGGCCTCAAGCCTCCTATCCAGGCATCCAATATCTGGGTACTTGGGACAGCCATGTCATTACTATTGTTATTAATAAGTGTATGGGCTTTCAGTGCCTGTCACACTCTTGTTACCCACCTGGAATACAAAGCTTTGGAACATGCATTCCTATTGCATGTATCATATCTACTGCAGACAAAACCAAGAGCTCTCCATTCTCAAAGAAGCTGCCCCTGAACTATGAAGTGACAATGTTGGGGCATAAATACTAAGAACTTGGCAGCCCAGGCCCTCAGGAAATGCTCTTCTAAGTGGGGGAGACTTCACATGGAGTATTAGTTGTGTCGATGATGTTGCCAGGCCAAGTCTTGTCTGCCTCCCAGGCAGAGAGGGAAAGGGCCAGCCTGGATGGGTGGCTGGAGGTCAGAGCTGTCCAGGGAAGGGCAAGAGCAGATGCCAACTGGGCAGAGACACAGACAGGCCCAGGTGAGCTCAGAGCCAGGCTGCCTCTCAGCCGTGCACACTCTGTCTTATCTTCCTTGGTGAGGTGAGGAAAATCCTTTGTAAACACTTTTTCCAGCTTTACTGATCTTTTATTTACAGAAAATGATAAATAAGTTCATCTGTTTGTCTTGGAGGTTCCATATCAGAAAAAGAGTATCAGTCCATCTGGGGCTTTTCCCCATGCCCCACCATTCCCCCAACCCCCACACCCCCTGCATCCCCTGCACAGCTCCCCCACACCACTGTGCTGGGCCTTTACAGAGGATGCGGACCAGGCCACTTCAGATCCACACAGGTTAGGGAAGACCACGGTACCTCTGAGCAGCAGATTAATGTGGAGACCATTTTGCCTCTCCTTCCTCGTCATCCTCCTTCCCCTCAGCCTCCAAAAGCCCCTACCCGCAATGGCCATTAGAATCAAGACTAAAGGCAATTCTTGAACATCATCCTTGAAATCTACTGGCACCTGAGCCCATCCTCTGTAAGTAGCTGGGGCCAGATGGGCACGGGGTAGGAACAGCTCCGCTTGACCCCAGGCCAGGCACTCATGGGTTCTTGCTTTTCCCCTGCAGAAAGGTGAGATCCAGGAGCAATGGATCCTGAAGTGAGCACTCAGCCCTGAAGGCCACTGCCCTCCCTACCAGTTATCACTGCCATTGTATTGATGGTCACTGTTCTGGGCTTGGGCACATTTGGGTCAGGTGCACCTGCAAGGTCACACCTGAGTCTTAACCTTTATCTGGCATCTTAACTGCAGATGTGTCCACCAGCCTATTCTTTGCCTCATGGAGGATGTATGTGGTAGATGTTCCTTCTCCAAGTGTGGGAGTTTAATATTCACATTGGCACAGTGGCCTCCTTCCCTTTGTCCTGGAAGCTGGTTCAGAAAGTGCCCTCATTCCCCAGGCTCTTGCCCAGTGCACCTAGAGCCAGAAGATGTGATGGTCGCTGCCCTGCCGGCCTGTGCCAGAATGTGCTGCGAACCCCTCAGCTGCTGTGCCCTGAAAGCAGCTGGGTTCCTCCCAGGGCCTGGGCAGGACAGAACTGGGGGAGACGGTAGGGGAACTAGTGAAGGCCACCCCAGAAAGGAAGCAGGGGAGTGGCAAACAAGGCCACGAGAATGCCCCTCCTGGCCCTGCTGCACACACTCGGTCCCTGTAGAATAGCACCTTTCTGAAGCCTAAGCTGGCTGCCTTACTGAACACCCCAAAGCTCTTGAAACCTCATCGTCTTTATCTGTGTGGAACAATCCAAAGCTGAGGCGTGTGAGGCTGGGGAGCGTCCCTTTGGCATTGGAGTCTGTCCCCAGGAGAGCCCACTCCAGGTCAGAGTGCCTGCCCTTGTCCTGCCCTTTCCCAAACAGGAGCAGAATTTCCACCTCCACGTTTGCCCCCCAGGTTCTTACCCTCTCCACTGCCAGCAGCCCCTCCAGCACCACCACCCAGGACCTTCTCATTCTTAAAAGGCCCTCCTGGTCCTTTCAGCTTCCAGAAGCTGACTGGCCTCTCTTGTCTCTGGCCCACAGGAACTCCTGCGAACCTTGCCCATCTCCACACCCCCACCCCCACCGCAGGGAAGCTGCCACTCGGGCTCGGATGCCCATTGCCCCAGGCTGAGCATGGCATCTGCCACGACCCTTCCACCTTCTCCACACCTGACTCAATTTTCTGGTTTCTTCAAGGGAAGAACCACAGCTGCACACCCAAGAAAGCGATTAGAAAAACTTGTTGAATAGCTTCCCAAGAACTCTGGGTGATACTGGGCTCTTGCTACCAACCAAATCTCTCATGCCTTTGTTCAGGCTCTTGAACTCCCAGCCCTGAGAGCTGGGTCACCAGTATTCCTTCTCGGTATCCCAGGAACACTTCACTCTGTTATAGACGTCAGTGGTCAAACGTTTAGCTCCGAATGAGCCACTCAGTTTTCATCTCAGGGGTACTGATAATCATGTGTATTTCTGTTGCAGATTACTAAACTGTGTTATTCACTTCATTGTGAAATTATTTTATTTTAATAAGGGAGCCCTCTTAGGAGCCTCTGAGCAGAGCTCAGAGTGGGTATGAGGGCATCTTCATTTCTAGCTCAGATTTCAGAAGGTTCCTTCTCCTCTGGGAAAGTGAGCACTTTGTAGAGAGTCTATCCACAGTGCTTCGTTTCTAGAAGGCTTCTCCATTTGACTTGGGTTTGGGTTGCAATTTCCATACTCCACAGTTAATTTCTTTTGTGCCACAGCTTGAATTCCTCTCAGGACTCTTGTCTTTGGGGATTTTCCTGGTGTTTCCCTAGCCTATGCCCTGACTGGGACCACCCAGACCCTGCTCCTTCTCCCCAGCTCATTCACCCCCATTACTCCCACTCCGCTCACTCACCCCTCTCCCCACTGCCCACACCAGCCTCCAAGGGCCTCTCTGTCCCATCCGCTTCTCATTGCTCCCATGGACTCCCTAGTCCTGGTCCAGGCCTGGCCACCTTGGTTCCCACCACAGCTCTCAGGCCCAGGTTCTGCCACCCCATGTCTCCCAGCTGTCAGAGCAGCCTTTCTGGGTGCCTCTCTGCTCACGTCACCTCTGCTGTTGGCCCTGCACTGATTTATGATTGGTTCCCTGGGACCAGGACCCAGGAGAAGCACAAGCTAGTTTTCTTCCTGTGGAAATCTCCACTGAGGATTTCTAGGGCTCCTTCCAGTCCAGGGAAAAATGGGTCTTTTTCATTTTGGGATCCCTGCCCCCCAAAACTCCTTTACCCCTATTTAAGACTTCAATTCTCTCTCTCCCCTCCTGCCCTCCTCCACCTCCTGGGAACGATCCCCTGGTGTCTACTGGATAAGAAGCTTTTGGCCTGGGGCCAAGCACGGTGGGCACTTTGGGAGGCTGAGGCAGGCGAATCACAAGGTGAGGAATTCAAGACCAGCCTGGGTAACATGGTGAAACCCCGTCTCTACTAAAAATACAAAAATTAGCCAGGCGTGGTGGCGGGCGCCTATAGTTCCAGCTACTCGGGAGGCTGAGGCAGGAGAATCCCTTGAACCCGGGAGGCGGGGGTTGCAGTGAGCTGAGATCGAGCCACTGCACTCCAGCCTGGGCTACA
>NW_022436941.1:8769492-8826092 GCF_009761245.1 Sapajus apella
GGCAAATTTTTTGTATTTTTAGTAGAGACGGGGTTTCACCATGTTGGCCAGGCCGGTCTAGAATTCCTGACCTCAAGTGATCCGCCTGCCTCAGCCTCCCAAAGTGCAGGGATTACAGGTATGATCCACTGCACCTGGCCCCAGTTTCTATATTCTGAAACCCTCCTGTCAGTCTCCACCTAAAGCACTCTAATGACAGACACCTAGTGACTGCAGTGTTGCCTCCTTCCGAGTTAGCTGTGCTGCACTAGAGCTATCTGCCTGTTCTAAACTGCCCCCTTAGTGTTGGGTGACAGTAACAGGATGCTGGATAGGATTTTACCAACTGCCCTGGAAAAGACAAGCAGCACCCAACCATGCGCCTCTGAGCCAGGAAGAAACCATTCAGACAGAGGGCCCTAGAGCCTTCTATCCTCCCACCATGTGGAGGAGAAAGGACATAGGGTTTCCCTTTGCCTAAGTGGACACCTAAAAGTTAGAGGGCCTTAAATCTCTGATTAAGATTGTTGCCTTCCAGGCGAGGAGACCCATCAGGCAGAGGATGCAGGACAACCACAGGGACCAGAGCAATGGGGCTCATAAGAGGCCACACCATGGGTTTTCCTTGATGGGGAACTGTGAGGGAGGGAGGTCTCTGCTTATTCTTACTGAAAGTCCTGTAGGATGCACACACATGCCCCGTGGGGACCCACCTGCCACAGACAGCCTCACAGCCAGACATGCCCAGCCTGAAAAGCAGCAACAAATCAGCGGATGACGATAGTGCCTGTCATGTAAGAGACAGGTCTCTTTCCACCCTCTTCCTCCCTGCCCCAGTACACCACGGAGGAAAAGGTCCTGAAGAGGGAGGAGAGAAGAAAAAGGCCAGACCATGCCCTCCCCTGTGCCCCCATTTCAGCTCTCTGTGGCCAGTGCCAGCCAGCCCTGGGGAGAGGAAGAGATGGGCGTCACATTGGAAAAGAGTTTGAGGCTCTAAGCTGTGCTGGAATTTTTTTTTTTTTTTTTAAGTGCTGCAAGTGACTCCAGAGTTGGGAGTCTGCCCTGGAAGTTGATCCGGGTCAGGAGTGAGTGGCAAGAAGGGAGACAGTTGGGGCTGGTGATTGGAGTAAACAAAGTGTTCTGTGTTTGCCCCAGGCTCCAGGCATGCCACAGCCAGGTGCAGATGTAGAGCACCCAAACCAGCTCCACAACCCTGCCACAGCTCCCCCATGCCCTTCACTCAAAGCCTGTTATTCCTATGCACCTGCCTCCCCATTCAGAGGCCTGACTAACCTTTCCCCAAGGAGACCTGTCAGGTGTGGATAACCTTCCCTTCCTGCTGAAGTGGAAGTCCCCTGAGACTGAGAGAGGAGAGTTTGGACAAATGTTCACCGCTCTGTCTGATTCACACGCATCTTCTTCCAGGGCACTTTTTTTGGGAGCTAAAACCCTTCAGCCCCTGGACCGTCACCCTCTTTTCTCAGAGAAAGCCCTCCTCCCAGGCCTGCCCTTTCATCAAGACTCAGCCTAAGAAGATATCAGAGGTCTTAGAGCCCGGATCCACTTTCCCAAATCCCCAGGTAGGGCCCCCTGTCTCAGGCCTGGAGACCTGGCTCAGGCATTGTGGGAGCCAGGGGTGATGCCCACTCCCTACTCTTTGGTTTCCAGTGCATACAGTGGGTAGCTTTGAGTTACAGCAGCAGGAGAAGAGTGACAAGCAGGCTGGAGCATAAGTGCCAAGAGCCCTGAGTAGTGGTCAGAGAAAAAGGAAGCCACAGAGCCCTGGATCACAGGAGTGCTATGTGGTCCCAGCAGGCTGGGGCTCTTGTTGTGTGTAATTGGGCATTAAGCGTCGAGTAACCCAGAAGTCTGGAGGACACAGTATTCCATGACACAGGCCTGGACCACACAGGACAGGTCTCACTGTACCTCCCCATGTGAGCTCCACATTCTACAGACCTTGAAATTTTTGATGGCGTCCAATTCCGGGGTAAAGGAGTAGGCCCATGAGAATACCTCGGGGCCCTTATAAACCCTACTCCTGATGCAGGAGTGGGGGCTGCAGGGCTCTGTGTTTCACATGAGCTCCAGGATAAGCTCACTTGCCCCTTACTCAGCGCTCTCCAGAGAGCTCTTCCCAACCACCCCAGATAATTACGCACATTGAGTTTTCCAAAAGGGCTTTGAGCTTTGGAAGTGAGAGGATCATAAGCCAGACCTCAACATGGGCTGAGCACAAGAGTGCATCAGCCAGGAGGAAAAGTGTCTTTCTGTAATTTGCCCACTTGGAGAGCAAATTCTCATCCATGCAAAGGCAGCTCATGCTGGCAGAGATCAGCTTCACTCGACTCATCGCTGTTGCTGTCCTTTAATTTATATGGCTTCTGCGGTGAGCAGGTCTACACACACCTACCCCTGAAGGCTGAGGGAGCTGAGAGGCTGAATGAAAAGGCTGACAAGTCCCGTTTCTCAGAAAGAAGTATTTAATAGGGACTTACGAACGGAAGTGATGTCTTTGCCAGCTGAGAGACGGTGGATCCCCACAGTCATCCTCCAGAAGTTATTCTTAATATGGCATGCTTTTAGGGTAAATGCATGTGTAATTGTTCATATCTTAGATCCTCTTGCGAAACTCCTTACCACTGGTGGAGTTAGATAAGCATCTTTACAAGGGTTTATCTACACTACATGCATTGTTTCTTGACCTTGCTGCTGAACACCTTGGTATGCAGGAGTCAAATGTCAGTCACATGGTGGTTTTGCTTCAAGATGGCGTCACTTTTGACATGCAAACTATTTTCCTACACGTGGCTCTGATTATGGTGGTTACTAACTCCCTGCTCACTGTATTTCCCCTGCAGGCACCCAGAGGCAAGCAGGGCAGAGACAGATGTCTTCGCTGAAGGCCCTGTAAAGCCCAAGGGCACAAGGGATTTGCCCTGGCCTGAGGGGGTTCCCAGTACAAAGGACTTTCAACTTTAAAAAACAAGGATAAGTCCAGACAAATCTCACTCTACACTGTGCCTGATTGGTGAGTCTTCCCTCTGTACATAGGAATTTAGTTTAAAACATTTGCTTTACAGACCGGGCGCGGTGGCTCAAGCCTGTAATCCCAGCACTGTGGGAGGCCGAGGCGGGTGGATCACGAGGTCAAGAGATCGAGACCATCCTGGTCAACATGGTGAAACCCCGTCTCTACTAAAAATACAAAAAATCAGCTGGGCATGGTGGCGCGTGCCTGTAATCCCAGCTACTCAGGAGGCTGAGGCAGGAGAATTGCCTGAACCCAGGAGGCGGAGGTTGCGGTGAGCCGAGATTGCGCCATTGCACTCCAGCCTGGGTAACAAGAGCGAAACTCTGTCCAAAAAAAAAAAAAAAAAAAAAATTTGCTTTACTGTTGAGCACTAATGTTTTCCAAGCATTTTCTTGCATACTGGGTCTCACAAGTTTGTGATGGACTTTTTCAGCTCTGAAAACTTTCAGATTTAACTACTGAGTCACATTCTTGTCCCTCCACTGAACATGTACGCTGGGTTGAGGTTTTAGCTGCTATTGAAAAGCCCATGGCCTGGAATGACCACACTTCATTTCTGCAGAGATGCATGTATCAACAGGGCCATGAGGTCACTGACAGCAGGTAGGAGGTGGATTTGGAGTTCCTGGGTCTCTCTCTGGTCTTGGTAATTGTAACTATAGTGACCTCTCCAATGGTTGCTTTCTTAACTGAAAGCCCCTTAGTTTTTCACTCTGAAACGTCTAGCCTGTATTCACACACCAGTGTTCATAGTGGCTGTCTTATCCCATTAGGGCTGCTGTAATAAAATGCCACACTGAGTGGCTATTCAAGAACAGAAATTTATTTCTAACAGTTTGGGAGGCTGGGAAGTTCAAGATCAAGGAACCAGAAGATTTGGTGTCCGGTGAGGGCCCACTTTCTGGTTAGTAGCCATCTTCTTGCTATAACCTTACATTGAAGACAGGGCAATGGAGTTTTCTGAGGTGTCTATCATAAAGGCACTAAGCTTATTCGTGAGGGCTCTGCTCTCATGACCTGATTACCTCCTAAAAGCCTCACCTACAAATACCATCATAATAGGGCTTAGGTTTCAACATAAGAATTTTGAGGCACAAATATTCAGTCTGTAGGTGCAGCATTATTCACAATAGTTGAAAGGCAGAAAAAAACCAAATGCCCATCAGTACATAAATGGATAAACAAAATATGATATGTATGTAAGTGGAATATTACTGCACCTTGAAATGAAAGGAAATTCTGACATGTGGCAATATGGATGAACTTTAAAGACATTGTGCTAAATGAAATCAGTCAATACAAAAGGACAAATATTATATGCTTCCACTTATTTATGTATTTATTTACTTTGAGATAGAGTTCTCGCTCTGCTGCCCAGGCTCTAGTGCAGTGGCGCGATATTGGCTCACTGCAACTTCTACCTCTCAGGTTCAAGGAATTCTCATGCCTCAGCCTCCTCCTGAGTACATGGCACTATAGGTGTGAGCCACCATGTCCGGTTAATTTTTGTATTTTTAGTAGAGATCGGGTTTCTCCATGTTGGCCAGGCTGATCTCGAACTCTTGACCTCAAGTGATCAGCCTGCCTCGGCCTCCCAAAATGCTGGGATTACAGGTGTGAGCCACTGCACTCAGCCTGCTTCCACTAATATGAAATACCTAAAGTAATTAAATTCACATAGCTAGAAAGTAGAGTAGTTGTTACCAGGGGCTGAGGGCTGGGGAATGAAGAGTTAGTATTTAATGGGTACAGAGTTTCAGTTTGGGAAGATGAAACTGTTCTGGAGATAGATGGTGGTGATGGTTGCTTAACAATGTGAATGTACTTAATGCTACTGAATTGTACACTTAAAAATGGTTAAAATGGTGAATTGTATGTTATGTATATTTTATCACATGAAAAAAGTCTAGTCTGGATGTTTTCTCAGTAGACCCTGAGACTCTTTCCAAGGTTTTCCACCACCCAAATCTCTCAGCATAGAGACAATGCCCAGTCAATCCCAGGGTCCTCCCCACCCTGACCCCTAGTCCTCCTTCAGCCTGGGGGCCCTTGTCCCCTTTAAATCTGATGAAAGACCCTTCATGTTGAGACCCAGTTCATGGTCCCTGCTCTGGATGGCCCTCTCAGCCTCCCTACCACCCAAAAGGCAATGCCTGTCCTCCTGCATGTCCCGTCTGCCCAACAGTCCTCCTTTTTGGTTTATAAAGGCGTGCATACTAGCCCTGGAAGTTTCTATGGAGAGGCCATGTCAATATCCTCTCTAGCACTAGGAGGCCTGGGGCAGGGGTTGGAGCACATACTGGGGGAGTAGACACCAGGCAGGCACCAGGTTAAGATGACTCTAGTGGTTGGAAAATTTTAGCTCACAGCAGGATCTGGCACAGCCCCAGGCTTCCCTTGAAATTCATACTCTATACATTTAACATTTGGGAATGTCAGTTAAGGAGATTTGCATTTTCCATGGAGCACCCTCAGGGTGGGAGGAAGAAAGGCCCAGTGGAAAAAGCAAGGGTTCTTGCCATCTTGCCAAACTCTCTTCATTCTAAGTTTTTCGAATTTTCTTTGGCTTTCCAGTATTTGAAGTTCAAGAAACATAGTTTTACTTTATTTTTTACTTTAAAAAAATAGAACATGAATGCAGAAAACAGCAGAAAACGTGTACACCTAATTTAACGAGTAATTATAAGCAATCACCCATTTAACTGTGCTCAAGTCAAAAAAAAAATTGCCAATGCTCCAACACTCTCCCCATATTTGTCCTCTGATTGTGACCTTTCACCCTTAGAGGTAACACACTCATCTGTCTTTTACTATGATTGCTTCCTTGGTTTTCTTTTTTTTTTAAACCTGGATCTCTGGCAGTTTTTTTCTTACTTGGTTTTCTTTGTAACTTTGTCACTTATGTATTCCTAAACAATACACTTTTGTTTTGCCTGTTTTAAAACTTTAAATGAATAGATTGGGGTTGTTTTCAATTCATAATGCAAACAAATATGCTATGAACATTATCCTGGTGTACGTATATATGAGTACATTTACATATGTTTATTAAACAGAATAATACACCCCAGTTCCCACCCCCAGAAATGTTCATGTCCTAATCCCTGGAACTTGTGATATGTTACTTTACATGCAAAAGGAGCTTTTGGCCGGGTGCAGTGACTCACGCCTGTAATCCTAGCACTTTGGGAGGCAGAGGCAGGTGGATTGCCTGAGCTCAGGAGTTCGAGAGCAACCTGGGCAACATGGTGAAACCCAATCTCTACTAAAAATACAAAAGAAATTAGCTGGGCATGTAATCCCTGTAGTCCCAGCTACTCGGGAAGCTGAGGCAGGAGAATTGCTTGAACCTGGGAGGCCGAGGTTGCGGTGAGCCAAGATTGAGCCACTGCACTCCAACCTGGGCGACAGAGCAACACTCCATTTCAAGGAAAACAAAACAAAAAGGAGCTTTTGTAGATGTGATTAAGTTAAGGATTTTGAGGTGGGAAGATTATTCTGAATTATCCTGGTGGGCCCAATGGAATCACAAGAATCCTTGTAAGAGGGATTTAGGAGGGTCAGATCTAGAGAAGGAGAAGTGACAGTGGAAGCAAAGGAGAGAAGAGAGAAATTTTTAAATCCTACACTGCTGGACTTACAGATGGAGGGAGGGGCCATGAACCAGGAAATGCAGGAGGCCTCTAGAAGCTGGAAAAGTCAAATACAGATTGTTCCAAAAGAAATGCAGCTCTACCAATACATTGATTTTAGAATTTCTTAGCTCTAGAACTGTAAGATCATAAATATGCATTATTTAGCTACTAAATTTGTGGTTATAAATTTAGTACATGCACACATACACATAGTAGTGAAATTGCTGAATCAGTCATGGGATATATTCACCTTTCTAGATAATGTTAAACAATTTCACAAATATACAATTTATACTTCCATTAGTAGTATTTGAGAATTCCTTTTGCTCCACATCCTTGCCAATACATGAAATTGTCTGAAATTGCCAAAATGTTTTTTTTTGTTTTTAAAAAGAGTCTTACGCTGTAAGTGTAGTGGCAGTCTTTCAGCTCACTGCAACCTCTGCCTCCTGGTTCAAGTGATTCTCCTGCCTCAACCTCCCAAGTAGCTGGGACTACAGGCATGTGCCACCACTTCTGGCTAATTTTTGTATTTTTTGATGGAGATGGGGTTTCACCACGTTGGCCAGGCTGGTCTCAAACTCCTGACGTCAAGTGATCCACCTGCCTTCGCCTCCCAAAGTGCTGGGATTATAGGCATGAGCTACCATGCCTGGCCCAAAATGTTTTTATTTATACCAGTCTGGTATGCACAAATGCCCCCAGCACAGCACAGCTGCTCTACCAAAATGTAGCCAGACTGCTCCTTTTAGCAGGTCCCTGATCCACTCCTCCTCACTAAGGCAGGACCTCCCAACTGAGGCCTCTAGTCACTCCCAACAGAGAATTTGAATTCTTTCTATTATTGTAGTTTAAATTTTCCTTGACCTGATTATGAGTGAGGTTGAGAACTTTTTATTGACTATTTGGACTTCCTCTATTATAAAGTGCCTGTTCAACCTTTGTCTGGCTCTCTATGGGATTATCTGCATTATTATTTTTTTTTTAGAGACAGGATCTTACTGTCACCCAGGCTGGAGTTCAGTTGGTGCGAGCATATCTCACCACATCCTCAAACTCCCAGCTTCAAGTGATTCCTGCATCTTGGCCTCCCAAAGATCTGGGACTATAGGTGTGCACCACCATGTCTTGGTTAATTTTCTTATTTATAGAATTTTTTTTTTGACATTCTGGATACCCATGCTCTATGGATTGTATATGTTGCAAGTATCTTCTCCCACTGTTTTGTATCTTTTCGTTCCATGGCATCTTTTGAGGAACCAAAGTTTTAAATTTTAGTGTAGGCAAATATTTTCATTACAGTTACTGGAGTGTGGCCAAGATGGCCAACTAGAAACAGCTAGGGTGCATGGCTCTCACAGAGAGTAATGAAAGAGTCAAGTAAATACAACACCTTCAACAGAAACATCTAGGTACTCTTTTTGGGAGTAATAAAGAAAACAACTTGACACACAGAGGATAGAGAAAAACAAGGCAAAAGGACAGCCCATCTAGGGGCAACACGGAGCCAAGGGAACCTCTCCCAGACAAGGAAGTGGTGAGTGAATGTATCACCCCAGGAAACCACACTTCTCCCATGGATCTGTGCAACCCTTGAGTCAGGAGATCCCCTCATGAATCCACTCCACCAGAGCCTTCAGTGTGATACACAGAGCAGCCACTCAGGCACGTGTGGAGACTCGGGAGCTTTACATACTCAGGCTCCAGGCTTATTGGAAAAAGTAACTGCAACTCCAGCAAAGTGGGAGGCTAGACCCCCATACACACCCCTAGGAAGGAGGCTGAATCCAGGGGGCCAAGAAGCGACAGTCTGAAGACCCCACTTCCATGGCACCTCACAAGATAAGACCCACCAGCTTGGAATTTCAGCTAGCCACTGGCAACAGTGTTGTACCTACCTGGAACGGAGTTCCTGTGGGGAGAGGGCTGCCATCTTTGCTGTTTGGGCAACTCAGCTCTTCCAGCCTTTGGACTCTGGGGTGTCTAAAACAGCTGGGGGCAGAAGGGAGTCCCCAGCACAGCACCGTTGGTCTACCAAAACTTGGCCCGGCTGCTGCTTTTTTTTTTTTTTTGAGACAGAGTCTCACTCTGTCACCCATGCTGGTGTGCAGTGGTGTGATCTCGGCTCACTGCAATCTCTGCCTCCTGGGTTCCAGCGATTCTTCTGCCTCTGCCTTCTGAGTAGCTGGACTACAGGCATATGCCACCATGCCTGGCTAATTTTTTTTAGTAGAGATGGAGTTTCACTGTGTTAGTCAGGATGGTCTTGATCTCCTGCCCTTGTGATCTGCCTGCCTCGGCCTCCCAAAGTGCTGGGATTACAGGCATGAGCCACCGTGCCCGGCCCAGGCTGCTGCTTTAAGCAGGTCACTGATCTATTCCTTCTCACTGGGAAGGACCTCCCAGCTAGGGACTTCAGTCACTCCCACTGGTGTTCTCTGGCCAACAGAGATTTGAATTCTCCCTAGAGCAAGTTCCCCAGGGGAAGGGCTGGCCACCATCTTTGCTATTTGGCAACTCAGCCATTCCAGCCTGCAGGCTTTGGAGAGCCCAAACTGACCGGGGCAGAAGTAGTAGCCCAGCACAGCACAGCTGCTCTGTGAAAGCATGGTCAGACTGCTTCTCTAAGCAGGTCCTCAATCCCATTCCTCCTTACTGGGCAGAACCTCCCAACCGGGCCTCCAGCCACCTCCACCAGTGTTCTTCTACTGACAGAGATTTGAATTCTCCCTGGGACAGAGTTAAGGGGATAGGCCGCCATCTTTGCTGTTTAGGTGGTTTAGCCGTTCCAGCCTCTGGGCTTTGGGGAGTTCAAACTAACCGGGGCGGAAGGAATACCCCAGCATAGCACTACTACTGTACCAAAATATGGCCAGACTTCGTTTTTTTTTTTTGAGATGGAGTCTCACTGTGTCTCCAGGCTGGAGTGTGCAGTGGCACAATCTCGACTCACTGCAACCTCCACCTCCCGTGTTCAAGCGATTCTCCTGTCTCAGGCCCCCAAGTAGCTGGGACTACAGGTGCGCACCACCACACCCAGCTAATTGGATTTTTTTTTAGTAGAGACAGGGTTTCACCATGTTGGCCCAGATGGTCTTGATCTTGTGACCTCGTGATCCTCTCACTTTGGCCTCCCAAAATGCTGGGATTATAGGTGTGCTGCCAGACTTCTTCTTTAAGCATGTCCCAAATCTGTTCCTTCTCACTGGGTGGGACATCCCAACCAGGGCCTCCAGCCATCACCACCAGTGTTCTCTGCTTAACAGAGATTTGAAAACTTCCTGGGACAGAGCCCCCAGTGGGAGGGGCAGGCTGCCATCTTTGCTGTTTGGGTGACTTTGCCATTCCAGCTTCCAGGCTTTGGAGATCCCAAGCCAACAGTGGGGCAGAAGTGGTACCTCAGCACAGCACATCTACTCTATGAAAGAATGCCCAGATTGCTTCTTTAAGCGGATCCTTGATCCCAGTCCTCCTGGGTGAAACCTCCCAACTGGTGTCTCCAGCCACCTCCTACAGGTTCATTCAGGCCAGCAACAGGTCCACACTGCCCAAGGACAGAGCTCACAGAAGAAGGAGCAGACTGCCATCTTGGTTGTTTCACAGCCTGCACTGGTGGTACCTCCAGATACTGGAAACTCTGAGGTGACTAGGGGCTGGAGTTGACTCATAGCAAACTGCAGCAAAGTGGCCAGTCTGTTAAAAGAAAAAAAAAACATTCAAAAGTTAGCAACCTCAGAGAGTGAAGGTAGATAAGCCCACAAAGATGACAAAGAATCAGTGCAAGAATGCTGAAAACTCAAAAAGCCAGAGTGCCCTCTTTCCTCCAAATAACTGCATCACCTCTTCAGTAAGGGTTCAGAACCAGGCTGAGGCTGAGATGGCTGAAATAATTTAAGTAGAATTCAGAATACGAATAGGAATGAACTTCAGTAAGCTGCAGGAATACATTGAAACCCCATGCAAGGAAGCTAAAAATTATGATAAAACATTGCAGGAGTTGACAGGCAAAATAACCAGTATACAGAAGAATGTAACTAATCTAATAGAGCTTTAAAAAACACAATAAAAATTTCATAATGAATCACAAGTATTTATAGCAGAGTAGACCAAGCAGAGGAAAGAATCTCAGAGCTTGAAGACTACTGTTCTAAAATAAGACAGACAAGAAAAGAGAAAAAAAGAATGAAAATGAATAAGCAAAACCTCTGAGAAATATTGGATTATGTAAAGAGACTGAATCTATGACCGATTGGTATACCTGAAAGAGATGAGGAGACTGGAACCAATCTGGAAAACATACTTCAGGATATCATCTATCAATACTTCCCCACCCTAGCTAGAGAGGCCAACAATCAAATTCAGGAATGCAGAGAGCCCCAATAAGATACTCCACAAGAATATCATCCTCAGACACATAACCATCAGATTCTTTAAGGTTGAAATGAAAGAAAAAATATTAAGGGCAACTAGAGAGAAAGGCCAGGTCACCTGCAAAAGGAAGCCCATCAAACTAACAGCAGAACTCTCAGCACAAACCCTACAAGCCAGAAGAGATTGGGGGCCAATATTCAACATTCTTAAAGGAAATAATTTCCAACCCAGAATTTCATATCCAGCCAAACTAAGCTTCATAAGTGAAGGAGAAATAAGATCCTTTTCAGATGAGCAAGGAAAGTCATTACTGTCAGAACTGCCTTACAAGAGTTCCTGAAGGAAGCACTAAATATGGAAAGTAAAGACCAAACCAGCCACTACAAAAATACGCTGAAGTACACAGATTAGTGACACTATAAAGCAACCACATAAACAAGTCTGCAAAATAACCTGTCATGATATCATGACAGGATCAAATACACACGTCAATATAACCTTAAGTGTAAATGGGCTGGCTAAGTGCCCCAATTAAAAGACAGAGTGGCAAACTGGGTAAAGAACCAAGACTCTTTGGTATGCTGTCTTCAAGAGACCCACCTCACATGCAGTGACACACATAGGCTCAAAATAAAGAGATGAAGGAAAATCTACCAAGCAAATGGAAAACAGAAAAAAGCAGGGGTTGCAATCCTAGTTTCTGACAAAACAGAATTTAAATGAGCAAAGATCAAAAAGGACAAATAAGAGCATTACATAATGGTAAAGGGCTCAATTCCACAGGAATATATAACTAGACTAAATACATATGCACCCAATACAGGAGCACCCAGATTCAAAAAGCAAGTTCTTCGAGATCTTCAAAGAGACATAGACTCCCACATAATAATAGTGGGAGACTTTAATACCCCACTGACAATATTGGACAGATAATAGAGACAGAAAATTAAAGATATTTAGGACCTGAACTTGGGACTGAATCAAATGGACCTCATAGATAGCTACACAACTGTCTACCCAAAACAATAGAACATACATTCTTCTCATTGTCACATGGCATTTACTCTAAAATCAGTCACATAAGCAGAAGTAAAACACTCCTCAGCAAATGCAAAAGAACTGAAATCATAACAAACAAACTCTCGGACCACAGCATGATCAAATTAGAAATTAAGAGTAAGAAATTCACTCAAGCCAGTCACGGTGGCTCAGACCTGTAATCCCAGCACTTTGTGAGGCTGAGGCAGGCAGATCATCTGAGGTCGGGAGATCAAGACCAGCCTGACCAACATGGAGAAACACCATCTCTACTAAAAACAAAAATAGTTGGGTGTGGTGGTGCACACCTGTAGTCCCATCTACTCGGGAGGCTGAGGCAGGAGAATTTGCTTGAACCTGGGAGGTGGATGTTGCAGTGAGCTGAGATTATGCCATTGCACTCCAGCCTGGGTAAAAAGAGTGAAACTCTGTCTCAAAAAACAAAAAAAAGAAAAGAAATTCACTCAAAACCATACAATTACATGGAAATTGAATAACCTGCTCCTGATTGACTTTTGGATAGATAATGAAAGTAAGACAGAAATCAAGAAGTTCTTTGAAACAAAGACGAATACCAGAATCTCTGGGACATAGCTACAGCAGTGTAGTGTTCAGAGGAAAAAATTTCCTCATCAAAAGTTAGAAAGATATCAAGTTAATAACCTAACATCACAACTAAAAGAGTTAGAGAACCAATAGCAAACAAATCTGAAAGCTAGCAGAAGACAAGAAATAACCAAAATCAGAGCTGATCTCAAGGAGCTAGAAAACACATTCAAAAGATTAATGAACCCAGGTGCTGGCTTTTTGAAAAAAATTAATAAAATAGATAAACTGCTAGATAGAATAATAAGGAAGAAAATAGAGGAAATTCAAATAAACACAACCAGAAATGATAAGGGGGATATCACCACTGACCCCACAGAAATATAGACAACTATCAGAGAATATTGTGAACACCTCTATGCACATGAACTAGAAAATGTAAAAGAAATGGATAAATTCCTGGACACATGCACCCTCCCAAGACTGAACCAGGAAGAAATTGAATCCCTGGACAGATCAATACAAGTTCTGAAATTGAGGCAGTGCTAAATAACCTATCAACCAAAAAACGCCCAGGACCAGATAGATTCACAGCTGAATTCTACCAAATGTACAAAGAAAATCTGATACCATTCCTACCGAAACCATTCCAAAAAATGAAAGTGGAGGGACTCCCACTAACTCATTCTATGAGGCCAGCATCCTCCTGATAACAAAATCTGGCAGAGACACACACAAAAAAGAAAACTTCAGGCCAGTATCCTTGATGAACATCAGTACAAAAATCCTCAACAAAAACTGGTAAACAGAATCCAACAGCACATCAAAAAGCTAATCCTCCATGATCAACTAGGCTTTATCCCTTGGATGCAAGTTTGTTTCAGCATACACAAATCAATAAATGTGATGTATCACATGCAGAACTAAAGATAAAAAGCACATGATTGTCTCAACAGATGCAGAAAATACTTTCTATAAAATTCAACATCTATTCATGTTAAAAACTCTCAATAAACTAGGTATTGAAGGAACATACCTCAAAATAATAAGAGCCATCAATGAGAAGCCCACAGCCAACATCATACTGAACGGACAAAAACTGGAAGCCTTCCCCTTGAAAACTGGCACAAGACAAGGATGCCCTCTCTCACCACTTCTAGTTAACATGGTATTGGAAGTTTGGCCAGGACAATCAGGCAAGAGAAAGAAATAAAAAGTGCATTCACATAGGAAGAGAGGAAGTCAAACTATTGCCGTTTGGAGGTGACATGATCCTATACCTAGAAAATCCCATTGTCTCAGCCCCAAAGCTTCTTAAGCTGTTAAACACTTAAGATACAAAAGCAAAGTCTCAAGATACAAAATAATGTGCAAAAATCACAAACATTTTAATTCACTAACAGCAGTCAAGCCAAGAGCCAAATCATGAACAAACTCCCATTCACAATTCCCACAAAAAGAATAAAATAGGAACACAGCTAACTAGACATATAAAAGACCTCTATAAGAACTACAAATCACCTCTCAAAGAAATTAGCGATGACACAAACAAATGAAAATACATTCCATGCTCATGGATAGGGAGAATAAATTTTATTAAAATGGTCATGCTGCCCAAAGCAATCTATAGATTCAATGCTATTCTCATTAAACTACCATTGGCATTCTTCACAGAACTAGAATTATTATTTTAAAATTCATGTGGAACAACAACAACAAAAAAAGTCTGAACAACCAAGGCAATTCTAAGCAAAAATAACAAAACCGGAGGTATCATACTACCTGACTGCAAACTACTACAGGGCTACAGTAACCAAAACAGTGTGTTACTGGTACAAGAACAGACACATAGACCATTGGAAGAGAATGAAGAGTCCAGAAACAAGAAAGACTACATACCTCCAACCATCTGATCTTTGGCAAAGTCAAGATAAACAAGCAATGGGGAAAGCATTCCCTATTCAATATTTGGTGATGGGATAACTGGCTAGCCACATGCAGAAAATTGAAACTGGACCCCTTTCTTATACCATATACAAAAAAAGATACATTAAAGAGTTAACTGTAAAATCCCAAACTATAAAAACCCTTGGAGACAATGTAGGTTTTACCATACAGGACGTAGGCACAGGCAAAGATTTCATGACGAAGATGGCAAAAGCAATTGCAACAAAAGCAAAAATTGACAAATGGGATCTAATTAAAGCTAAGAGCTTCTGCACAGCAAAAGAAACTATCAACAGAGTAAACAGACAAGCTACAGGATGGAAGAAAATTTTTGCCAACTCTGCATCAAACAAAGGTCTAATATCCAGCATCTATAAGGAACTTAAACAGATTTACATGAAAAAAACAAACAAGTCCATTACAAAGTGGGCAAAGGACTTGAACTTTTCAAAAGAAGACATACATGCAGCCAGTAATCTTATGAAAAAAAGCTCAGCATCACTGATTATTAGAGAAATGCGAATCAAATCAAAATCACAATGAGATACTGTCTAACAGCAATCAGAATAACTATTATTAGGACGTCAAAAAAAATCACAGATGCTACTGAGGTTGTGGAGAAAAAGGAACACTTATATGTTGTTGGTGGGAGTGTAAATTAGTTCAGCCGTTGTGGAAGACAGTGTGGTAATTGTTGAAAGACCTAAAGACAGAAATACCATTTGACCCAGCAATCCCATTACTGGATATATACCTTCTCTTGCCAGGAATATAAGGAATATAAATTATTCTATTGTAATCATAAAGGAATATAAATCATTTTATTATAAAGACACATGCATGCCTATATTCACTGCAGCACTTTTCACAATAGCAAAGACATGGAATCAACCTAAATCTCCATTAGTGAGAGACTGGATAAAGAATATGTGGTACATATACATCATTGAATACTGTGCAGGCATAAAAAAGAACGAGATCATGTCCTTTGCAGGGACATGGCTGGAGCTGGAGGCCATTATCCATAGCAAACTAGCACAGGAACAGAAATCCAAATACTACATGTTCTCATTTATAAGTGGGAACTAAATGATGAGAACACATGGACACAAAGAGGGGAACAACACACATTGCAGACTTTTGGAGGGTGGGGGAGGGAGAGGATCAGCAAAAACCACTAATGGGTACTAGGCTTAATACCTGGGTCATGACATAATCTGTACAACAGACCCCCATGACACAAGTTTACCTATGTAACAAACCTGCACTTGTATCCCTGAACTTAAAAGTTAGAAAAAAAAAAATAGGTACTGCTTTTTGTTTTGTTTAGGAATTCCTTCTCTACCTTGAGATCATGAGATTTTCTTGTATAGTATCTTAAAAACTTTATAGTCTTTCACATCTATGTCTTTAATTGATCTGGAATTGCATAAGGTAGGGCTCTGATTTAGCTGTTTCCATATTAATACTTATTTGTTCCAGCACTTTTTGCAAAGACTCCTTTTCCTGTTGATTTGCATTGCTACCTCTTACATTTCAAGGGTTCATAGATACGTGGGCGTGAGTCTTTCTCTGGGTTCTCTATTCTGTTCCATTGCTTTATTTGTCTCTCCTTAAACTAGTATCACATTGTCTTAAATATTCTAACTTTATAATACATCTTGGTATCTACTAGAGCAAATTCTCCCACCTTGTTGTTTTTCTTTAAGAATGTCTTGGCTATTCTTTATCCATGTTCATTTTGAACTAGCCTGTCAACTTCTCCCACCTTGCCCCACAATGTTGGGACTTTGAGATTGAATTGATTCTATAAATCAATTTCAGTAGAATAGCATCTTTACAATATTGAGACTTCTAGTTCATAAACATGGTATATTCGCTTCGTGTGAGTGTGTGTCTCCCAATAAAGTTTAACATTTTCTCAAGAGAGAATTTACACATCTTTTGTTAGATTTATTCCTAGGAGCTTGGTATTTTGGCATTATATTAAAAATGGTAACTTCTTTTAAAATACCATGATAATAAATGTCTTTTTCTGGTATAAAGAAATGCAACTGATTTTTATAGGTTGATTTTATGTCCGGCAAACTTGCTAAACTCTCTTATAAATACTGAAACCTTGTCTATAGATCCTTTTGAATTTTCTGCAGGTACAAATACATCATCTGTGAATAGGACAAATTTTCTCCTATTTTTCGTAGTTTTCTGTCTTTTACTTTTCTTTCCTTACTACACAGACTAGGATATCTTGTGAAATGGTGAATAGAAGTAATAACATCAGGCATCCTTGTTACAGATCTCAAAGGGAAAGACTTCATCATTTTACCATCAAGCACGATGCTTCCTCTAAGTGTATTACAGATATCCTTTATCAGACTAAGGAAGTTCCCTTCTGTTCTTAAGTTTGCTAAGATATTTTTTTTTTATCATGAATGGATGTTGATTTTATCAGTTTTTTTCCACATATATTGATGTGATCATATGTGTTTTCTTCTTCGATCTTTTGCTGTGGTGAATTGCATTAATTTACCTTCTAATATTAAAATAATTCGTATTCCAGGTAGACCCAACATGGTCATCATATGTTATTACCATTTTTTGGTATTACTAGTTATGCATTCTAACTTTGAAGGGTCTTTGTATCTATATTTATGAGTGAGATTTAGGGGATCATATGACCCAATTTACTGGAACAACTCCTGTTTACACTTGTTATTCTGCATTATTATTGTAGCACTTTCACTCTTAAAGTGCCCGGGTTTGAAAGTATATGGTCACTCTAGTAAGAATGGTCTGTGATATTATCTTCTCATATTATCTTTGTCCAGACTTGGTATCACAGCTGTGTTTTCTCATTCTATATTTCCCAGAACAGTTTGTATAAGATTGGAACAGTTATTTTCCTTGCATGTTTAGTAGACTTCACTGTTGAAGCCATTTGGGTGTCAGTTTTCTTACTGAATCCATTACTTTATGGGCTATAGAGTTATCAGTTATCTATTTTTTTAGTTAATTTTCAGGTTATAATTTTATAGTAATTTGTCAACTTTTTCTAAATTGCATTAGCATATGGTTTTTCAAAATATGTGCTCATCTTTTTAATGTCTGCAACATTAAAGGTTCTGATATTGGTTATTAGTTCTCTTTACTTTATTATTTCATTAGAGGTTTGTTAATTGTTTTAGTCTTTTCAAAACACCAGCTTTGAGCTTTGTTTCATACTGGGTTTTTTGTTTTGTTTTGTTTTTTGGATGGAGTCTTAGTCGGTCACCCAGGCTGGAGTGCAGTGGCAGGATCTCAGCTCATTTCAACAACCACCTCCTAGGTTCAAGCTATTCTCCTGCCTCAGCCTCCCAAGTAGCTGGGACTACAGGGATACACCACCACATCCACCTAGTTTTTGTACTTTTAGTGGAGATGGGGTTTTACTATGTTGGCCAGGCTGGTCTCAAAACGCCTGACCTCAAGTGATCCGCCAGCCTCAGGCTCCCAAAGTGCTGGGATTACAGGCGCAAGCCACCGCACCCAGCCTTCTTTCGTACATTTTATTTGGGTTTATTTTGCTGTTCTTGCTATATGTCTTGACATGGATCCTTAATTTTTTACTTTTCACACTGTATTTTATTCTAATATATGTACTAAACAAAACTTTTTTCTGGAAACGGTCAGATAGTAAACATATTTGTCTTGGCAGGTCCCTGTCAGAACTACTCAATTCTGCCATTGTAGAGCAAAAGCAGCAATAGGCAGTAAATAAACAAATAGAAGTAACTTTGTCTCAATAAAAGTTTTTTTATAAAATCAGGTTGTGGATTTTGCCAATTTGTTCTAAACTTTGCTCTGTGTATTGTTTTAGCAACATCCACAGACTTTGATGTTATACTTTTTTATTTGGTTTAAATGTTTTATAATTTTAATTTTGATTTCCTCTTCGACACATGGGTTATTTTTGAAATGTTTCCTAATGCTTAGGTATTTAGGCATTTCTAGTTTTCTTATTTTTTTAGTTGTCTGTTTTGGGACTAATTTATATTTAATTGCATTATGGTCAGAGAATATACTCTGTATCAGTGCTATTTAAAAGAAATATAATGCAAGCTTCATATGTAATTTTAAATTTTCTAGTAGCCATTTTGGGAAAGAAAAAAGAAGTAGGTGGAAATTAATTTTAGTAATATATTTTATTTGACACAGTATAGTATAACCAAAACAGTATCATTTCAACATGCAATGAATATTAAAAAGTACTGATATTCTACATTTTTTTGACAATGTATTCAAATACAGTGTCAACACATCTTAATTAGGACTAGCCACATTTCAAGTTTTCATTATGTGCCTAGTGGCTACTGTATTGGATGGCGCAGCTACAGATGATGTCATGCTTTGAAATTTGTTAAGATTTACTTCATTGCCTAGTATAATGTCCATTTTTATAAATGCCCTATGTATAGTTGAGAAGAATCTGTATTCTTTAGTTATTGGTTGCAGCATTTTATCCATGTTTATTTGGTCAGGTTTTTTCACTGTTTTTAAAGTTTGGTCTCCTTACTGGATTTTTGATATGTTTATTGTCAGTCATAGAGTAGTATATAAAAATCTTCCACCATGATTATAAATGTGCCTAACTATCATTGTGGTTCTGTCAGTTTTCCTTTATATATTTTGAGGTTATGCATACAAATCTTAAATCATCATGCCTTCTTGAATTAAACAATTCATTGTCATTGAGTTTCTTTGCTTCTAGAAAAGCTGTTTGCCCTAAAGTCTTATTTTGTCTTACATTTCTATGGCTCCACCTACTTTCTTTTGATAAGTGCTTACATAGTATATCTTTCTCTAGTCTTTTACTTCAACTCTCTTATGTTTCAGGTGTGTCTCTTATAAGCAACCTGTAATTGAGTTTTGCTTTTTAGCCCAATTGTTATCTTTTACCCAAAATGTTTATTTTTTAAATTTTTATTTATTTATTTATTTATTTTTGAGATGGAGTCTTGCTCTGTCACCTGGCTGGGGTGCAGTGGCACAATCTCAGCTTGCTGCAACCTCTGCCTCCAGGTTCAAGTGATTCTTCTACCTCAGCCTCCCCAGTAGCTGGGACTACAGGGACATGCCTCCAGGCCCAGCTAATTGTTGTATTTTCAGTAGAGATGGGGTTTCACCATGTTGTCCAGGATGATCTTGCTCTCTTGACCTCATGATCTGTCTGTCTCGGGCTCCCAAACTGCTGGAATTACAGGGGTGAGCCACTGCACCTGGACAAAATATTTATTTTTCAATTTAATGTAATTATTGTTATATTTTGGATAAATTTATTATCTTATACAGTGATTTTCATTTGTTTTTCCTGTTCTCTCTCTCTCTCTCTCCTTCCTTTTTTTTTTTTTTTTTTTTTTTGGTTTTGTTCTTTTGGATTAGTTCCTTTTTGAAATTTTTTTTTCCCCCTCTACTAGTTTGGAAGCTATATACTCTGTTTCTATTCTTTTAGTGATTACCCTAGAAATTATAACATTCTTAACTTATCAAGGTCTAAAGTTAATTATTATTTTCTTCTTGAGAAATAAAAAGAGTTTGAAACATTTTAATTCCATTTACCGATTTCCCAACTTATGTTTTCATTTTTGTATATTTTCCTTCTATATTTTAACTCCACAAGAGATTATTATTGCTGTTTTATGCAGTTTGTGTTTGTTCAGCTCTATACCCTCCTCTATGATTATACTTTCTCTACTCTTCTTTCATCTCAAACATTCTATGTGGAATTACTTTCCTAATGTCTTGAGAGTATCTTTTAGAATTTCCTTTTGTGAAAACTAAATGGTTACAAAATCTCTCAGTTTTTATTTCTTGAATATAAAATTCTAAGCAGGCAGTTATTTCCTTTGACACATTGAACAAATTACTCCCCTGCCTCCTGGTTTTATTGTTGCTATTGAAAAGCCACCTGTCAATCTAATCCCTACTCCTTTCAAGTCAATATATTCCTTTTCTGCCTCCTTTTTAATATTGCCTATTTGTCTTTGATGATCTGTAGTGTAACTATAATGTAGCTTGGTAGTAGATTTATTTTTATTTATTCTTTTTGGGTTTCATTAAGTTTCTTAAGTGACAATTGATGCCATTACATCAGTTTTGGAAAAATAAAATCTGTTTTTTCTCTAAATACTTCCTCTCTTTCATTCTTTCTTTCTGCTCCACCTGGAATACCCATTAAATGTAGGTTAGTTCTTTTTATTTGATTCCCACATATCCTAATTTCTCTTTTTTCCTTCCTTCTTTCCTTTTTTCTTCCTTCCTTTTTTCTTCCTTCTTTTCCTTTTCCTTCCTTCCTTTTTTCCTTGCTTCCTTCCTTTCTTTCCTTCTTTCTTTTTTTCCTTCTTTCTTTCTTCCTTTCTTCCTTTCTTTTTCTGTTTTTACTCTTTTTTTTTCTGTCTTTCTTTCTTCTCTCTGTGCTATAATCTGGATAATGCTCTATTACCTGTTTTTCAGTTTATGAAGTCTCTCTTCAGTTGGATCTAGTATGCTACAAACCTTCCCATTGAGTTTTAAGTGTTGTGTTTTTTAAATGCTACGAGTTATACTTTATTTTTTATTTCAAAACTGCTAGATTACTTGTTATAGTTTCCTATTTCCTTCAGATATTTTCAAACTTCTGTTTCTTTGACTCTTAACAAACATAGTTGTTTTATAATCTATGTCTGGTAATTCAAATATCTAGAGTGTTTGTGGCTCTGTTTCTTTCGGTGCTTATTCACAGTGCTTTGTTTCCTTGTATGCCTGGTTAATTTTTACTGTACACGTTTCAAAATCTGTGAAAAATTATTTATGGTGATAATTAAGGTCTAAGATGAAGGTGCCTGCATTAGCTTCAGCCAGATTTATTTCTGTTTCATTCTTATTCTGAAATTTTAGGCCCCTAGGGCCACAGGGTAGTGAGGAAAGTGTGCCCTATTAGACTCCCTACCTCAGGCAGGCTTGGACGTTGACTTCTGACTCCTCACTCCATAAGACCACCAGGACTGAAGTCCAAATTTACAGGACTGGTAAATACTCTCAGAGTGGAAGTGGCTTTGGTGTCCTACACACCTCTTTAAGATTTTGTTCCCCTTTTTCCTCCCCTTCAGTTTTTCCTCTACCCCTAATTTATACTCCTGTACTTTTTGACTGTCTTATCAAGTGATTCTTGCCTTTTATTGTTCAGATAACCTATACCACTCTATTACTGTAAATGAAACCTTTTAGTTTATTTTTGTGACTAAATGCATTCTCCATTGGAAGGCTCTTGATAAATTGGTGCTTGATAAATTCATCTGGGTCTTCTCCTATTTCCTGGGTTGTATTTATGTTTTGTGTATTTTGGAGGCATCAGAGAAGAGAGAGGCATGGACAAGAACAAACCATGTAATCATGAATCAGTGAGGGCCTTCAGATGTTGATCTCCACATGTCATTGCAAAATCTTCCCTCATTCCTCACCCAGGCTTCTTCCATCTGACTCTCAGGTCACAGACACCCCTCCACAGGGGGAAGAGGGTGGATGGCTCTGTTGCCCCTAGCCATCTGTTGCTCCTGGGCCAAACTGGAGGGTCACAGGGATCTCTGTGAGGGTCTCTGGCCCAGCAGCCTAGATTGGCCTCTGTGTGGTCTCACCCACCTCTAGCTCCACATGAGAAGAGGGTACCCTTCCACACTGAGATCCTTTAAAGCCTTCTGGCCAAGAAGCAGGAGGGACAAGAGTTTTGCTTCTCTTTTCCTAGGGGCCTTCACTTTCCTTTTGGCTGACCTCATCCCAAATACTCCCTCCTACCAGTCTAGGGAAACTTTTTCTAGTTGGGCTACAGGCCTACCTCAAAATCATTTTGCATTCATTCCCTGTGTCTCAAATCCCTTAAGAGTTTGGGTTTTTGAAACTCAAAAGCTTTTTTGTTTGTTTCTGATCCCTCTCTGGAAGTCTCAGATACACCACATTCCAGTTGTGGGAACTGAGGAAGCCTTGTGGATAACAATTTACCAGGAAAATACAACTGGGTAATATTCCCCAACATTTTCCTTTAATGTAATTGTCATCACAGCATTTTTTCCTTGACTTCTTGGGAAGTAAGGAAAGTTATAAGGATCAGGGCCCAGGGACCACCAGCAACAAGGAGGGAGATATAAGTTTGTATAGAAGTTCTGTTCTCAGGCCAGGCACGGTGGTTCAAGCCTGTAATCCCAGCACTTTGGGAGGCCAAGGCAGGTGGATCACGAGGTCAAGAGATCGAGACCATCCTGGTCAACGTGGTGAAACCCCATCTCTACTAAAAATACAAAACATTAACTGGGCATGGTGGCGCGTGCCTGTAATCCAGCTACTCAGGAGGCTGAGGCAGGAGAATTGCCTGAACCCAGGAGGCGGAGGTTGCGGTGAGCCGAGATTGTGCCATTGCACTCCAGCCTGGGTAACAAGAGTGAAACTCCGTCTCACAAAAAAAAAAAAAAAGAAGTTCTGTTCTCTCCTACTCACATCTTTCCTTTTTCACTCCTCCAGTGTGGGCTTTGAGCCCACTACCCATGGAGACTGCTTTGAAGGGAGCAGTACTCAAGGTCCTTGCTATAGTTGAAGCACATGAGGGTTAAATTTTAGTGAGTATCTACTCCAGGGATTTTACAAAATGGTTTCAGAATCCTTAACCTGTTGCAGCAGTAGGCATATTGCAGCTCATTAACCTCCTAGGACCAGCTTCTTACATCCTGATAGCTCCTTCTAGACTTTATAACTTATTCCTCTGCCTCTGCCTGACTCCAAAACAGTCTTGGAACTCTACCACTTAGACAGGACAGCCAGCATTCCACAGCTCCATTATACCTCTAGGCCAATGTCTCTCCTGGGTTGCTCCCTAAAGACCTCCAGGTCACCACATTCTAAGCTGGATCATCTTTCTCTAGTTGAGCCCCGTCTTCCCACAGCATTTCTTACCTGGTGACTACCACCCCTATCCACCCTATACACTCAAGCCACATAGTCATCCTCACCTCCCCTGCATCTCACCCACTCACCTCACCTCTGCGTCCAAGCACTCCCTTCAAGCTCTCTCTCAATCCTGTTAGGAAAACTCTTCCCGGTCCTGTCCCCTGCCCCCAGCCCCCAGCCCCCAGGCCCATGGCTTCATACTCATTGTCTACTACAGGCTTCCCACTAGAACCCGGCCAACCAGTCCTGCTCTGTCAATCTCTCTCCCACCCAGAGCTAGAGGCAATCCTCTTAAATTTAACTCCAGTCATCCCGCTCCCCTGCTTCTCAAAATTCTTCAGTTTCTCTGTGGCCTTATGTCCAAGGTCATGGCCCCATGTTCCTCCAACCTTATCTCCCATTACTCCTGTGCCTCTGAACCCTGGGTTCACCCGGCCTGAACAACCATGCTCTTTTCTCTCCCTCCCAGGCCTTTACACAAGTTGTTCTTTCACTCTGGAATGCTGGCCTCCTTCTCTTCTGCCCCATACCATGTCTTTCTCTTCAAACTTTAGCTCAGACACTACTCCTTCCAGGAAACCTCCATGGCTGGATCAGATAACTGCTCTGAGCTCAGATAGCACCTGTGCTTAGCAGGTGGATTGTAGACTTTATCTTCCTCATTTAATTGTCATTTGTTCATCTTTCTCAGGATACTGTGCGAACTGTGCCTTATTTCCGCTTATAATCTCAGCATTAACTGAAAGTGATTGAATATCTTCTTTTTTTTTTGAAGACAGAGTCTCACTTTATCTCCCAGGCTGGAGTGCAGTGGCACGATCTCAGCTCACTGGAACCAGCTGCCTCCTGGGCTAAAGCGATTCTCGTGCCTCAACCTTCTGAGTAGCTGGAATTACAGGCACCTACCAACACGCCCAGCTAAGTTTTTGTATTTTTAGTAGAGACAGGGTTTCTCATGTTAGCCAAGATGGTCCCTATCTCCTGACCTCATGATCCACCTGCCTTGGCCTCCCCAAGTGCTGGGATTACAGGCATGAAGCCACCGTGCCTGGCCTATATCTTCTTTTCTTCCTTCTCCTCTCTCCTCTCTCCCTCTCTCCCTTTTTTTTCTTCCTTTCCTTTTCCTTTACTTTGTCCATTTTTCCATTGAGGTATCAAGTGTTTTCCTTAGAAGAGTTTTTCATATATTAAGGTGAGAAATGCTTTGTCATATTGGTGGAAAATATTTTCTCCAGCCTGATACTTACTTGTTAATATAATTCATGATGACTTTCATACATAAAAGTTTTAAATTTGTATGAGCACATCTACTGGCCTTTTTGCCTTTTTCTGGTTTCTTTTGGGAGGATATCAAGTAAGAGGGACTATGAGGGAAACCTCTGGGGTACTGGAAATGTTCTAGATCCTGTTTGAGTGTTGCTCATGCAAGTATATACACATATGCAAAAATTCACTGAGTTGTACATTTACCTATGTATATTATTATATATAAGATATACCTAGGCCAGGTGCAGTGGCTAACACCTGTAATCCAAGCCCTTTGGGAGGCTTAGGAGGGTGGCTTGTTTGAGCCCAGGAGTTCAAGACCAACCTGGGCAACATGGTGAAACCCTGTCTCTACAAAAAAATACAAAAAATTAGCCAGGTGTTGTGTGCACCTGTAGTCCAAGCTACTCAGGAAACTGAGGTGGGAGAATCACTTGAACCCAGGAGGCAGAGGTTGCAATGAGCCAAGATCATGCCACTGCACTTCAGCCTGGGCAACAGAGCAAGACTCCATTTCAAGGGAAAAAAAGTTCATTCTTTGTTGTTGCTCAGTAGTATTCCAATGTATGGCTATACCTCAGTTTGTTTATTCATTTATCTGTTGGTGGAAATTTGGGATATTTCCAATTTAGGACCGCTACACCTAAAGCTGCAATCATTCATGCACAGTCATTCATTATATGGACATATACTTTGATTTCACCTGGATAAGTTCTTTCATTGATTTTTATTTGAAAAGTCATCTACCATTCAAAGAGAGGATAAGTATTTAAACTTTTCTTCTAGTTGTTGGGCATAGTTTTACATTTAGATTTTACTCCAGCTCAAATTAATTTTGTTGTGTAGCATGAGGCAGGGATATCAACTAGCTTTTGTTGTTTTGTTTTTCCCAAAAAGCCATTTTCCCCATCATTATTAGTGAAGAATTGATCCTTTCCCCCATTGATTTATAATCTGTAACACACCCCTCTTCAAATGTAATTATAGTAATTGGAACAATTACAGGAATTGCTCTGACCCACACACGTCCATGCCTCTCCACCATCCCTTAAATACTTCTGAGTATCCCCAGAGCAGTGGCTATGGTCACACACAACTCATACTGATGCCCACAAGTGCTCAGATATTAGAATTATTCACTCCCAGGTACAACTCTCCACTGATCATTGACAGGAGATTTTAGCAGAGTCTGTCCCATTCATGTAGTGATGCAGGCATTGCCAGAGTGGGCAGTCTGGAGTGAGCCACCGTGAACAGGGCAAAGCAGCTGGCCAACCTTCCAGCCAGAACTTCTTCCTGCTGTACTTTGCTGAATGAGGCTGGAAAGAAAGCTTGGTTGTAGATGACAGGAGCCTTGAATGCCAGGCCAAGGGCGTTAGTTTATAGATGCTTGCTCTGCCCACAGTCCTGCACTGAGTGCTGAGTATAGAGAGGTGGTTCATCTGTAGGCCCTATTCTTGAAGCTTACCAACAAGTAAAGAGACAACTATGGTTCATTTTTTCCACTTTTATTGACCCCCTACTAGTTGCCAGACACTATTCTGAGTGCCTATGATATATAAGTAAACAAAACAACCAAAGATTCCTGTCCTTGTAAAGTTCAGCAAGGAGAAAGAGAAAATAATAATACTACATGCGATTCTAGTAAGAAAATGTATGGCATGTTAGAAGCTGATAAATGCTTTGAAAAAAGTAGAGCAAAATAAGGGAACCAAGGATACTTGGAAGAAGAGGAATGAGGGAGAGTGATGTTAAATAAAGTAGTCAAGGCAGCAACTTGGGAAGATCAGTTGCAGCCTCACTGAGAACTACACTGTCGGCTGGGCACAGCGGCTCATGCCTGAATCCCAGCACTTTGGGAGGCCAAGGCAGATGGATGACTTTGAGCTCAGGAGTTCAAGACCAGCCTGGGCAACATGGCAAAACCCTCTACAAAAAAATACAAATATCAGCCGGGTATCATTGCACATGCCTGTGGTCCCAGCTTCTTGGGAGACTGGGGCTAGAGAACTGCTTGGACCCAAGAAAGGGAGGTTGCAGTGAGCTGAGATTATACCACTGCACTCCAGCCTGGGCAACAGAGTGACACTCTATCTCAAAAAAAAAAAAAAAGAAGAAGAGAGAGAACTACACTGTTACACTGTCCAGGGCCTCTGAGAGCATAGAGGGGTGCCCTCCATGATGGCAGGGGTTTATGGAGGGCTTCCAGGAGGAGTGTTCCATGAGCTGACTCTGGAAGGATAAGATGAGAAGTCAGCTGAGTGAAGAAAGTGGGGAAAGTTGTTCAGGCAGAGGAAGCAGCATGGAAAGTGAAAGAGAGAGTGGCTCTGCAGAGAGCCACAGGCTGATTACGGCTTTAGGAGGGCAGGGCTGTACTCATGAGGGCTGTCCAGCCTGGGCCATGGACAGCTTGGGTGAGGATCACAGTCCAGGGATGATAGTCCACCGGTGGCCCCCAGTACCTACATTTGCACCCTTGGCCAAGGGTTCACTGGGGTGCCCAGAGCTCATGGGGTGCTCGCCATACCTGTGCTGATTGCAGGTCTGCCAAGAGCTACCCCGTTCATCCAGGGCCAGAGCTGCCCCTCCCCAAGATATCCAACTGGCCCACTGAATGTGCCCCCTTAATCATAGAATGCCCACCTTGGGAAGGGCTGGGGTGGGGATGGGGAAGCATGAGCTGACGTCATATGCCTGGCCCCGTCTCTGAAATACTCTGGCTCACTCTCAGCCAAGACTAGCCTGGTGGGGCAATCACTGAGACTGGCTGTGGCATCTGATCTCAGACGAAGGCAGGAAACTGTGGCCAAGGCCTCAGTAACAACATTTGCTTATCAAATGGGAGAAAGGAAGCATGTGCCAGTAAATGTGTGCAGCAGCCCCGCCACCCCCAGCCTGGACCTGAGTGGCCTCAGTCCAGCAGAGTCCCAGGTCTGACCTGAGGCCTGCCATGGCCCACTTTCTCCCAGCTGGCATCACCTGCCCCATAGTGGTCAGGGTGGTCACTGCGGCACCAGGAACTCCGGACCCCAGCAGATGTGGAGTCTGTGACCAAAGGCCTCAGCATGACTTACGATCTCCCCACACACACCCCGCCCCAAGGCCTCTCTGATTTGGGGCTTCCTGTGACTGCAGCCACAGAGGTTTCTCAGGCTGCTTTTCTCTGACGCTTTTTCCATAGAACATCTGGGAACTGGTGCAAACCACCCTCTGGAGCCGCAGTCTCTAAAAGCCTCACAGATTTTCCCCTGAACCCTCTCCATTTGCGTCCATACCTCCATTCTGCCCAGAGGCCTGGAGGAAAACTCTGGCTTCCAGTGCAGGCTGCAACCACCTTCTGCGTCTATGATGGCCACGAATGTTGCTGGAATTCACATTTTGTCCAAATGCAGTGCCAGGACCTAGGATATAGCAAAGAATAGAGCTGGGCCTGCCAACAAGGAGTTTCCAGGGGAGAGAGAGAGACAGACAATTAAAGAGTGAACACATGCACACACAAGGTACTGTCCCATACTGATAAGTGGTCTTTACCCAACAAGGGACTCCAACAGAGTTTGACTGGGTGGGTGCCATGAGATTGGGCCATAGGCCAAGCCTCCCTGAGGAGAGAACATCTGAACTCAGACCTGACTGGCATAGGAAGAATGTGGGTGCAGTGGAGCAGGGACAGGGCCAGCGGTGAGAGTGTGACCAGGGACTCTGAGGACGAGGAGGCCAGCGTGTGTGGGTGAGGTTCGTGGGGAGGATGAGCCAGAAAGGTAGACAGGCTGGATTACTCATGGCTTTGTGGGCCTGGTAAGTACTCTGGATCCTCTTCCAAGTGGGCAAGTTTCAGGCAGGCTAGTGACATGATCTCATTTGGGTTTTTCAAAGATGAGCCTGGCTGCTCTGGCAGAGTGGGCAGCAGGGGGACAAGAGCAGGAGTGGGGTGACCAGTGAGGCGCCTGCCATGGCAGGACAGGGAGCTAGGGGCAGCTGCAGAGTGGTCAGCCACCTGTGGACTCTGCATGTGTCATTAAAACAGGGTTGGAAGGAACTACTGACAGGTGGGATGTGAGGTGTGAGAGAAGGAAGAGGCAAGGGTGAACAGGAGGACTCAGGCTGAGCCACGGAATGGATAGGATGCTGTGAGCTAAAATGGGGAAGATCACAGAGGCATGAGGGGTGTGGAACTACGAGGGCTCTGTCTTCACTATTTTCTGAATTGGAAGCTCCAGTTAGCAAGTCACAGAAAGCACAAGTTGACACATATCAAGGGGAATGTATGGGCTCCAGCCACTGAAAAGCCCAGAGGTGGCACAGATTCTGGCATGGTTGGGTCTGTGCTTCTTCTTCAGTTGGTTTGTCCTCAGTCTGGCATCCCTCAATAAGTCAAAATGGCTGCACTGCTTCCAGTCCCAACATCCACCAGCAGTAGTGTCTACTGTCAAACCAAAAGTCCTGAACTTTGGTTTAATTTGATTGGACTAATTTAGATGACCAATCACTGTGGCAATGGTGCAGAGTTAGACCAGTTGGTTTTACACTAGGAGTATCTGCTACCAGAGCAGGGAGAGTGGGAGGGATGCCAGGAAAGTGCATCTGCACCGATGTCCATAAGGCTGTGGTTCACTGGAGAAGCCACTTGACATCCAGTGGGAGTTACTAAGAGGAAAGGTGGATGTAGGAGTCTGAAGATCAGGAGAGAGATCAGAGTGGGAAGTAAGAATTTAGTGGCGGGTAGACAGTACTTGCACCTGTGAGGCTGGGATACGGGACTGAGAAGCAGGTGTAAATTGTGCTCTGAGGACTCAGCTCCAGAGCATTCCTGAACTTAGAAGCAGGACAGCTCCTGAGGAAAACCAGCAAATGAGAGAACAAAGGAAGATCCAGTGAGGTGGCAGGAAAGCCTGGGACGTGTGCTGTCATGGAAGCAAGAGAAGAAAACACCCAGAAAGCTGTTTCCCTGCAGCTGAGTGGAAGGCTTCCCAGCAAGAAAGCAAGATGAGAGGAGGACCCTGGATTTGGTAACATAGTGGCATTAGTGACCTTGGCAAGTCACGCCTCGGAGGACAGGCCATGAGGCAGATAAGTGGGAATAGTAAGTGCAGACAGCTTCCTCAGGGAATTTTGCTGTGAGTGGAAGAGAAAAGGTGTGATATTGGGGGGTAAAAATTGACTCAAGTAAGAGCCTATCACAGCTGGAGCCAGTACCCATGTGATCCACAGCTGTGGTCCAAAAGGAACATCCAGGCCACAGGACAGTCACTTTCTTTGTTCTGAGTTGAACTTGGACTCAGAGCAGTCCTGGGCTAGAAGTCCCTGTGCCCTATGTCCCTGAACCCCTTGGAGTCTTTCTGTCAGAGCACACAGCCCACCCCACTGTAACTAGCCATGCCCACCTCTTCTCAGCAGCCCAGGCTGGTCCTGGGCTGGGGACAGTGGAGTGGAGGGTTAAGCCTCATTCACAGGGGCATCGGCACAGATGGAAAATTCAAGGCACTGACAAAAGTGATTGGTAGGGAGTTGGGGACGTGGGCATCAGTGAGTTGGGCTGGATAGGAATGGAAATAAAGGATGAGGGACAGTAGAGGCCCAATGGCCAGCATGGCAGGGAGAGTGGCACAAGTGCTGGACCATCCTGAGGCTGTGTCGTGTGGGATGTGTGTGGGTAAAAGCCATGGAAGGAAAGAGCCGAGACACAGAGGTGATGGACTGGAAGAAGAGAGCATTGCCATTCTTGGAAGCTGGTGGTGCCTGGGCTGGGAGAAGCCCCATAAGCTGGTGCCATGTCATCACATGTGTTATGATAAAGTTTGGAAGCATTAACCTTCTTCTGAGCTGTGTTATTTCTTCACTCATGCCACCAAACTCAAACCCAGTGGCCCATCCGTACCTGGGAAAGAAGCCACATGATCAGCTGCACAGATCAGGACAGGATCTATCCGTGGCTGACTTAGGAGCCACATAAAACCCCCAAAACTATCAGCACTCCATGTTAGAGAGAATCACCATAACCAGCTCTGGGATACAGAGCAAGGCTGGACTGGGAGTCAAACAAGGAGCCGGAGCACAGGGAGTAAGTAGATGACCTGTGACTGCTGCTGTCCTGCCCGTCTCCCAAACCTGCCTTAGTGTGGTCTGTGAAAAGAAACAGCCCCTACCAAGGACTTCCAGGAGCAGCATCCTGGGCCAGATCAGGGCGGGAGGTGGAGGGAGGGTCTGTGAAGACTTCCAGGACATTCGGGATTTTCCTGCTCTGTAGTCCAGGGGACACAGGAAGGCTGTGTGGGAGCAGAAGCTGGGATAGAGGTTGCTGATGGGGGATGGGGTGAGGGGCCAATGACCTGAGGAGTGGGTGTTACAGGTGTCAGACTATTGCCAGGGTATTAGGGGATGCCCCTGAAGGTGGGCAGAGGTCAGAAAATGGGACCTCGGGCTTCTTGGAAAGGGCTTGGACTGGGCTGGGTTGATTGTCATGGGTGTGGCAGGTCTGCCACATCTCAGGATGTGGGAAAAAAATCTTGGCCACCCATTACCTGGGTGCTAGAAGGAACCAAAAGTAACACATTTGATGAATAAAAGGAAACAAAACAAGCGGTCAAATAATTAATGACCAATTCTGAAGGCTAATTTCCAAAAAGTCAGCAGAGTCTCAGAAAGAAACAACCAAAAAGGCCAGGTTAGGAAGGACTGAGTCAAGCCAGTGGGCAACCTGTCTATCCCGGCTGCTCAGGGGTGGCCCGGGCCTCAGGCATGCCTGGGGATGAGATGACACTGACTCATGGGAAAGACGCTGTAATCAGGATCAATATGATTTTGTGGGGGAGGATGTTTGAGAAAGACCTACAAGATGTTCCTTTGCCTGAACTTTCCTTTCCTCCCACCTCTCATCCTGTGTTATCTGGATCCCACACCCACCTCTGCTGCTGAGATGTCCCTTCCCCGGTCGCCCCTCACCTCCCATTCCCAGAGCAGCCAACTCCTGAGACTCATCCAGCATGTCTTCTCTGCAGGGATGGGCAATGCATTTAGAGAAAAAGAAACCCTGTGATTTTGAAACATGTTTATTACATGTCTTAATTTGCATTCCTTTTAAAAAATATAACTTCATTTTTCTTTCTGACTACAAATGTGATATATGTTCATTACAGAAAGTTTGGAGAACTCAGAAAAGCACCAAAAAGAGTACAAAAGCCACCCTCGATCCCAGCTTAGGGGTCATTATTTACTTCTGACACATCAGTCTGTGTCTTTCCAGTCACATCTTCTTTTTGTTAATTGGAGCCATACCTTCCACTCTCGTTTATAAATTTTATAATGGAATGTAAGCTCCATGAGAACAGGGGTTTTATCTTCTTTGTTCACTGCTGTTTCCTAGTACATAGTAGTCACTCAGTAAATATTTTTTGGAAGAATGGATTTCATGATCCATTTTCATTTAATGCAATGCAGCCATCTTCTGGCATTATTTCCCATTCTCTTGTGCCATTATTTTTCCTGGCTACATAGTATTTGTCCTATGCAATAATTTATTTCTCTAAGCCACCATTGTTAGATATTAATGTTGTTTCAAACGTATTATCAGTAACTTCATGGTGAACATCTTTGAATATTCATATGTAGCTATTTTTACACATATTTCCTGAAGATAAATTCCTAGAGGTGGACTTGCTGGGTTTACCATGCTTAGTTAAATTTTCTATGTATTTTGCCAAATTGCCTTCCCTCCCCAAAAGAGTGATCTAAACCCATGCCCTAAATCCTTCTCAATAGAATCTATTATCTTGCTTTAAACTCTGGTAACTGAGAGGAAACATGTACCTTATTTTTCTTTTTATTGGCTTTTTGTTTGATTACTTTTAGGATTGGAAAATATTTACTAGTGATTTGTATTTTTTATTTTCTGAATTGTTTAGTCAGCTTCTTTGGGGGTGTGTTTTTTCTAATTGATTTATAAAGAGCTCTTCATATACATATTTTCGAGTTGAAAAATTTTTAAATTCTATGTGTTATTTTCATTTAATATTTGAGCTTTCTAATCACTTGATCGATCTATTTTTGTACTTGTACCACAGATTTTTTTGTGTGCTATTTTTTGTGCTTGTTTACTATGGTATTTTAATGCTTAGTATTATTCTCCTTTCACAAATGTTACTTAGCCAGCATTGTACATGTACAATTTTCAAGTGACATTTATTGTTAAGTTTAAAAATGAGATTACATTAAATATAAACATAAGTCTGGGAAGAATTAATGTCTTCATAACGTTTAGTATTTTAATCCAAGAGAATAGTTTACCTCTTCATTCATTTATGTCCTTCTATAAAGTTTTATATTGCTCTTCATCTAGGTCTTGCACACATCTTAAGTTTATTCCCAGGTATTTTCTATTTTTTGTTGCTTTTGAAAGGAAACATTTTTTTCCTGTAATTATTCTGTTTATTTTCATATGTAATAAATACTCAGCCACCTCGTAAATACTCCTCTTAAGTATAAAGCTTTTTCGTTTCTTCCTTTGGAGTTTTTGCCTTACAGGCACTCACTTTGGGTTTTTTCTCTTTCTCTCTTCCATCCACATATAGATGCAGAGGTAAATGTGAGTAATCCAAAGCAGAAGTACAAAGCAGCCTGGACTCCTGTCCTCAGAGGAGTATAAGTGATCTTCCCCCAGTGAGCTCATTGGTGCTTATCTTGGAAAGAGGAGTCTTATGTGGAGGCATAGACTTGTCCAGGTTGAGACAGGAGGGATACCCAGCCAGGGAGCCGTGGAAATAGGTCCCCTGGTAGGAGCAAAATGAGTTCAGTGAAGCAGAAAGCACATGGAGGGAGTAGTGGTTAACAAGGCAGGAAGTTCAGCAGGACCAGGCTGTAGGGGTTTGGGCTGGCTGGAAGACCTAGACTTCATGTTTGTGCAGGGAGGACCCACCCTTGAGGAGCACAGTGACAGGAATAGAAGAAGGGCCCAGGGAAGAGGAGGGGCTGAATGTGCATAGAAGGGGGCCAGCAAGAACAGAGGTGCCTGGAGGGAGGTGCAGGGTGAGTATGGATCTGTCTGCCCATACTCCTCTTCCTTCAAGAGCCACTGTCTGCCCCTGGCCTGCTGAGGAAACCCTTCTTGGTCCTTTCCAAGGGCACAAGTTAGAGGTCCATCCTCCTTGCTCCCAAAATGCCCATGCTGACTATGGCACAAAAAGTACTGCCCCAGGATGAATTGTTTTCTGACTCTCCACCAGAACAGGCCCTATTGGTGTGGACACCTGCTCAAGGACTTCTCTTTCATTCTGAAATTCTACAGCACAAAATTTTAGGGAATGCCATTATTGATTGTCTCTGGAATGCCAGAAGGTTAAGTGAGATACCATGTGCATGCTGAGTGTAGGAGGTGACAGAGTGTCAGGAAAGGGTGGCCCTGTGGATTTCAATCTGACTTTTCACAGATGTTTGTGGCCAAGTCACCTCCCTTACTGCTCATCCCAGTCTCTGGAAATTCACCTTGTGAAACTCCTTTCTTCATTGCACACTTGGCTCAGCATGTCTGTCCTGAGTGTTTTACATACCATTACTTTTTCATTGTTTGGGAATTTTCATTGTACAGATTTTATCTTTTCTTTTTGGAAATGATTTTGAGTGAGGTTGGAGTGTAAGATGGGCTGGTATTTTGGGTGGATTCCCTGCTGCTTCTGTTTGTCACTGAGAGCTCATGGTTGGCTCTGGTATTTTTACAAATGAAGGGGAGATCTGTTTCTTTCCCTCTGGGGTTTACTCCCACACAACCACAGCAAAGCTGTAGCAGCTTCAGCAATGAGAACAAAGGCTCCAGTTACTGAGGTTTCTGGGGTTACACTTGCTGTTTTCTTGCTACGAAATAGAGTGCCTCCTGAACTCAGTTTGCCTCTTTCCAAGGAATTAACTCTTTTTCCGCATAAGAAATTCCATTTCCTTTTCCTTAGAAATAAGAAATTCTTTATTTCTAATTTTAGGAGATTTTATTGAGAAAAGATGTTGAATTGTTGTGAATTCCTCTTTGTAGGTTCTTTGCCAGTTTTCCCGTTAATAGATATAATGGAAAGAACACAGGCTTGGAATTTGGGCGGCTTCGGGTTCAAATCTCAGGCCAGCTGTAGGCCTTGGGCAAGCTATGTCAGCTCTCTAAGCCTGTTTCCTCATTTGTAAAATGAGGTGTTAGTCAGTCCAAGCGACCACAAGCACTGTAACCTACTCAAACCAGCTAAAAGGGGATTGAGATTGATTAGTCAGTCATCGGAAGTATCTCACATGTTCCAAATGCAGGTGTGCAGATGGTCTTCCAGGGCTGACTAGAATCAGGGATGTAGGCATGGTGGGAAATGAGAGCCACTGAAAGGTCAGACTGCATTCTGGACTGGCTGAAAACCTTTACCTGGCTTGTTTTGAGATGCAGCATAGTTGGTTTTGAGTCCTCTTCTAGTCTGATTTTTGCACTGATTTCCCCACCTGTTGTCTGCCCTATAGATAATCCAGCAACGCATTCCCCTGTTTTTCATCTCTGCCTCTCTGTGCCCACTTGCTTCACTTGTCATGTTTTCTGCATATATATATGCTCTGCAGAAAAGGACTAAAGTCCCAATTCAGAGTTCCCAAGGAAGAATTATGATGGATCCAACTATTAGACCAGCTATTGGTCACCTAGATCTATGATAGGTGATCAGTAAACAGGGTCACACTGTGTGACCATGGCAGCTGCTATCATAAAGTTGTGGATGAATGAAGGGCATAGTGAGAGCAGGCATTCGCTAAAGAAGCTTCTGCAGAGATAATCCTAGCATCCTTATATTTTAGTATGGGGGGAGTAGAATGTGATCCCATCATGCAATTGTGCTTGGAGGATGCTCAACAGTTCTGTGGGTTCTGCCCCTGGCTCCTTGTTCCGTATCAGCCTGGCACCTTGGAGAGAGATGCTATTTTATTTTCATGGAATTTCAATTTATATAGTTAATCCATCTGTTAAAATTTTATTCAGGATTTCTGTGCCTGTATTTATATTCAATATTGACCTATTTTTAGTTCAAAAAATTTGATGTCACATTAAGTCTTGGAATTGTGTCTATATTTACCTGTTAAGTTGAACTGGATGATAAATAATGTTTTTATATAGTTTTAAATAATTATATGCAGGAATTATTTAAGTTTCCACCATTTTAAACATTCTCCCTAGGGAATAATGAATAGTGCATTGGGGAGGGAGTTAGAAATCCAAGATTTGGTCTGGTCTTAGTCTTAATTTTCTGTGTGGCCTGGGACAGGTTCCTGCCCCTCCCTGGGCTTCTGTGGGATTAGGGAGGACAGCGCAGTGGGCTCCCATGGCTTCTCAGGCCCCCACCCTCCTGGCCTTTCTGGGTGTTCTGCCATCGGTCCTCCAGGTTGTTTCTTTTGACAGGGCCCTTCTGCACCTTTCTGGCGCCCTCTAGCAGATTTCTAGGGAGTGACTTTTTTCTCCACCTTCCTGTTGCTCTCCTGGCCCTAAGCGTGTCCTCCTAAAGCACAGATTTTATTTTCCACGGGTCTGGGTGCAAATGGGCAGGGTCCAGTGTCTTAGGGGTTGATGTCTTGGTTCCCTGTAATAAGCTCTGTGCATAGGACACATTCTGCCTGCCTCCAGAGAATGCACCCCACTCTTCTGGAAATTATCTTTTCTGACTTCTGGCACCTGGCCCCTCCTCGAGTTCCTCCTTCCACCACCTCTAAAAGACTCTGGCTCTTCCCCCTTCTCGCCCTCTGTAACATCTTCCCAGGCTAATAGGAGCTACCCTGAAAGTCCCCATGGCCACCTACAGCCCTGTTCTCTCTCTCTCTCCAGTCCCAGCTCACTGTGGTCCTCTAATGGCCACAAGAGAAGAGGGGGTCTGGGGAAGGTGCCAAAAGACTCCAGGGTCAGAAGGTAACAGGTCCCAGGAACAGCAACTGTCTACTCATACCCTGCTGTTCAGGCCATGTGGGAGGGGGCATCACTCTGATTTCCCTAGTGGTCTTCCCATGACCTGCTTCTTCTCTAGCACCCTGCTCCTTGCTGAACCAAGAGACACTAGAAATGAATTCTTCTTATAATAGATTTTTCCTTGTTACAAAAATGTTTGTTCATTGTAGAAAATTTAGAAAATACAAATTTAAAGAAGAAAAAAGCCTTATTATCTCATCACTCACTGAAAACTATTAACCTTTCTATTTTTTTCTGTGAATATATAACTGCTTCTAAACATCATTGGAATCATGCTGACTATACTGTTTTATAACCTGCATTTTTCAATTGGCTGCATGCCATGAACATCTCTCTGTGTCATTGTGCAGTCTTCTGCATCATCATTTTTGTGGGTAGGAAAGCATATGCCTTCCTATAGATATTCAAAAATGTTTCCAACCTTGTGATTGGGCATTAGGGTAGCTTCCAACTTGGCACTACTGTAAATAATATTGCAATGACAATACTTTTGAACAAATAATTCCTGATTCCCACCCCATCCCATACCACATACACACACTTTATATTAATTCCTGAACAACCCACCACTGATAGTCAAAAGGTAGAATTTTTTGAGGTTTGTATTACACCTTACCAAAATACCTCTGGAAAGGGTTTCCAGGATGTCAGACCCTCAGACACACAGTTTCTTATCATCTCTATCCTGCTTTTATTGTTTAAAATTATCTGGCCTGGCTGGTGGGCTTGAGCTGCTTAGGTGGCCACTGGGGAAAAAGGTCTGTATTCTCAGTGAATGAGAAAAGTGATTGGAGTGGGTGGGTGGGGTTCCAGATGAGTGAGATGGGGCTTATGGAATGCTGGTCCTCTCTCCTATCACAGGGATCAGCATTCTGCGATGCCACCATAGTCTCTGGAGGAAGGAGACAAAACATACAGGCACCAGCTTCACATTTCACCTAGGTGGGCAGTTTGGCTGAGAAGGGCAGCATTTCTTTCTTGAATTGCCTGACTATGGAATTTGCTCTTTTGTCTTTTTCTTATTGATTTGGATTACATGGCAAACCCTATGTTGTCTGTAGCATAAATATTTTTGCAAGTTGTCTATTGATTCTTTAGATTTTTGCAATGGTGGTTTTTAACATGTAGACGTTTAAAATTTGCATGTAGTCAGACCTTCAAATCTACCAGTCTTTTCCTTTGTGGTTTCTGCCTTCTCTGTTGCACATAAAAAGACCTTCTCCATCCCCAGATGGTGTAAACATTAATCTATATTTTCTTCAAGTTGGATTCATTTCCAGTCTTTAAAATGTAGTTTGTTTCCCATTCAATTCTGAACTCACGTAAGTGGGAGACATATGTCCCCTCAGAAGCCTGGAGGTGCCAGTGACTTGACCAGTGCTAACTCCCAGCCCAGTGAACTCAGGACAACTTCAAAGAGCTCTATCTTTGCCTTCCCATAGCTCTGCGGAAATCTCAGAAGCCCTTCAGTTATTTAATTGGCATTTTTAAAAGAAAAGAATCTCATTGATTGTGACTGTCTGCTTGGATCAACATATAATTTTCAATTAAAAGAAACCCTCCCAAATAAGTGAGTTCATTCATGTTTGACAGATGGACAATGGCATTTCCTCAGGGCTAGTGCTCTCCTTGCAAGCAAGGACCTTTGGTTTGTTGACTGCAACATCCTCAGGACATAGAACAATGCCTTGCACATAGTGGGGACTCAGCATATACTTGTTAGATGAATGAATGTATAAATGGTTATCACGTATTCATTGTTTAAAATGTAAAGAGGTAATAACATGGGAAAAAAAACTTGTGTTGTCAGGTTTTTAAAAAGCAACATAAGGGCTGGGCACAGTGGCTCACCCCTGTAATTTCAGCACTTTGGGAGGTCGAGGTGTGAAGATCACCTGAGGTCAGGAGTTCGAGACCAGCCTGGCCAACTTGGCGAAACCCTGTCTCTACTGAAAGTAAAAAATATTAGCCGGGTGTGGTGGTGGGTGCCTATAATTGCAGCTACTCGGGAGGCTGAGGCAGGAGAATCGCTTGAACCCAGGAGGCAGAAGTTGCAGTGATCCAAGATCATGCCACTGCACTCTCCAACCTGGGTGACAGAGTGAGACTCTGTCTCAAAAAGAAAAAAAAAAAAAGCAACATAAGATACTGAATAAACAATATCCATCATTCATTCATTCATTCAACAAATATTTATTGAACTGCACTACACATGGGGAAAAGACAGGGTTGATGAAGGATTAAACAAGTTAGCATATTGTATTAGGCTGCTAGAGCTGCTGTAACAAAACTACCACAAGCTGAGTGGCTTAAACAACAGAATTTTATTTACTTATGATTTTGGAGGCTGGAAATCCAAGATCAAGGTGATGGTAGAGTTGGTGTCTGATCTGCAAGACCTCTCCTTGTCTTGCAGATGACTGCCTTCTCTCTGAGTTCTTACAATAAAGTTCAGACCTTTATTCTTGATATCATTCTTCTTATAAGGACACTAGTCTTATTGGATTAGTGCCCCACCCTTACAACCTCATTTATCCTAACTTACTTTAAAGGCCCTATCTCTAAATACAGACACATTGAAGGTTAGAGCTTCAATATATGGCTCGGGATGTGAGGGACACAATTCGGTTCATAACACATATGTAAAGAGCTTAGAAATAATGTCTGGCTCATATGTAAATGAGCCATATGTGAATGTTGGATATTATTGTTGTTAGAAAATATACAAAACTGCATTGGTTATTATTGCATTCTCATTGAGGGATGAAATTACAAGTGATTTTATCTTATACTTTTCTATATTTTCCAAAATTTCTACATTGAACAATTTTACTAACTGAGGAGGGAAAAACACCACTATTCAGTAAAAGTCATGGTTGACTATTGTTTGCAGCTCTCCAACCATTTTATCATGTGTTAAAAGCCTTTGCTCCAGATGCGGTAGCTATCCGTAGTGGACTCTTTGGTGGGCTTCAAGTTTTTGGCTCAAGTCTCCACGTTTGTGGTTGTTGGGATAAAAAGAACCAAGGACCTGATTCAGCTCACCCAGCCCTGTCAGCCAGAGCTTCCACTAGGAGATACAGTAATGGGGACAGAGCATGCCCGTACTGTGTGTCAGCGCCACAGCCACAGCCACAGCCTCTGAAGGGCTGGAAAGACCTTCAGCAGTGGGATGGTGAGTGGATCAGTTTGAGTTCTTGGCTCCAAACTGACTAAACAAAGTCTGCACTGACCATTTTAATCAGAAAAAGAGTGCATTAAAGAATACATTCATTTATAAAAGGCTGAACTTTTGTGGCAGTTCAAGAAATGGGCCCAAATTTCAGTTTCCAAAATGACTCCCAGAACCATCCACCATCCATGGCTTTCTGTTACCACCCTTGTGCCAGCAAAGTAGATGCCATGTGTAGGACTTTCTCTCACTCACTTCTGGCTTTTATATAAAAGGCTCATGAAAGTGTGTTTCATCGGTACAGTCTAAGTCACTTATCCCCTCCTAGCTGCAAAGGAAGCTTGAAAAGTGAGTTTTCTGGCTTCTACCAGAGATACTTGTAGTGTGGGAAACTATCAAAATGCAGGAGAGTGTTAAAAAATGTAGGGGAGAGAGTTCACCACTGTTAGAGAGGCATGGCCCGGATGTCTTAAATGCAGAAAAACCTGAGTCCAGAGTGGCTGAGCCCATCCTATGCTGGTCTTATGCCCACTAGCAGACTGGATACAGAATGGACACTAGACTTTGAAGGCCTAGAGGGTGGTCACTCAGCTGTGATGATGAAAAGCCAGCAAAGGCAGCAGAGTCATGGCCAGTTAGTCCTGGTACTTGAAAGCCTTTAGATGGGTCCTGCCTTTACCAATGAACAAAGAAAGAAGCAGAGGCTAACCCCCAGCTGCCCAGCATGACAGAATCAGAGCCAGTACTGGGAGTGGTATCCTTTGCCCCACTATGATGTCTAGCAAACTCTTACCCCAAGATTTTGGGCTCAATTCAAACATTTTTTGAATATTTGAAGTTTCCCTTGAGTTAGACTAGGATCAACTCTGTCATCACATACTCATCATGTTGGACTGCTGTTATTTCTGCTTTCTAATTTGTCTCACCCCAACCCCTAGTTTTCAGGAGGCAATGGATGCAGAGCATATGTATGTGAACATTAGCTGAAAGAATGAATAAATGAAAAATGAATAAATGGGAGTCAAGAGTCCAGAACTGCTATGTGACCTGAGACAGTTGTTTGCCTTTCCAGACATCAGTCTTCTGCTCTGTCAAATGGGGTGGTATCCTCTGCTGTAAATAGATTCTTAGACTCGTGCCTGCCAGCTCCCTCAGTGATGCTGATCTGGGAGGAGTTAGATGTGAACATGGCTGGCCACTATGGTGACTGGGTTTGCTGGCTAAGGGCTAAGAGGGATATCTAAGGGCTCCCCAGCCTGGCCTAGGCATTTCTGGGCCCTGGGTTCCATGGATGCCCAATCAGTCTAGAGCCCTGAGTCACAGTGTCTGCCCATGCCTGCTGTTAGTCCACACATGGAGACCCACAGAAAAGGAAGAAGATCTTGGGAACACAGGACAGGAAAGAACAAGTACCATTACTCAGTGGAAGGAACAGGCCTAGAGAGGAGAGAGACCTGGCCATGATCCCACAACTAGGCTAGGGCCTTCCTGTCCCCATCTCTCAGGGGAAGCCAAGCCATGTTCAGAGGAAAACAGAAAAATACTTGGCTAAGCTAGAATCCGTCACAGCTCCAGTACTGGTTTTTGAATTAAAATATTCACAAGTAGCAGAGACATCTGTAGGGAGAGTAACGGGATGCGATATCCTGCTGGAGGCCAAGCTAAATGTGTCCCATGACATCACTCTGAAGAGGAGGCTGCCAGAGCCACACAGGGCCTGGAGTGCTCCTGCAGCCCAGTGCCGCAGAGGTAGGCTGGGCCTGAGGCTTGCAGCCTGGCTCCTGGCCCTGCTCTGTGAAGGAATGCTCTGTTGGCCCCCTGGCCTTTGGGGAAATTATCTGACCACCTCCCTAGACCAATCTGATCTGGGGAGATAGGTTCCTTCTGCCCAGCCTTCTGGTTCCCTTGGGTCTCCTCCTCAGTACCAGTAGATTTCCAGTTACTCTGCTGCCAGTGGGAGTGCAGGGGTGGGGGGATGCTGACAGCCCTGTTACTTGCTGGGACGAGTGCTGCCACACAGCCTCTGTCACACTCTTGGAGGAGCCCTACCAAGCTTGAGATCCCAGCAAAGTCCCTGCCGGGCTGTGGCTGAGTTCAAGCTGGAGCAGCTCTCCCAGGAGTCCAAATCCTGTGATGGAGAAGGTGTAGGATCCTATTGTAAAGATTGGAAGTGACTCAGAGGCACACAACCACACTCTTGCACCACTACAAGGTGCACACAGGCCTGGGCACATACACGTCATGTACTTGTACTACAGATACAGGTCCCCCCACGCTCACACCCAGCTGCCGAGCTGTGAGTGCACATTCACTCATGGTTGTTGGTCTCTGGTGGGCCTGAAGAGGTCTCATGCTTTTCCACTCTGCTTCCTGACTTCTGCTCTCTGATTTCCTACCCTCTTCTTCCTGGGCTGTTGCTCAACCAGTTCCTGGCCTGGGTCGGGCTGCCTGAGCGCTGTCCTCGGTGCTGGAGGCCTGGTGGGCTCCGCATGCTTGAGGAAAACAAGCAAGGGCTTTCGGAGGAGGTGATCTTGCATGGAGGTGTAGATGTCCATGGGGTGCCCAACAGAATGCCTACTTTTATTCTTTCAGAAAATGTGCAACTGGGTTTCCTCCTTTCAATTCCAGACACTGAAACAGGTGTCCAAACCCTCAGCCAACCAGTATGGGCATCTGTGTCTGCGTGTGGCTATATGGCCATTCATTGTGGCTATAAGGGGCTTTTTCAGACCTCGTGGGCCACACATAGTTATGTATGAAGACCGTGATTGTTTGCTTCCTCATGAGACACTTGTGATTCTATGTGGCTGCCTGTGACCATTCCTCACCGCTTTGCAGAGGTGGCACCCAGAGGCTCCCTATGTCTCCAAACTCGGGTCCTAGGGCGCGTTGGTGTCAGCGGGCACCAGCCCAGAGGGGTGCGCACCTCCCAGGACAGGTAACCGCGACCCGGCAGCCATTCGCGCCTGCCCAGCCATAAAACCCAGGCTGCGAGTCGCGCGGGGGCAGGGTCGCGCGTTGATGGGGTGGGTGGCGGCGGGGTAGGCTCAATGTCACGCTCCGGAGCTCGTCGCCCGTGCGCCCCCCTCCAGCTGGTTTCCCCAGAACGCCAGGTACTGACGTTGGGGAGCCGGGCGGGAGAGGGCTGGTTCGCTCTGCGGCCAGGCCCCTCCCCCGCCCGGGAGCTCGGCGGTTCAGACAGGGCGGTCAGCGCGGGGCGAGCCCCGGACCCGGCCTGGCTGCGGGGCTGGCAGTGAGGCTCGGGTGCGAGCGCGCGCCGCTCCCTCCCCCTTGCGCCGTCTCCGCAGCGGCGCGGGGAGGCGGGAGCTGCGGAGCCGCAGGGCGGGGGCTAAAAATACCCGGCAGCTGCGGCGGCGGCGCGGCTACTGCTGGGGCTGCTGGGCTGCGGGGCTGCGGGCCTGGGAGGCCGGGCCGGGCCGGGCCAGGCCCCGCTGACCGCCATGCTGACCTTCTTCCTCGTGTCAGGGGGCTCTCTCTGGCTGTTCGTGGGTAAGTGCCCGTCCTGTCTGCGTCCTCGACTCCCATCTCCCACAGGCTATGGGGTCTTCGCCCGAGGTGGGGTTGTTACATCTCTGCGGCCGCGGAACCTCATCCCCAGCTGCTGAGCTGTCGCGTCAAGGTCCCCAGGGCCGCCTGGGTACTCCCTCCGCCCCCAGTTCCCGCGGGCTCCGGGCCGGGTTGGAGGAGCACCTGGGTCTTCGGACGGGGATAAGGGGCTTCCTCTCTGCGATCCCACCACAACCCCTCCCCCAAGTTCTTGCGTCCCCCTTCCCTGATGGCAAGGACCATCCGCGAATCAGATTAGGCCCTGAGCCAAGGCCGGGGACAGACATTGCGCCCTTGTCTGTCTCCTGGGGCCAGAAACCGAGGGTGTTGGTTCCCATGTCCCGCAGCAGGTCAGCTATGTAACTAGGACTGACCTGGGCTTTCCGATCCCGGCGAGAGGCTTCCTCACGCTCCCTCCCTGCCCTCCCTTCAGCCAGAGTACAAGATCTCTATGAAATCTCTGCTGTGTCCCCACTGTTTCCAGAGCCCTCCCCTCCATCTCACAGGAGTCAGCCTCACCTCTGCACTTCTTAGGCGGCTACGAGGACCCCTGGTCAATCCCACCTCAGCGCCTACCTCCCCTCACCCCCCATACACCCACACCGGAGTCTCACCACAGGCCCTTCTATCTGCCAGTTCTATTACCCGTCCTGGCTACTCCCCTCTCTGAGCCTGGGGTCCTCCAGAATATAATACCGCTAAAGGATCTCCACCCCTACCCCCACGAGCAGATTCAGCACAATTTATGTCCAGTGCTTGATCCTTAAATTGGCCTTAAACCTGGCCTAGGCCACAGCAAATGCTCTATGAATGTTAGTGTTTATTATTATCTCACATTCAAACGGCATCATCAAAAGCGGTAATAAAGTTCTTTCTGAGCCAAGGAAGTTGACCCTTTTGAAATCCTTACCTGAGACTTTGTACGTGTTATTTAATATTCATGGAAAATCCTAGGAGGTCGGTGGTGCCATCTCTTTTTTTTTTTTTTTTTTTTTTTTTATTTAATTCAGAGGTGAATTGACTTGCCTAATGTCATATGGATATCTGGCAGACTGGGACTCCATTCAAGGTTTTAACTGATCAACCAATGCTAAGTGCTTGGCTGGATCAGGCCTGAACCTGGAGGGTTGGTAGGCCAGGTAATCACTTCTCCCACCCCCACCATTGCCTTGAGTTAGGCCACAGGGACATTTCCCCTGAGCTGGGGCAGTGAGTGAAGCCTCCCTAATCCCCTCAGCTCCCTAAGCGCCTTCTGTCTGCCAGTGTCTATGACCGGCTGTGCAGGGCCACTCGGTCCTGAGGCACATCTAGCAGGCAAGGACAGGGCTAAAGCTGGGGTTGGAGGTAAAGGGCAAGGATAATTAAAATCATGGTGATGGTGTTAGTAACAGCCACCATTTTTTGCTTGAGTGGTGGATGGTCTCAGGGCCTGTCCTCACTGCCAGGACCCCTTTGCTCTACCCTCAGGAGGCCCCCACCCAGCCATGGGTCCAAGATCAGCTCTCTGAAGACTTGGTCTTCTGTGGCTACAGGGAGGTGTCTTGGGGCTACAGGACCACTTGTGACAGCGGTCATCAGCAGCCTGTGTGAAAAAGTCCCTCACCATGCGGGGTCCTTGTTTCTAGCAGGGTTAGCTGGCACTGACTCAGAGTGCAGTCCTGCTTCCTTGTGGAGCATTTCCCAAAGTGGTCAGCTGCCTTCTCTAATGGAAAACTAGGGGATCTGCCTCACTGAGAGACTATACAGGGCCTCAGAACCGTAAAGCAGGAACGATTCTTGGGGCAGGTAGTGGCTGCTTCCACAGTGGCCAAGCTTCTTAATGCAAAAAGCAAGAGACTGAGTCTATGGTGCTTATTGGATAGAATACCCCAGACAAATGCTGGGGCATTTTAAGTTATGTGTCCATCCCCTTTGAGACTCCACCTGGGCCCCAGCCGTTCTCTGGGGGCAGAAGAGACTCCTGAGTTAAGAAATGCAGTCCTGTGAGCACACCTGAGAACATACTCTGCCTTGTCATCTCCAAGGTCCCATGGTCCCATGGTCCCATGGCAGCTGCCAGATCCCTTCCGTTCAGCCAGTAACAGGAGGCAATGTCTCTGGTTAGTAGAGTCATGTGCTTTTTGCCACCTAACCTGGCCGTAGGGAAACAAGGTAGGGCCAGGCAAGGGCTTCCCTCCAGGGCCCTCAGGGAGAGATGATGAAGTCCGGGATGGGGGTATGGTATGCACTTGGAGGAGGAGCTGACTGTCTGGGGGAGGGAGCCATCTGCTCTGGGCTTTGTCTGTCCTGTTGCCGGCTGGAGAGACCAGCACTGAGCCCTGGGCCAGCCCAGATCTCACCTGTGTGTTGAATACTAAACAAGGAGAAAGTAAAATAAGTCCATCATGAGTCAGATGCTGGGTCTGGTGTGGGGAAGTGTGCCCTCCATGCCATAAACACCTAGAGGACAATGGGAGCCATGGATTGGAGCTTCTGCCTGCCTATACAGCACCTTTGTGAAAAGTAGAAAGAGGACCCACTCTTGGTGGATAACTTTATAAAAGGATACCCCTTCCTCTAGGGTAAGGCAGCCCCATGCCACAGGGTCCAATCTAACCATCAGTGACATCTGAGTGGCCTTCTCTGGCATACGGGGGAATTTGTCGGAGACAGGGAGGCCAAACTCCAAGTGGAGGAAGCTAGACCAGCAGAGTTCGTGGGAGAACTGCCATGGGAGATGGGTCTTCAGGGTCTTGTGCCTGAACAACGTGGGTTGTGGGAGAGGATTCTGGAGAAGGTTGTATTTGGGTGGTAGAGGTCACCAATATTTAGCTGCTGAGTCAAGAGGAAGAGAGTGGAGGCCAGGAGGGCAGTAGGAGGTCGTTATGATGTTATGGATAAGAATAGACGTGGTCCAAGGAGTCATAGACTTGAGTCGAGGCTAGACTCCAGTAAGGAGAAGGGATGTGACCCCCCCGCCGCCCGGCCTCTGCCTTAAGAGATGTGGAGCTGGCCCTGGTGGGCGAGATGAGGTTGCCAGTGTAAAGAATGGTTTGGGACCCCTCTGGCTATAGATCCCAGGACAAGCGTAGACTTGCACGCTTCAGGCCCATGAGATCCTCCCTTTACCCCACTCTGGGTAGAGAACTGGCTTGAGGCCTAGTGGGGTTGGAGATGGCAGTTATGAATTCAGACAGATGGTAGAGCTCCAGGCAGAGCAGGTGGCTCTGTGGCCAGCTGGGGACATGCCTTACAATAAAAGCCTGAATTTGTACAGGGTGCACCAGCATGGAGCAGGATTTTGACCTCAGCACCTTCTCACAGCTCTCCAGCCTGTATGGTAGGAGCATACTGACACCAGGGGGCAGCAGAACCCAGTCATTATGCTCTTCAGCTAGTGTTCTGTCCCTTGTGATTATAAGGATTCCTAGGTTGACCTTCAAAAAGCTGAATATGGCTCAGCTACAGCCCCAAATGGGACTCAGGACTGTCCCATACATGGGGTGAGTGAGTATGAGGCTCTGGCTTGTTTGTAAAAATGGGCAAAAGTTACAGGCTTTTGTATAACAGAAGCTACAGTGTGTGTCCAGCCAGCACTGGGCACATAGTAGTCACTCAAATATTCATTAAGTACTAGGTGTGTGTGGAGGGGTGTTTTTGTGGGCTTAACTGTTGTTGCAAACAGGCTAACTTGGCTGCTGTTTCACTGAGCATCCACCATGTGTGAAGCACCCTATCTGTGATTCTTCAAGGCTTCCTTCCACCCTCCTACAATACTGTGTGCTGTTGTCACCATTGCCTAGGCAAGGCCCTGGGACTCAGAAAAGTTCAGTAGTGAAGCAACTTGTAAGAGCTATGAGTTAGACCACATTCTCAGACTTTCAGTCCAGAGAGGGACCACCAGGCATGATCAGCAGGGCCTGAGCCCCTTCAGCAGGCTTGTCAATGGGCACAGGCAAGGGAATGGTCCTTGGACAGGAGAGGTTTTATGAGAGGGCACATGTAAAGTGTCAAGAGCAGGGGCTGGCACACAGGGAAGGGCTCATTACATGTTAGCTAAAATTATAATAACTTGTGTTAGGCTTTCCTTAAAGGAGGTCCAGGATTCTGCCATGCAGAAAGGGAGTAGGGAAAGAAAGGGCATTCCAGGCCAAGGGACCAGTGTGAGGAATATTGGTTAATAGGAATGAATGAAGTTGAAGGACAAATTCTGCTATGCCAGTGAGGTTGCCAGAGCTGGACTCTGCAAGTGTAGGATGCCAGGCCAAGCAGCATTGGCTTTATTCTCTGCAGTCGTTGCGTCAAGGAGGTGTGGGTAGAACTGGGCATGTGGATGGCCAAGGTGACACTATTCCTGTGCTCTGCAAGCCTCTTCCACAAGTCCTATGGTCTCCTTGAGGGCAGGGCCAGGTGTCTTATGTCTGTGTCCCTAACCAAGAGTTGGACACACAGGGTACATAAGTGTTTAATACATAAACTAATGATATAAAGAATTCCCTGAGAGTAATTTATTTTAATAATGATGTGTTTTATAAGCTATTTCCTTACCACAAGTCAATCAGTAAACAACAGATTTTGAGTGTGCTCCTGCTAGGATGCCAGGCTCTGTGACCAGCTGGGAGATAACACCAATATGGTAGAAGCAGTAGGGAAAAGCAGGTGAAACTCCTTGAAGGAAGGGCCAGGTTACCCCTCACTGGAGAACCCTGAGTACTGGGAACCAGTGCAGCTTGGAACAGAAGGAGGTGCTCCAGAAGTGTTTGCTGAATGAATGAATGAATGAACTAGTGAACCCACAGCTTCTGGGTGACTGGTTTCTTGGAAGAGAGTCTTCTCTAAGGGCTTTTGCTTCCTTAGAGCTCCAAGATTCCAGTCTCTTGACAGATGGGGAGCTTGGGCCACTCTGCCAAGCATAAATGAGAGGAATTCCCAGTCAAGGTCCTCACCTCGCTGGGTGGTCTGGTGTGATGGCCCCATTCCTTGCCTTGGCTTGGCCAGAGTTCCCACTAACCAACCACTGGGTCCCAGGATTGGTGAGGTTAGGGGAGTGCTGTGGATGAGATGCGCTTTGAGCCTTGGGTTTGTCCTTCAGGGCGCCCAGGGGTGGTTCCTCATCATTTGCTCGGCTGCTCTGGGAGATCCGTGGTTGACGTGGTTATTCCTGGGCCTACTTCCTTTGTGTAGTTCCTAATTCACATGAATCTTGGGGCCTGGGACAGGCAGAAATGGGAAGATGGAAAGTGGACTGGAACAGAAATTCCAAGCCAAGTTGGCCTATCTATTCTGAGACCCAACTAATACTCTCAGAGCTGGAAGGATTTCAAATCCAAGAAGTCCTACCTGATTCTATTTGCCAGCTTTTCCCAGAGCCACCCTTCCTCTCCCTGCACTTAGTCCAGGCATTCAGTAGGGGGTGTCCGGGGGAGTTGGGAATGGCTTCTGATTTGCCATATGCCCATTCAAGCCTGTGTTCCAAGATCACTGTCTCCTGGGAATTTAGAGCAGGAAGCCAGGCCAGTGAGGGAACAATCAGCATCTTAGTGCTTAGCCCCTGGTATAAGCAAATGTGGGTTGGTGCCTGTTAGGGCGAGGAACAGACTTAGGAACTGATAGCTATTGGAGGAATGAGTGAGTAGGCAGGCCCAAGTTGATTGGGCAGCTCTGGGACAGACCCTACTGACTGGTGCCCAGGACCCTGCCTCACTCCCAGCACAGCCTGGCCCACCAGTGTAGGATGTGGATTCCAAGAGACTGAGCAGGACTCAGCCTTGCTACAAAGCTCTGCTTTTCCCTGCAACTCATGGACTATTATAGGGGTCGAGACTCCCCTATGAGACTCCTCCTGCCCACCCACCCCTGTCCTAGCCTTAGCTTTGCTGCAGACCATTCTAGACACTGCCTGTTAAATCCTGCCTGCTAAATAAGCAGAAAGACCAGTGGGAGAGGCAGTGAGGTCAACCAGATATTGGACAGAAAGGCTACACAGCAGGGACAGTTAGAGTCAGGATAGAGAACAGCAAAGTGGGAGTGAGCCAGTGAGGCTGGACAGGGAGGTTGGCTGGAGGCTGGACACCAAGGTCTTTAGTCCAGTGAGAGGAAGGCAACTGTCAGTATGGAGAAAGTGGACTCAGCTGAGAACCATCCAGGCCTGCAGTGACCACTTTGCTTTGGAAGGGGCAGCAGCTCCAGCCACTCTGCTCTGCCACTAGAGCTGAGGCTGCATGAAGCCACCTAGACCCTAGGACCCTGCTTAGTAGCTGGAGAACTTCAGTGTTCATGGTGACTGTGCCTTCCAGCAGATGGGCTGGATGTGATTCTCTGGGGACACCTTCAACTCATGAATATCCTTTTTTTTTTTTTTTTTTGAGACAGAGTTTTGCTGTTGTTGCTTAGGCTGGAGTGCAATGACACGGTCTCAGCTCATTGCAAGCACGGACTCTGCCTCTTGCTTCAAGTGATTCTTCTGCTTCAGCCTCCTACAGGTGCCTGCCACCCATGCCTGGCTAATTTTTTGTATTTTTAGTAGAGATGGGGATTCACCATGTTGACCAGGCTGGTCTCAAACTCCTAACCTTAGGTGATCCACCCACCTCAGCCTCCCAAAGTGCTGGGATTACAGGCTTAAGCCACTGCTCCCTGGCAACTCATGCATGTTCTGCAGGCCAACTCCCCTAAGCCTGGGTCTGTCTGGGTGGCAGGGAGGGTTTAGAGAAAAATGGAGGGTGGGTCTTCCCCCAACCAGTAGGCTGGTAGGGGATTTGGGTGCATGTGTCCCTGATCTCCTTGCCACAGACCAGATATGGAAGGCTATGACCTGTGGAGCCAATGTTTCCAGATCATTCTGAAGTGTCCTGTCTCCTCCTGTGCCCCCTGCGTCTGTTCCCTGGACAGTTCCATGACCTCTCACAGAGACATGCTTGCCACCTTGGCTTCATGAAGATACTGTGTGGCCCCAACTAATAGTAGTTTCCTTTGGCCCCAGAGGATGACAAGACCTATCTCTCTTGGATTTCAGGGGAGCTATCTGTGGAGCATCCACCAACCCACCTATTGGTTCAAAATCAATTCCAAAATGGTTTTGACCTAGATGTCCTCTCAGGCTCAGTGGCCATATGTGTGCTTGAGATCTTGCTGTGCTATTTCTCCTGGTAGTGGGAGTCTGAGTGGCATCCATGCTCCACAGGTCACAAAGTCTGTGCTGTGATTAATGGGCAAATCCTGGTGACCATGGGGTGTCAGAGAAGCAGTGTTTTAGCTGCCGAAAGCAAAAAAAAAAAAAAGATTGAAGTCTGACCTTGGCATGGAGCCTCAGTTGACGAAGGAGCCTGAGCCCTGGAAACTTGTGATCCTGCACACTGGGCTCTGGACTGCCCTCATCCCTACCCCCAGCTCCAGGGCACTTGTGGCAGCAGGACTGTAGGCACCAGGCAGAGGATACACATGGCCTCTGTTCCGAAAAGTCCTCTCTGTGCACTGCAAGGTCTTCTCGGGTACTGGCACTTTTTTCTTACCATTTCTTTCTCCATGTTTACCGTCAACACTGTGAGAATGACTGAAGTTTCCTTCTACAAAAAAACCGTTGCTACTTCAGACTCAGCCACTACTATTTTTGAAAAGCAGAAAACCAACAGCGCCTCAGAGGGGGCTGATCCTCTTTCTGGATCCCACCTCCATCTCCCCGACCTTACATAGTGCTTTCCTTGGCAGCCACTGAGGCCTCCAACTCCCTCTCCAAAGATGGTGGGTTTCTTCTAGTGGGTAGAAGGTGACAGCTCAAGTGATGGGTGTTCACAGTGGGTCAGTGTGAACAATGTCTGATGGCCTGCCTGGGCCAGCTGGGGCCTCGTTTTGCTTTGGTCTGAAAGACATTTTTGTTTTCTGGTGAGAACAGCCTCAGCCTGGCCAGGAGCGGGCCAGCGGTAGGAATACAAACCTTTCATGTGACAGACCTAAGTGGAGTGATGCGGTCCTGCCAGCAGCAGGCCCTCCCCTGCCGCTCCTGGGAGGCGGTCATTTGCATATTTCCCATTCATCCTGGCCTTGAAAAGTAGGCCTGAGTTCCCAGTGCTCCCTGCCTGCTAGTGTTAACTCTGTGGACACCGTAGGCTCTTACAGGCCAACAGCAGAACTTGGCCGCTGGTTGCTGGAAGGAGGACAGCTTAAGGCTGCAGCTGCTGTGCCACCTGACCTCCAGAGGGGGGATTCAGGAGGTGGCAGATTCCTGTTGGCCAGCACAGCCTTTTGCTAAACTGGTGGAAATTCAGATGTTTCTTCTTGTGGCATTTGGAAGAGGAATTTTGTCGGACTATGGGGATGCCAGAAAATTCAGCTATTTACCAAATTTGCCAGAAAATGCACGCTTAACAAAGGCAAAACTCTTTTTGTCTTGCTTCCTGTCTAGTCCCCAAAAAATTCAATGACTCCTGGAATGGCAGGTAAAGGAGCCATGCTGGATCCCTGCTTTAGCAGCAGTCCGTTTGCCAGGAATGGAGGGGCACAGCTTGCCTGGGGCACTTTTGCATCCCAAACCCCCAGGGTAGGAGGTTAGGTGAGCTCCTGGGTGCCATTAGCTTGTGGGCTGTGACCCTGAAGGCACGAGGCAGATATACAGTACATACAGTACCCATCACCATCTTTTTCCTTTCTCCCACAGCTAAGTGCCATTCTGCCAGCCTCAGCTTCCTGCCCAAGTCCTCAGTGCAGCCAGGCCTCTGCCTCCTTTCTGCCACTGTGTGAGGCCTCCTGCCAGGAGCCCCAACATCTTACAGGGTCTTCCTGTGACTTACCAACGCACCTGTCACTCTGCCATAGCCCCGTTCTCCTCATCTTCCCACGCTGCTCGGACTCTCTCCTTGCTCTCCCTCCCTGGCTAAGGATTTCTCAGGTTCTGTCTTTTGTGCATTTCTCCCCTAACACATTTCTCCCCAGGAGACCAGTAGGGATCCTAAGTGAACAAGCAGGACCCTTCCTGCTTCAAAGAGCTTCCCTCTAGCTGGAGGAGGTCACCTCCCATCCTGCTTGTACCCCAGTCACCTGCAGTTGAGCTCTGAGTGCATGGCCCCTCCACGAGCAGTTTGCAGTGTGTCCTAAGTTTGAGCCAGTGACAGAAATGGATCATTGCTCCTGAGGCCAGGACACCAGCAGTCCTAAAGTGGACCTGGCTGGGAAAGGGAAGGATCATGTTACAGCTACAGGATTTGACTTCCTGCACAAGAGGGCCTGGCCAGGGGGTGCCTGTCTGCCTGTGAGGTGATGGTGGCCCTGGCCAGTATTCCTAGTGTCCTGCCTCCTGTCCCAGGGCTTGGCGTGGAAAGAACTGAACTCATCCACACCATCAGTTCTAGTCATCATACCCTGTAAATATTTCCAAAGTGACCACTGCTGTCGTTTTAGCCCCTGCTGTCCCTCTTTGCTCTGAGAACTTTGTCCTGCCTGATTCATGGTGAGGACAACCTTTATCTCAGAGTGTGTGAAAGACACTGTGTATCTGTTTGCTCCTCTGTTCTCAAGGCTATTCATATTTTAAAGTTCCTGAAAGCATTGTTTGTGCCTGGCTTCCTGGTGCTAGGAATGTGGACACACGTTCCCTGAGCAGGGCTTAGGGTGAGTGAGATTTTTGAGAGGTACTGTCATGAGGATGGGAGGCCAGTGGGCAGTGGAGGCCACTAAAGGGAGGCATGTTCACAGTGAGCCTAGGCTAGTTGCAACAGGTGGCTCCGTAAAGTACTCAGTCACAGCCAGCCTTAGTTGGGCCTTTCATATTCAAGGGGCTTTACTGAACCGTCAGAGCTATGATCAGATTCCTTGGGGAAGCTTGGCAGGTGAACCACCAGGTAACCTGGCACCCTTATGTCATATCCTGGGCCTCTGTCTCATGGGGGATGTACAGTGGGTCTCACCTGATAAGTCCCAAGTCAGGGAGGCTCTTTGCTCCATTTCTGCCCTGGTCTTATGTGGTTGTGTGAATCTAATTAAAACCCAAGAGGAAAATGGAGAGCAAGCCCCTCTCTTACAGCAGAGGCAAGCTTGAATACCTGTGTGGAGTGGACAGGTGTTGGGCAAGTGTGGGCTTCTGTGTTTGCACCTCTGCAGGTCAGGGTTTCACAGGTGTGACAGTGAAGTCTGTGCATTTTTTAACGTGGTAACTGGGCTGCACACTGCCTGGGGTGAAACTGCTCCCTCAGCTCAATGCCTCTGACACTTTATGGGATTTCCCACCAACCACTGGATTTCCTGTCCCAGAGGCTGCGTTGAGATGCACTAAAGTAAGCTTTCATATTAAACACATCTCTGAAAATATCTGGAGACAAGTAAGGAGCCTGCTTTGAAGAAAGAGGAAAGGACTTTGTGGGCTGATGAGGGATCTTGAGATATTTGTTCATTTAATTGGGGTGGCTTCGGGGAGGCTAGAGCCAAGTTCTAGGTAAGGGCTGCTGAGGCAGGAAGCTCTCCTCATGGCCCACCCAGATGGTAGGGTAAGTAGTGGAAGCTGTTATCAGCTCCAGGGAAGGTATTGCAAGCCTGTGGCTCTAGACTTGCCAGGCAGTTGGGCAAACAGCTTTCAAGAGGGAGCTCAGAGCACTGGGTCATGTCCTGGGACATTCTTGCAGCAGGGGAGCAGGGTTAAATTTGGGTGGACAGTGGCCCAGTGCAGGCAGACTTGTAATTGTCTTTTACCTAATAGCAGGTGCCACCATGAGCCTAGCTGTCTATGATCAGGATGAGCATCCAATTCAAAATACGCAGTAGTCATATTTGTGTGCCCAGCTGCATGTTAGCCATGAAAGTGGGAGTGAAAACACTTTGGAAGTAACCACCCACACCCCTAACCCCACAGATCCCACATTAATGAAAGCCCAGGAGTCCCTGGAACCTCAGTATCCCAGTCTGGCAGAAGTGCTGCAGGAATTCAGAGCTCAGCTTTGGTTCTAATAGGCAAGGGTGTGGGTTCTGGCTCCAGGGTGTCCATTCTTGTGCAAGCCAGGCAACAGTATCTCTTAGGGCAGGCATGACAGCAGGACTGGTGTGCTGCCCTGGGGTCTTGTGGTGGAAATCAGCCACTATCTTCTACCTGCTGGCTCTGACCCTTGGTCCAGAGTGTCCTCACTCCCCAGAGCATCCCTAAGCAGATATTTTATCTGGAACTGTGCCCAGTTTCTTTCCTCTTCCCAAGTGACCTTATGGGGGTGGGGAGCAGAGGCAGCCCCTGGGAGAGGCTGGAGGCAGAATCTCCTGGGTGGATGGTACAGTTGCCCTTAGTGCCAGAGAGCTGGCATCCCCACTCCCCACTCCCCACTACTTCCTGTCACCACCACCCCTGCCCCCCTCATACTCACTGCAGTCCCCAGCGCATAGCAAAGGCCTGGCCCTAATCAGTGTCTCAAATGGATGTGTAAGGAGGCTTTGTTCTTAAGAAACCCACTTGGCAAACTCCCTTTCAGAGCTGCAGACAGGGTGGGGTGAGGGGAAAAGCAGGGGGATGTGCTGAGGCTCTGACATGCTGGCAGGCTGAGGGTTAAGGCTGGGTTGCTTGGCTCTGAGCTGATCTGAGCCAGCACCGCCCTGCATGCAAATGGAGGGGGGGCTGACGGGGCCCTTGAGGGGCCAGAAGCTCCTTACAGAGTTGCTCTGTGCCCTGGTCTCTGCCAGATCTGCTCCCACAGCCACCAGGGAGCCTGCGTCACCACTGCTAACGCCTCTACTGCCACCTGGCTTCTCAGAGCGGGCGGCTGTTGCCGTCGGCTGTCCCCAGGAGGGCAGACTCAGGGCAGGGCCTTTGCCATTTTTGTGCTTTGATCAAGGTGTGGTAACTTTTTTCCCTGGGCCCCACAGGCCCTATAAAGGGAGGCTGGTTCTAGTGGGACCAGCTCAGCTGCCTCCCCAGTGCCAGAAGCCTGCTGGAAAGGTAGGATGTGAATGCATCTACTTGTGCAAGTTGTCTTTGAGCCTCTTTGGCTTGCAAAGAGATGGAGTAACTGCTTCAGCTACTTACTATCTACTAAGTGTTTCCCTTACTACGTGCCTGGCACTGCACTCTCTGTCCATGAGCTTGTTTGAGATGAGGCCCGGAGAGGCAAAGTGACCTGCCGAAGGCCACACAGCTATCAAGAGACAGTCAAGATTTGGACCCAGGTCAGTTCAGCACCTGAATACCTCCTTTGGGCCCTCTCCCAAGCTCGTTTGCTAGGATCCCTGAGCCCTGGGAGAGGTTGTAGTTTTCTTTTTAGAGCTCTTCACTGGGAGTTGAGGAGATTCTTTGATGATTTGGTGGCTGGGCTTGAGCTTCCCCACTCTTCTTGAAGACCTCAGAGGTTTGCAGAGGCCCAGAACTCCATCATATGAACCCTGTCAGAGAGGCTGATACAGAGGAAGCTGGGGTGATTCTCAGGGTGAGGGAAGAATCTGAGGATTATGGAGAGCCTCAGTGTGAGCATTACTTTGGACTTTGGTCCTAAGACAGTAGGGAGCCAGATAAGGTTTTTGAGCAGTGGCATGACATGGTCATATCTACATATCAGGAAATAACTTTGGTAACAGTGCAAGCACCTGTTAGAGCAAAGGAGAGCTATGAAGAGGGTGGTATGGGAGTCTGGGCTATGCTTGGTAGTGGCTATCAGGCCAGGGGCCGTTGGGGTAGAGAGGATTGGTCTGGTATCCAGCTAGACAGTAAAGACTAGAGTGTTGAGGTTAGGAGGCTGGACCAGCAGAGGGTTCTTGGAGCCACGCCGGGGGCCCCAGGGCCATTTCCACAGCGACTGTGCTCTGGAGCTTTGTTTCTGCCATCCCAGCACCTTGGAGCCAACATATTTCCCACCAGGGCCCCTTTCCTCCCGTTCTCTCCCATGCTGGATTGCCCTAAATCAGCAGAGGGCATGCCGAGGTGGGAGGATGTTCTAGTTCCCTCAGCCTTAGCTACTGTTTGGTATTCTGAACTGGTCTGTGCTGGAAAAAAAGATGTCGGTTATGCCAGGAAAAGAGGAGGCGGCTATCTTTTTAGATAGCCGGGTCCTCCTGCTAGGTGAATATTTACAAACACAGCCACTTACCTGGCAACACCAGCAACACTGATTCCATTGAGTGCTATCCACACTCCCCTTGCGTCCGACACACACACACACACACACACACACACACACACACACACACACACACACACACACA